>NC_133408.1:195383571-195691428 GCF_049350105.2 Macaca mulatta
CCCAGAGCAGCTTGGACTTGCGGCCCCTGAGGGACCCTGTGTGCAGCGTGGCATGAACAGCATGGATGATAACAACAGCCCATCGTGTCAAGGAAGAAGCTAACAGACAGCCCTGCAAGGGGCAGTTTTTAGGGTGTTGGGGACCCACCGTGCCAGCTGCAGCTTTGAGGGTGGTGGGTACCTGCCTGTAGCCAACCCTCAGTGAGCTCTACACCTCAGCTGCACTTGCTAAGGTGAATGAAACCCTGGGTTCAGAGCAGGGAGGGACCTGGCCCATTGGCTTCCAAACCCAGCTGCCTGTGTATCTGTCACCGGGAACTGGGAACAGCATTCCAGCTGCCGACTCTGGGCCCTGCCAGTCTGAAGTGGGGCCTGCCCATCAGCATTAGAAACGGGAGTCCCAGGCAATTGTGATGCAGCTGTTTCACAGACTGGGACTTGAGGAGCCATTAAACTCATCCAACAATCTCATCTCATGTGTGGAGAAACTGAGGCTTGGAGCAGCTGAGTGATTTGTCCAAAGCTGTGCACCCACATACTGCCTGCCCTGTGTGTGCTCTGTCCACTGCCCCTTAATTCCCGTGGCCAGTGCCGCTTGGGGCAGCTTTGAGTTTCCACGTGCACGGCCTGGGCATTGCAGGAGGCCATCGAATAGATGAAGCTGGTGTTTAGAGGCCTTGCCCATTTCATGATTTGTCTCAGGTCCCCGGTGGGTGAGGGTCAGACTCAGGGTCTGACTCCAGACGGTCTGATTCACCACCTGTTGAATTCACCAGCTAGCTAAGGTACACCGGGTACCCTCAGCTGCACCCAGAGGTCCTCCGGAGAAATCCAGAAAGCCTGTGGTCATCGGAGTGCTCAGGGAGGCCTCCTCCAGTTGTTTTGCTGGCCGGGGCTGTTTGTCTCATGGTGGGTGCGTCCGTGGTCGCCGTGGCTGCCATCTGGGGTCCTGCAGGCCCCATGGGCTCCATTTGGAAGCACTTGGTGTTTTCTGGACCTGACGCCTTGTATCTGTGTGCACTGCAGTGGCCAGAAGCCGTGGTAGCAGAAGATACGGTGAGATGGGGTCTACGCGGTTTTGTTCTTTCTTGGGTCTGAAATTTGGGCAAAAGGACTCTTCGAAGAGTTCGAGCTAAGAACCGCCAGACTTGCAAGGCCGCTGGGTGGGCCCCTCTGAGATTCACCAGCGTCTCCCCGGCCCTGTGTGAAGCAGCCAAACCGGTTTTCTTCCCTAGCCGCACCACTCTGACTCCCTCTGGGCCTTGCTCCTGGTGACGGGGGCCCTCCCCGGCCAGCTCAGCCCTACTGCAGGGGCTCCCAGGGCCCTTTCCTCCGGGAGCATTCCTGGGGTTCAGCGGGGCCTCATTCATCCAGTCACTCAGCTGTGTGTCCAAAAATGCCTGTGGGGTGCTCCCTACGTACCAGCGTTGAGGCTCTGGGCACAGGACAGGAATCAAGTCTCTCACCTCACGAGGCTGCTTCTGTTGTTTCCTGATCCCAGCTCTGAAAGATACACTCTGCAGCCCGGCAGGATGTCGTGCAGCACCTGTCTGTCACCATCCTTCACATAGGCTGGTCTTTGCTGCCCAGTCAGAGCACCAGCCAGGGAAGACGGGGACCACACCTCCGGCATTTGTGATGGCCTGGCAGGTGCTTATGGGGAATGGGTGGAGAGAGTTGGCTAAGCCTGATATGAAACCTCTCTCTCTTTAAAAAATCGATATGACTTCATACCTTACCACATGCACATATTAGTAAGTATTGGGAAAGAGTAAAAACAGAAGTCTTTATTTTTTAATGGGACATGATTAAACTTTAATGGCCAGTGACCTCATGAAATGAATGCCATGCAATGCCATTTACTCATCTAGGCTTGTGCATACCTTCTGGGTATTAGAAAATTACATAATTAAGTATAGATTACCACAGACATGTCATTACGCATTTTATTATTCCTTAGAGACTTAACAGTAATACTCTGTATTTATATGTGCTTTTCATCATATTATCTCCAATCACTTTACAAATACCATCTCATTAATCCTTTGCAACAGTTTTGTGAATATCCCTATTTAATAGATTAAAAGCCGCAACCTGAAGTGATTAAGTGACAAGTTGAACATCCCATTCTTCACTATGCTACAAAGGCAAGAAGGCAAGCTCATTGCCATTTCCACTTGGAGGGGACATCTTCTTTTTTCCTTTTTTCGTTTGAGATGGAGTCTCGCTCTTGTCACCCAGGTGGGAGTGTGGTGGAGCGATCTCCGCTCACTGCAACCTCTGCCTCGTAGGGGTTCAAGTGATTCTTCTGCCTCAGCCTCCTGAGTAGCTGGGATTACAGGCAGGTACCACTATGCCCAGCAAATCTTTGTACTTTTAGTAGAGATGGGGCTTCACCATGTTGGCCAGACTGGTGTCCAACTCCTGACCTCAGGTGATCCGTCCGCCTTGGGTTCCCAAAGCGTTGGGATTACAGGCGTGAGCCACCGTGCCTGGCTGACATCTTCTAATTATTTGAGAACGGAAGCCCTTGTTTCCCAAGCTCCCGTGAACATCAGCAGAAATACAATTGTACATCGCAGAATAATCGGAGTTGCAGATTTTCTGTGGCCCTCATGCTGAGAGGTCTTTCTTTGCATTTGAGTTCTAAGAGAAAACTGTAGTTCCAAAGAGAAGCAGTTCTTTAAAAGTCCTAATCCAGTGGCAGGAGATGGGCACTGTGGGCTCGGATCACTCACAAGCACATTTGCTGTGCGTCTGTGCTGCGCTCATGTTTGTGGATGGCGGCTGTGGGCGTGATGCCCGGGCAGGCTGGTGCTCACGGACATCGAGACCGATCCCTGAGCTCCTCCTGGAGACGAGTGTCATTGGGAGGGTTTGGGCCTGATTTCTTGAGGGTTTGTGTGCTTCATACTCACCATCTTCTTTCCTCATAGCAAGCCCCGCGGGGCAGCTGCAATGCTCCCCATTCTACAGATCAGAGAGCACAGGCTGGAAACACGAGGTGATTTGCTGAAAAAGTCACACCACGGGCAGGCAGTGGAACGATGGGGGCCATGCTCATCTGGTGGACCCCAGGTCCCAGGCAGCCTCTGAGAAGAGAAGGGCTCTGAGGTTTAAATTCATTAGAAAACATGCAAACATCGACTCATTTAGCAAAGAGCTTTTTCTTCTGAAAAAGCGAAACATTTTCTGTCAAGTTAATAAGATAGGATATTAGGCAAAATAAAGGTTTTCATTTTCATGAAACATTCCAGCTTGGTTAAAAAAATTACTAGGATCTTTGTTCTTGGCAATATTCTTGAATTTCTTCCACTTTTTTTTTTTTTGCTTTGTTGCCCAGGCTGGAGTGTAGCTGCATGATCATGGCCCACTACAGCCTTGACCTCCTGGGCTCAAGCAATCCTCCTGTCTCAACCTCCTGAGTGGCTGGGACCACAGACACACACCGTCAACTTTCCACGTCTGATGTGGTTTGAATCTGTGTTCCTGCCCCAAGTGTCATGTCAAATTGTAATCTCTAGTGTTGGAGGTGGGCCTGGTGGGGCTGAGTGGCTCATGGGGGTGGATTTCCTTCCTGGTGCAGTTCTCGTGATAGTGAGTTCGCGTGAGATCTGGTTGTTTAAAAGTGTGTAGCACTCTCCCCGCTTCTCGCTTGCTCCTGCGTTTGCCATGTAAGATGCCTGCTCCCCCTTCCCCTCTGCCATGGATAAGAGCTCCCTGAGGCCTGTCTAGAAGCAGAGGCCTCCATGGTTCCCACACAACCTGCGGAACTGTGAGGCAATTAAACCTCTTTTCTTATAAATCACTCCGTCTCGGGTTTTTGTTTTCTTTTTCCCCCCGGAGTCTTGCTCTGTCACCAGGCTGGAGTGAGTGCAGTGGTGCGATCTCTGCTCACTGCAACCTCCGCCTCCCGGGTTCAAGCAATTCTCCTGCCTCAGCCTCCCAAGTAGCTGGGACTACAGGCATGCCACCACACCCAGCTAATATTTGTATTTTTAGTAGAGATGTGGTTTCCATGTTGTCCAGGATGGTCTCGATCTCTTGACCTCATGATCCACCTGCCTCAGCTTCCCAAAGTGCTGGGATTACAGGCGTGAGCCATCACACCTGGCCCAGGTATTGTTTTATAGCAATGCAAGAATGGCCTAATACAACATCCTAAAGTGGCTCTTGGTGAACACTCATGTCATAGAAGTTCAGAAGGGCCTTTGGTATCTAACCAAGCATTTCCCAAGTTATTTTCCTGTCTAAACAGCCTCATCCTCTGTAAACCCAATAGCCCAGGAAAAATGGTAATCGAAAGTCAAAACCCTGGGCTGTGAACCTAAACCCAGGTGCATGGTAAGCATGCATTAACAATTCAAAATAAATACATGAGATATCTGGGGATTCTTAGTAGTCCAAAAGTCATGTTTTCTACCTCAATATTTCTTGTTGATTTTCTTCAGCTTTCCTGTCGTGAAAATGGGTGAGAGCCTTGCGTTACTGAGTCAATCTCAGTGGGATTTGTAAATTGTATCCGATCCTGGGAATGAGTACTATGGAACTGGAGTGTATTTATGTGTAATTATCATTCATTTGCCTTTTCAGCTTGATGGTGCAGGAAACAGTAAATGCATCAGATATTTATTTAATGGGTAATTCATGGTGGGGGCTCTTAAAGAAACAAATTACCTAACTAATTGGTGGAAGTTTGACTTCTTGGCTTTTTAAACGACTGTAGTTACTTTTGATAACATTAAGAAGGCAGCACCTATAATTCAACCTTCCACTGAAAACCGTGTTGGATTGGAAGGAGGCATCTGGTGGCCAGGGCAGAGCGGCTCCCTGTGCTGAGATGACTGGACAAGGTGGCAGGTGGTGGTCTGTTCTCTTCTGTCTGGGGACAGGAACGTGCAGGGGCCAGCTGGGAGTGCTCCTCCTGTGAGTTTCGGGTCAAAGAAGGACCCACAGGAGGTGGCAAAGATGTGGGCAGGAGGAGACCTGGGAGAGGGCAACATACTCGCTGAGTGGAAGAGCCAGGCTCGTGGGGAGTGTGTGAGCCTGGGCGTCTGCACCTACTAGGCTTTGATTTCCTTGTCGAATCAGTCAGCTGTTAGATTATGCTAGTGATTCTGAGGCTTGGATACCATCTACCGGGACGTTCAAAACAAATGAACAAATGAGCTTGCTGACTAACAAGCTGGGCTCTTCTCTCTCTCATTGCCCAGGACATTAGAAAGATCTGTTGTTTTCTGTTTTTTTTTTAGCTTGTTTTTGTTGTTGTTTGTTTGTTTTTTTGAGACTGAGTTTCACTCTTGTCACCCACGCTGAAGTGCAGTGGTACAAACTCAGGTCACTGCAACCTCTGCCTCCCAGGTTCAAGCGATTCTCATGCCTCAGCCTCCCGAGTAGCTGGGATTACAGGTGCCTGTTGCCACACCCAGCTAATTATTGTATTTTTAGTAGAGACAGGGTTTCACCATTTTGGCCAGGGTGGTCTTGAACTCCTGATCTCAGGTGATCCACCTGCCTTGGCCCCCCAAAGTCCTGGGATTACAGGCATGAGGCACCATGCCTGATCAGCTTCATTGCTTTATAAACAATAGAACATTTTAGTATCAAAAAGGAAACCTTCAGAATGAAGGCAGTCCTTCAATAAATTTGGGTTTGCAGAAACATTCTCCTCTACTGTACTTACTGTGCTCATTTCCTCCATGAAATCCTGACCTAGTCCAAGGACGACTGTTTGGGAACCCCTGGCCCAGCCGATCCTGTGGGGTCCTCAGTCACCCACTGGCAAGTCCTCTGTGTCTGGGGGTCAGTCGTGGGCAGCCCTGGCTGGATAGCTTCTGACCTGAGGACCTTCTCACTCAAGCACGCAGACAAGATTCCTCCCAGAACAGCCTCCTCCACATGCAAGCATGTGGCTTCTGGGGATACAGATGAGAAAGGCGGCATCTTACATGGGGCATCTGTGCTCTACAGTAACGCCCAGCATCATGAAGGTGGACACGTGATGTGTGGGAAGATCCGGGGGTGCACAGAGTGAATGTGGGTGTGCGTGGCTTTGGAGGCACACATTAAATGCTTGCTGATCAAACCCACTGATAAACGAAGGAGGCCCTGATGAAGATCACAGACCACACAGATGTGATGGACGAGGACATTCAGGCCACCATGGGGGCACATTTGTTGTTTCTGCATCTCAGCACTACACTCTCGTTTTTGTGCATTTCCTTTAGCGCTGCCATCGGTGGGTTCGTCAAGGTGCCATGCCCTCTCTGGCCGCAGAGCTGGTATGTGATCTGAGCTGAGCGGACTATGTTCTCTCCATGGGAAGAGCTAGTCAAGGGTGAAGGCCTTGGAGCTGTTTTTCCTGGTGGTACTTGTCCTGAGCTGTCCGTTGGTTCCTCCTGCGGGGACCCTGGGAGCCGCCTAGATTCCTGTCTTCCCTGAGGCACAGATGTTGGCTTGTGTTCCTCTGAACTCTCCCCTCCTTTGATGTTTACATCAAGAAGAGCTAATTTCAGTTGCTTGCAACCAAATAACTTTAACTGATGCAGCAATGACATTTGCTAGTGCCATACTGGTTGCTAGGTTATGCTTTCCAGACCCCTTTCTCATGAAATTAGCTCTGGCTGATGTGTCGTAAGTGGATATCACTGGTGTCATTTGGGGGCCAAATCATTTACTTGGAAATTTAGGAAAATCAAAAGTTCTCTCTCTCTCTGGTCCAGGGCCCTTGACATTCAAGGTGGTGACTATCTGGGCAGCCTTATGACCTGGCTGACTCTTACTCCTGCTCCCTGTGGCCACATGGACCTGTGACGGACATAGTACAAGGAGGAAATGAAATGTCTTAAGTCAGTGAGATGTGGGGCCTGTTTGTTATGCAGCACAATCTGGACCATCCTGACTGACGTGATGGTCAACCTGCAACATCAAGCCTTTTTCTTTTTTTTTTAAATGTTTATTGATTTATTTTTATCATTTTATTTTATAATGTATTTGTTTTAAAATTGAAAAGTGGAAAAGCATATACATTTCTGGTGTGCAATGTGACATTTTGATACATGTGTTTATTGTGGAGTGATTACATTAAGCTAATTAGCATATCTATTGCCTCATGTCCTTATCATTTTTTGAGGTGAGAACATTTAAAATCTACTATCTTAGCAATTTTCAAGTGTATGATATACTATTATTAACTACAGTCATTATTCTATGCAATAGATCCCCAGACCTTATTTCTCCTGTATAACTAAAACTTGGTACCCTTTGACCAATATCTCCCCACTCCCTGTCCAATGTTTTTCTTAATTCTCACAGCAAATTTGTTATTGAGCACCACAAACATAATCTCAGACCTCCATGTCCTCTGTGGAATGGAGATGCAAGTATGCCTGACTCACAGGGTCATGTGGCTTCCATGGGATTAGCATGCATGAAGTGTTGGGATCCCTGGGAGCTCCACGTCATGGGAGCTGTCTGTCACTCTTCCTGGATACTTCTAAATGACACCTTGAAGCTGGGCACACCTCTCCCTCCCTCAACCACTACTACTCTAGTCCACATTCTCTGTTTTCCCTTCCTGGGTTATTCTAATGCTTCCTGATTGGTCTTTTGTTTTTATTCTTGTCCCTCTTCCCACGGGATGTATTTTTCTCACCAGCAGAGAGAGTGACCCAGTGAAAACATGAATGGAGTCATGCCACCCACTTGGCCAAGAGTTCCCCTGGCATTTCCTTGTGCTTAGGCTACAAGGCGAGTTCGTAACCTGCTAAGCTCCAGGGGATCCAGTTTCTGCATCTTGCGCTGCTCTTGTCTTGCTCTGCCCCTGCTCTGTTGATCTTCCTTCTGTTTCACAAGCAAGCCACACCCAAGTCTCACCTGGCCTTTGCACATGTGCTTACCTTTGTCTACAGCCTTCATCCTCCAGCTCTCACCTAGACAGACTCCATTCCATCATCCAAGTCTTAGCTCAGTTGTCATTGCCTCAGCTCAAATGTCCCCTCTCAGCCCAGCTGTCACCTAGCCATCTCATGCATAGTCGCTTTTGCTTGCGTTGGGCCTGGAGAGGAGCCCGGCTTCAGGCAATCCTTACTACATAAGGACTCAATGAAGGCATGGGGGCACGGCATCCAAGGCTGCCTCCTGTGTGCTCAGGGGTGCGGGGGGTCTGCACATCCACAATTCTGGCACTGCGACATTTCCTGACTTGCCTACTTGTCTCTCCTGCGGAGTGATACCCTCAGTGAGAACAGGACCTTTTGCTCCTGTTCCCTGCTTCTCGGATCTCCAAGACACAGTGCGGGTTTGGCATGAAGGACGGCCTCAGTAGGCACTGTTGAACTAGTGAGTGACTAAATACATCATTGCGCAAGATGAGATTTGGTCTCCATCTTCAAGAAGCTTCGTGTGAACTCATGCAAAACTTATGAATATCCATCCCTGAAAGCTGACCACAAGCTTCGTGCCGGGACTCTTTTCCATGGCTAAAGAGCAAGACATTGCACATGAAAGAACTGAGCTTAGTGCCTGGCACATACACATTCACCCTTTTGTTTCTGCAAAATAAGTGGAGAACTTACATATTATCATGATTTTTTCCTTTTGTGAAGTGCCATGCTGGGAACTATGAGAAACACAGCCTGGAAAATCAGGAGTGGGTTAAGCTGCAGAAGGCTGTTGATGTCCACAACACTGGATGAGGAGGGAGGGAGGGGAAGGTGAGCTCCACCAGCACTGAGCAGCCTCAGGGCTCCAACCTGAGAAGGCAGAGCTGAGCGGAGGACTTCATTTGTCAATCCACTTTCCCCTTGTTACACTCAGCATAGATGCCTTTTCAACCTTCCTGATGTAAAAACATCAGAAAATACAGAGTGACAAAAAAAGAAAACAAAAACACTCATAATTGTACCTGCCTAAGAAATCACCACTAACATTTGGTTTAATCTTTCCAGACTCTTCTAATCTGCCAACCACCTGAACCACACAAGACATTCTGTTTTATAACCTCTTTTTTTTTTTTAATCAGGAGCATCTTTCTCTACCACTAAGTAGGATTGCCGTGGGTGTCAATGACTCTCTCTCATTCCTTTGTAGAACGCCCAGCAGTGAATTGAACCTGTCTCCTATTATTGGATAATTAAATTGTTTATGCTTCTTCATTGTTATAAAAATATTACTAGGACTAACATTTTGGCAAACTCTTTGTACGTACTCACAATCATTTCCTTAGGTTCTGTCTCTGAAAGCGGAAGTGTCCCCCAGTCACAGTGCCGGCAGGCTTGTGTGTTTCATGCAATCACGTTCAGGAAGGAGGATGGCACATCTGCCTTACACAGCTGAAGTTTCTGAGAACCAGAAGAAGTTGCAGTAACCATTTCCATTACAGGTCCTTGCTGCTGGCTGTTGGTTTCCATCAGGTTCCGTTTCTTGTGGCACATTTCTACTGTTGACAGCACACACCAATTCCTATCATACATAAGATTGCCATATTTGGCAAAAACAAAAAATGAAAAATACAAGGTGCCCAGTTAAATTCAAATTTCAGATATACAACTTTTTTTTTGGTATAAGCACCTCTTAAACATTGCATGGGACTACTTACACTAAAAAACATTTGTTGTTCCTCTGAAATTACCTGGCATCTTGAATTTTATCTGGTTACCGTAGTCACAGGAAAGATTTATTTGAAAGAAAAATGCAGAGTGCTTTTGAGTAACTGACTAGAACTGTCCATCAGGCATGTCAGCCCCGCTGGAATGAGAGCCAGCCTTGGATGGACAGCTGCCACGTGTCCCTCAGTCTTCTCAACATGCCATGCCCACGAGAGCTCCTTCCATCCTCATAGGGGCTCTGTGAAGCGGGAACCACTCTGCCCCTCTCTGTACAGTTGAGGATCCTGTGATCCTGCTCACCAGCCATGAAGATCTGCCCCCCAGGCCAGGTGGCTCCAGCAAACATTGGCACTTTTACCGACCGCCTCCCTCCCCTCGTCCTCCCCATCCGTGTCTCACATGCACCCCTGAGCCCAGCATCCTTCCGGCTCACGCCGAGCTGTTTCTTTGCTGTTCCCCTGTTAAAACTTCTGGGGTCATCTCTGGAATTCTTCCATCTCTACAATTCATCCATTCCCAGAACAGAAAAGGTTAGATGGTCTGGAGCTCCCGTGGCACAATCGGCTAGCATGCCGTACTTATACAGAAAAGATTAGATGGTCAGAAGGGCAGGGTTTGTTAAAATGATTAAAATTAATTATTTAATATTATTAAAGTCCATGATAACAACAGCGGACCCTTGTGGAGTTCCTCCTACATGCAAACACTACAAAACACATTTTATTTACATGTATTATTTCACTTAATCATTACTAAAAACCTGTGATGATGATGCTATTAATAACCCCATTTTGCAGATGAGTAAATCAGGGCAATGAAAAATGAAGTCGTCAAACCACAGGCACACCTGCCGCTGAGCGCAGGTCAGCCTACACTGAGACTCTGCCTCCGCTTCTCTCGCACATTGGCTGGACCTTGGCTGCTTTTCCTTCCCCATTTTCTGACCCAAGCGAGTTGCAGATCCCGGGGAGAATCTGGCCGGACACATGGCAGCCTGAGACGTTTCTCAGAAGTCTGACCCGTCTGTCAGCCTTGGAGGGCAGCCAGGAGTCCCCTGCCAGCTCTCGATTTTGTCTTTGGGGTCTGAGGGGCTGGATCAGAATGTGATGGCTGTGACTGCAGCCCCGGAACATATAAAGGGAGCAGTGGAGCTGGAAAATCACCTGATGCTCTGTGCTCTGGCAGCCAAAGAAGATCAGAGGATCAAGGTGGGAAAGCAGGACTGAGGATTTCGCCCCCAGGTGCTCCTGTGCTGAAGCAGTGTCGCCTGTCCTACCACAATGAAGACATCCTCTCAGAAGGAAACGGCGGCGTGGTCCATCTGCCTCAGAGGCTTAGCAAATGTGAGTGTCATGCTGCGTGCATCACTAGCACAGCAAGTGGTAGTCAGCCTGCGAGGCATTCAGTTTTGGGGTTGTGTCCCTGCACCCCCTTTCCATGCCTCCTGCCTGAGGGGACCTCTCCATCTTCAGTGCACGCTTCCCACCCTAAACCCTATTCCCAGGAAGCCTGAGGATTCAGTCAATGAGTCAATGAGTCTTTTTTATTTTTTGAGACAGACTCTTGCTCTGTCACCCAGGCTGGAGTGCAATGGCACGATCTAGGCTCACTGCAACCTCTGACCCAAGCAATTCTCCTGCCTCAGTTTCCCGAGTAGCTGGGATTACAGGCGTCTGCCACCTCGCCCAGCTAATTTTTTGTATTTTTAGTAGAGACAAAGTTTCACCATGTTAGCCAGGATGGTCTCAAACTCCTGACCTCAGGTAACCTGCCTGCCTTGGCCTCCCCGAGTGCTGGGATTACAGGCGTGAGCCACCATGCCCGGTCAGTCATTGAATCTTTAGGAAGAATGTGTGTGTGTGCACATGCATATGCGTATGTGTGTGCATGTGTGTATGTGTGTGCATGTGTGTATGTGCGTGTGTGTGCATGTTTGTGTGCATGTGTGCATGCGTTTATGTGTGTGCATGTGTGTGCATCTGTGCATGCGTGTGCATGCGTTTATGTGTGTACGTGTGTGCATGTATGTATGTATATGTGCATGTGTGTCCATGTGCATATGTATGTGTGTGCATGCACGCATGTGTGTGCATGTGTGTATGTGTGTGTGCATGTGTGTGCATGTGTCCATGTGTGTATATGTGTGCATGTGTATATGTGTATGTGTGTGCATGTGTGTGGGCATGTTTGTGTGTGAATGTGCACATGTGTGCGTGTGTGTGCATATGTGTGTATGTGTGTGCATGTTTGTGTATGTGTGTATGTGTGTGCATGTGTGTATGTGTGCATGTGTGTATGTTTGTGCATGTATATGTATGTGTGTGTATGTGTGTGCATGTGTTTATGTGTGTACATGTGCACAAATGCGCACATGTGTGCACGTGGATCTCTGGAGTTTGCACTTTAGCGCCACCTCTTGTGGGTGGTGTGGAAAAATCTTTGTCCTCCCTTAGGCATCTTAGGTGTCAGGGGCTACGGCCTGTCCTGGAAAATGCCAGGAAAATGCCACTTTGAACTTTCCCAACAACATGGCAAAGTGACTTGTCAGGGGAGGGGAGAAAAAGGAGGGCAAGATCTCCATTCAGGGGGCTTTTCTTCATGTGGATTTCAAGATCATTTGGGCTCGATGATTTTGGGCTTTCCCTTTTGGAAGAGCTTATTGGAAATGAGGCCACCACATCCAGTGTATTTGGCTTCAGGAGTTGAACTCAAATGAGTGGCCCATGTCAGAATCTGTTCAAGGCCTATGAATTACCACCCTTAATATTTTCAGACAATTATAAAAGGCAACAAGCCAATACCAGATGGTTTCCTTTTACTAAAATGCCCAGCAGCTTTTCCTGTGATGCCTTGGATGAGAATCCAGAAGGGTTGAGCTAAACTCTTGGTACTGCCACTTCCTCTTTATTTGATCCAGGCAAATGATGGTGATGATCATTGCTGTGACTACTGGTGTGGTGCTAATTGCCATTGTCATCATCACCATCATCACCACCATCATCCATCACTATCACCATCATTTTGCCTCCTCCTCACCATCATCACTGTGTAGTCCCCTCCTCTTCATCATCACTATGTAGTCCTCCTCCTCCTCCTCATCACTGTGTAGTCCTCCTCCTCATCACTGTGTAGTCCTCCTCCTCATCATCATAATCACTGTGTCATCCTCCTCCTCCTCATCATCACTGTGTAGTCCTCCTCCTCATCATCACTGTGTCATCCTCCTCCTCATCATCATAATCACTGTGTCGTCCTCCTCCTCCTCCTCGTCACTGTATAGTCCTCCTCCTCATCATCACTATGTAGTCCTCCTTCTCCTCCTCATCACTGTATAGTCCTCCTCCTCATCATCATAATCACTGTGTCATCCTCCTCCTCCTCATCACTGTATAGTCCTCCTCCTCATCATCATAATCACTGTGTCATCCTCCTCCTCATCATCATAATCACTGTGTCATCCTCCTCCTCCTCGTCACTGTATAGTCCTCCTCCTCATCATCACTATGTAGTCCTCCTTCTCCTCCTCATCACTGTGTAGTCCTCCTCCTCATCATCATAATCACTGTGTCATCCTCCTCCTCATCACTGTGTAGTCCTCCTCCTCATCATGATAATCACTGTGTCATCCTCCTCCTCATCACTGTGTAGTCCTCCTCCTCATCATCATAATCACTGTGTCCTCCTCCTCCTCCTCGTCACTGTATAGTCCTCCTCCTCCTCATCAGTTGTGTAGTACTCCTACACCTCTTCCTCCTTCTCCTCATCATGATGACTTGCATAGTGCTCCTCGTCATCATCACTGCTGTTGTCATCAGCAGCAGCCTGCCCCTTCTCCTCCTCTTCCTCACTTATGGAGTGCTCCTCATCATTGCCCTCATTGTCATCATTGCTTGAGTACCACGTGTGCAGTGCTTTCTAAACACTTAGCGTGTATTGACTCATTTCATCCTCACAGCTACCCGGGAAGGAGGGCACTGTTATTATTATCATCCTGTTACCGGTGAGGAAGGAGTGCTCAAGCTCTCCATCCAGAGGCTGTGGAACTGGGAGGTGGCCCTAGCACTCCTGCCCTAGGACTGAAACGGCTGCCTGCCCCCAGCCATGGAATGCTGTGGTCCTCCATTTCCTCATCAGTAAAACGGGCATAATATTTTCCTCTAGAGCTGTGGCGTGAGGACTGGAGGACTAGAGCAGATAATGGATGAGAGGCTGCCGGGCACAAAGTCAGCCTGAAGCAAATAGAGGTTCAGACACAGAAGGAAAGAGCCTGCTGGGCTTAAGGTGAGGGATTCCCAAGTCCAGGAAGAATAATTGGTAGACAGGACTCTGCAGGGCCTGCAGTGGCACCGGCAGACTCGGCAAAGTCTCCCTCTCTGGCTGAGGTGCCTGAAATGCCCACAGCAAAGTGCCAGTGTTGTTGGGGAGGGGAAGAGCCAGATGATGCTTCATCTCTCTGCTCCAGCGATTACAGCAGGCCAGGGGCTGCAGAGAGAGAGGGGCCATGGTGGAGCAGGGCCACGGCAAGAAAAGTCGACTGAAACCCACAGATACCGGGTGCTTCTTGGGTGGTTACAAGAGAGGACCCTAGGCAGCAAGGGAGGTGGCCTGAGGCCACAGGCAGCAGTTAGTGTGGGCATGTGTGGGGTCAGCATAGGGGAGTGGAGATTGGCTGATCTGCAGGTTCTGCAGAGCTCCAGACAGCACTTGGCATAGCTTGGAGATGGAATGGGAGCTGAGATGGATTTGCCTCTCCCAGGCTTTTCAGGGGAATTGTTAGTGAGTCATCTCACTGGGTCTCACAAGAGTCCCAACCCGTGAGTGTGGGAGAACCATCAACACTCAGCTTGGGGACAGTCTAAACGGTGTCTGGCCTGCTTCTTCTTTGTTTCTTTCACATCATGGCATGCAGAGAAAACAAGACTTGCACATCGCACTGGAGCTAGGATGAGCTGACTGAAGGTGGACTGAGGTAGCCATCCAAGGTCTGTGCAGGGCTCCATGGTGACCCCAGGCCCTGTAGACTGCCTCCAGTGTGGAGCCCAGGCTTTGGGAGGCCTGGGCTGGTCCCACCTCTGAAAGGATGCTCGGCCTCCCTCTGCCCAGTGGTCATCCTGTCTCCACTTGGGCATCACCTCATCCAAAGTTTGCCCACTAGGCTGCCAGCAGCTTCCACTCTGAGAAGCACAGCCTGGTATGCTGTGATTTCTGCCCTCTGGTCCTGTCCTTTTCTTTGGGAGCAACAGAAACTGACACCAGGAGATTGCAGACTGGAGAAGACAGGAGGTGGCTGTGAGTTCACAGATGGGAAGTGGGAGAGCCGAGTGGACTCCTCCACAGCCCTCCCATTTGCACTTCCCAGTCGAGCCGCTGCAGAGCATTGCTTTGCAGTTTCTCTGCACGTTGTTACTGTCTCCAAGCAAGACACATATTCTCACACAGAGTGAAGACCATCCTGTTCTGTTCTGAGACAGCCTAGCCTTTGCATCCAACAGACCTGGGTTTAGATCGTGGGTCTGTCACTCAGTAGCTGAATGGCAGCTCCTCAAAGATTGATGTGCCTGATCTATGCAATGAGGCCAACAAACAGACCACAGTTGTTATGCTTGGAGAGCAGTGCTGGGCATATGGTAGATGTACAGGAATGTTCGTTTTCCTTCCTCTCATCCTTCCCGGGGGGAACGGAAAAAGATCTGAACACAGGTCCACGTGCAGTGAGTCTCACCATCTTCTGGAGGAAAAAATCAGGTCCACGTGCAGTGAGTCTCACCATCTTCTGGAAGGAAAAATAACCATGAGGCCTGAGGTTACAGCTGTCAGGAAAGTGTTAGAGGGTGACTTTGCATAGTCACACTGCACTGCTGGATTTCCATTTGTTTTTAGAATTTTATTTAGAATGGGGTTTCAGAAGATATAGGGGCAGGGATGGTTTAAGATCAGAGACAGTGGGGTGCTGACTTTGAACAGCTTATCATAGAGTTATCAGAGGATAAGTCAAGAGCAATAAGTGAAAAGTCAGCAGCTGGAAGGCAGGATAACCCCAGGGAAAAGACGTCAGGGGTGAGGGGCTGGGTAGAAATCTGTTGTGATTATTTCTAGCTTTCTAGATAAATCGTTATCAAATTTGGATAAATATTTATTGAAACCAAACTGGAGCATAAGAGAAAATCTCCCTTCTAGGGAGAAGGAAGAAAATTCCCCCTCCCTTTGTTTCTAAGGTTGCAACAAAGATTTTGTGATATAAACTATGTGATGAAAAAGTAGGACTGTCCCCTAGGAGCCAAGGTTGAGAGTTCAATGAAACATGGGTCCAGAGGTGCATGTGGTCAAGACTGGGGTCAGTCCAGGTGGGAGAGCTTAACAGCGACCAGAGCTCCAGGGCCAAGTGGGGTCAAGGACAAATCTGGAGGACAGGGGTGTGATGAGGGCTGATATGATGGAGGTGTGACAACTAGGTGGGTTTCTGCAACAGGTCCTTCACTTCCCAGTTTCATTGGTCCTCCCAGCCTTTTCTTCTCCAAGCTAAGGTCTACAAACCAGGGTTCATGGAAGCTTTAAGCACAGCCAGGGAGCCTTCATCTAGGTTGATCTTTGCCATTAACTCATTGATACACCATGGGTAAGTCACTTAACTTTCTGGGATTTTCCATGTTTATCTGAAATTATGGGCTGTCTACAAATTTCTGTAATCATGACTTGCCAATGAGACAGAACTTCACAGAAAAGTTTCCACCCAATATAGAAATGTAAGACACTAGGAAATTTCTCTTGGGAAGATATTAGGCAAGTTAAAGATGAAATATTTCCTGTTCATCCTACAGTTATACTGTGAATACAGCAGGCAATGAATGCATTGACTAACGAATTCAGGCAAGCTTTGTCTTGAACAAAGCTTTACATAGTTTTCCCTCTAAAGGGAAACTATTATGTTGTGCCATTTAGGCAAAGAGAGTGCTATGAGTTTACACTTTGATACATCCTTTCTGCATTACACAGAGCAATGATATATAAAACACAAAGAAGAGGAAGTTAAAAAGAGATAGTCTGGCTGAAAAGCAAGGCAGACATCTTTATGGATCAGCAATGGAAATGACACTCTTGTGGTGAGCTGGCCTGCTGAGTCCAGGTGCAGAAGCCAGTGAAGGCTAGGAACCCACCTCCCGCAGGCAGTGAAGGAGGGTGTCCCTCCTGCTGGACTGAGCTGGGGCTGGGAGCACCAGCCAAGCCTGCTGCATGGAATCAGGGAAGGGCATGGGTCCAGTCAGCTCAATAAGGGAGGCTGGAAACAAGAAGTGCTGTTGACCCAGGTATGTCTTTTATGAAAGTATGTGTGACTAAGGAAGTGAAATGGCGAACACACAGCCTCAAACTTGTTAACTGAGCCAAGCTCTTTATTGGCTATAACTGATATCTCCTCTGTAGTAGTAGTGATAAAAAAGAAGCCCCCCAACACCATTAGAAAACTTGGCTACAGAATATGAGAGTGGGGAGCTGGGCAGAAGCAGCTGTATTATTGTCACACAAAGAGGTGTGCTGGAGAGAGAGAAAAAGAAGGTGGCGGGGGAGAGAGAGAATCTTCAACTCAAAATAAATCTATAGGTTAAAATTTCAATCTCACTTATAAACATAGATGCAAAAATTAAGTATAAAATGTTAATAAAATAAACTTAGCAATTTATAAAAGTAATAATATTGCAATGCCTAAGTAGAGGTTATTTTTGGGAACAAGCACAGTTCAGGATCAGAAAATCTATTCCTATGAAAAGATTATAGAGTAAAGGGGAAAAGGTGACCATGTCATTAAATGCAGAAAAGCATTTATTACAATTCAATGTTAACACATTATAAAAAGTTCTGAGCAAACCAAGAATAGAAGGAATTTTCCTAACCTGAAATTTGTAACAAACATTAAACTTAATGAGCTTATCTCCACCAAATACCCTCAGTAAAGCCCCCAAAAAGACACTGACATTTCTAGCCAATGCAATAAGATAAGAAAAAGAGAAAGTAAAAGTAAACCTTATTCATGGAAAAACAAGCACAATGTCATGTCAATTTGTTTTGAATTAATTTATAAATTCAGTGTAGACAACCACATTTATATCTACAACCCTAACTCCCGAGCTGCTGGAATGCATTCGTAACTGCCTGCAAGACATCTCCATGTCTAACAAACGTGTAAAGTTTACATTTTAGAAATGGAACTCTTGTCTTCACTTTCTACTGCTGCCCTTGAACCTGCTTCTGCAAGATTTCTATTTCAACAAAACGGCACTACTATTTTACATTATTGCTCTGATTAAAAAAAAAAAAAAAAACCTTCTCCCTTTCTCTCCAACTATACACAAATTCATCAGCTTGACCTTCAAGTTATATCTAAAATCCAATCACTCTTCCTAGGGCACAACATACTTTGCACATGCATCGAAGCCACTACCATCATCTGCTGTCTAAACTGTGTAAACAGTTTTCTATCGGCCTCCCGGATTTCACTCTTGGTGGATTTTCATCACACTTAAATGCACCCCGAACTTTTTAGCTTGGGCTCTAGCTGCTACCTTTCTGATCTTGTCTTCTACCCTTATCCTACCTTATTTATTTTCCCAGCACACTGCCTTTTCAAGTGTGCCTCAAACACACAGAACTTCTGCTTCTTGTCCCTGTACTTGGTGTTTTCTCTGCCTGGAAAATCCTCCAGGTCCATTAAAGTCTGCGCCCCATGAGGGCAAGGCTGTTCTCTGGCTTTGTGTCATAGCAGCAGCATTTAGAACAGCGCCTGGCATACTAGAGGCATCCAAAAGATTAAATAAATAAGTGATTATATGAAAGAGTGACCACTAAAAACTAAGGGGGAAGTGGGAAAAAAGATGGAGTAGCCAAACAATAGAGCTGGGACAATTTGCTTTCCAAAAGAAAAACAACAAAATTACATACCGACCTCACGTTGGCTAGAAAAACGTTCAGGGGCATTTCTCATTATGTGAAGCAAAACTTTAAGACTTTAAAAAGAAAGTATACATTTAAAAGAAGATCCCTGGTAGGAGAAGACTTTGTGAATGAAACACTAGAATGCAAATCAAGAAGGGTAAAGCGCAGCTTCAACGCGTGGGCAGGTGAAGCTTTGCCTTTCTTGCTTCTGGAGAGGCTGCAGGTGAGACGGGTGTGGCTGGTGACAGTCAGTGAATATGACTCCAGGTCTCTGATATCATGAAGGACCTTGAAAACGAGCATGTGGATATGTCTGCTCAAATCCTGGAGTTCTCTAATGAGAAAACTTGAGAGGAAGGGGATTTAGGAAAATTTAAAAACCTACCTAATAAGAGGCAATGCATACATCCCTCCAAAGTGGTTGAACATCTGTAAGAATCTTCAGGAATAGGTAACTTTAATGTGTGTGGAACACTTCCAAAGTGATGCCTTTCCACATCCCCCGAGCTCTGTTAACAGCATCCTAGGGAAAGTGTGCCTCCACTGTCACCCTCACCTGCCACCTGCCACCTGCCATGAGCCATGTGGTGAGCAGGGTGATGTGGCCTGAAGATGACAATGGGTCTTGGCTCTGCCATGTGACATCCACACACTCCATCCACTAAATGCAGATGACAATAGCACCTGTCCCTCCGGGCCTTTAGGGCCTTTAATAAGTTAACAAGAGTGAAGTCCAAGCATCATGGAAAATAGCAGTTTATTTGTGCCTGGAGAAGAACAAGGTCTCAGTGTGAGCAACGTGTCTTATTTGACAGAGATTGACAAATCTCTTGGGACGGGACCTAAAGATGAACTCGGAAAGCTCAGCGGAGACTGTCTGCAGGCATCAAGGGCTGCTCAGTTTCATCCAGGAGGCCTGGGAAAGATGAAAAGGCAGGCTCAAGAGTGCTCTGAGGCTCTGCAGACAAGGGATCCACAACTCTGTTCACTCCTTGGCTGACTGTGTCCAGAAGAGGCAGGTGGGGCAATGAGAAAAGAGGGTTTTCTGCTCAGCCGCCCTGGTCTGAAGCACAGCGGGTTATTCTTAGCTGCAGCCTTACCATCAGGGTTGAAATTCCACAAGCCTCTGCTGGCTTCCACCCATCATCGTTTCCTATTTACAAGGCAATCTTGTGCTACGAGCTACAATGAAACAGAGCTTCTTGCTGGGGTGCATTACAGTGATGCTTTGTAAGTGAGCTTGTGGGGTTGCAGGAGCTTACGATCTTGCCTGAGAATTTTGAAGCAGCATCATGCATCTAAGCACAGCTCTTTGGAGCACAGAAAGTTTGAAAAGAGAACCTCACGCTTGGCTCCTGAGGAAATGGCATTTGTTTGCGTCCGTAAGAAAACCACTCAGGGCAGCGTTTACAAGTATTTAGATTAAACACTGTCTCACGCACACATGCTTATGCATGCACATTCTCACACTCACACACATACACTCACTCACACACAAGCTCACACATGCACACATGGCCACACATGCATCCTCACACACTCACATATGCACACAGGCACACTCACGTGCACACACGCAACTCACACTCACCAAGGAAAGACCAGTGTCGCCCAGGCAAGAAACTGATTCAACCAATTACTCACAGTGCATGTGCCCCATTCTGCTCCTCTTCCTTGTGCCATCTTTCAAGCCCCTCTGAGACATAAGAGAGAAGGCTGTGGAAATAGGGAGGGGGCCATCTCCCTGATCCGGACTTTGGGTTTACCCCCGAATAGCATAGAAAGAAAGATGCTGTGTTGTTCATGCATCATTGAGGGACAAGAGGGTAAAAAAAGGGACTCACTTCTAGAGACTCGGGATGAAGGGACACCCAGCAGGCATGTGTCCTCTGCCCGGAGCCCCAGTGCCCTGGCGGCTGCCCCTGCCATGGGGAGGGGCCATCACAGGGGCTCGGTCCTCTCTTTCCTCTTCTCAATGGTGTCAGCGGAGCCGAATGGACAGAAATGCTGGGGGAGAGAGTGGGGCTCAGGAGTTCAGCACCCACTCTGGTCTCTGTCGTGCTGTGTTCAGGTCTCACAGTCACCCTGAGAGACAGGTCCCGAAGCTGAGACTCACAGATCTTGAGCAACTTTTCCAAGGCCACACGGCCCATTCATGATGTGTATTAAAACTATACTTGGCATGTAAATTAGCAATTTACAAAATGAAAAATGCAATAAGCTATTGGAACATAAGAAAATGCTCAACTCCACTAGTAAACAAACACCAGTCAAAGTAATAACGAGATCATTTGTGCCCATTAAACCAGCAGAGATTTTTCAATGCTAACACGTTATTTTAATAAGGGTATATTAGTAGAGGGGAGTATAAATCAGTTCATCCCTTTGGGGGACGGTCTGTATATTTATTTTAAAACGTTAACTTTTTAATTTAAAACAACGTATAATATTTAATGTATTGAAATTACTTATTTTAAAAATGCTTATGGCTTTTGATCTGGTAATCCCAACTCCAGAAGGCATACTATGGCTGTGCTCAATTTGCCTCCTTCCACCTGGGAAGCGTAGGGTTGCACCCATCCTCACCCACCCAGGGGAATCCCTGGGAAGGCTGGAGGGAAGTGACCGTCTAATTGGGTTGTTTCGCTGGCTCTGGGTGAACAGGGGCAGCCACTTCCTTTATGTGGGTCTTGGTGTTCTCCTCCGTAAGTGAGAGGCTCAGCTGAGACTGGCTCTAAAGCCCCAGCTCTGGTTTCTAGAAGAATTCTGAGATTCCGTGGCAGCACCTGGTCCCGAGGAAAGCCTCACTGAATATACCCAAATCTGTGTGAAGAGAATATTTCACCATCCCTTTCAGAGGAAAAATAGAACGCAGTGATGAACAATGACAGGAAGCGGTTTTTTGATACCCATATTCTGCATGACCTGTAAGTATGAATATTACCTCTTTTTGTCAGCTGCATTGGAAAAAATAAATTACCACCAGTCAATCTCTTACAATCATAAGAGCAAGGCACGGCTTAATTGCTTCAGTTAAGTGTTCATAACTTCACCAGTGCTCATAAATGCCATTACACATCAGGCCACTGAAACAGACCTGTTGATTTATTAAATGACGATGGGCAGGCAGCAGGGGAGGTTTCCTTTATGAGTTAATACATAGAGTGAAGATACTTCAGTGGTTCGGTGTGATACCAGGTATGGGTTCTTTCAATCAGGATAAATGCAAAAAGGCAATAGAAAGTTATCACGGTGATGGTGGTGCAATTAGGGCGCAAGAGGTTCTGGACATTCTAACCTAAAATGTACGTAATAATGACCCCACGTTCAATAGGATATATGTTGATAATTTTTACTTGTTTCCCCCCATTTAAGCACAGAGGTGTTTTAGAAATGTCTTTGTTATGATCATGAACTCCTGGTCCAAAATATTTCCCAGGTAGCTTGATAATTTGCAAAAGACGATACACGTATCCACTCAACACATATTTGCAAAGATCCTACTGTGCGCCAGACACTCGTCTACGCTCTGAGACCCATCAGTGAAAGAATCCCTCCCTCATGGAGTTGACAAGTCAGTGGGCAGTAAGCTCACGGTTCTGCTGTGGAAGTAGCTGCAGCATTTCCGAGGCTGTGAACACGCCCCTCCTGTTACCATGCTGCCGTTCTTGTCCATCTGCCCGGGATGCAGGGGCCGTGTTTTGGGTTTCATTGTGGTATCCAGCACCTGGGTAGCCCAGGGCACACAGCAGGTGTTTTTGAGAGGCGTGTGGGATCACAGAACAGGCAAGGGCCACGTGAGGCCTGACGTCAGGTGAAGCGGTTTTGCTTAGTAGATTATTCTTGTTCTTTCTCCTAAAGTAAAGTAGAGGTGTGCTCACCTCTCCCTGGACGCCAGCATCCCATCCGAGCCTGGGGTGCTGGATGGTGCCATTTTACTGGTCAGAGCTTGTCGGAGCAGAAGGGGTCCAGGGGTGGTCTTCATGGAGCTTGAGAACTGGGTGCTGCCAGTGTTTACTTCCATCCAGGGCTGCTCTGCAGGAAGCTGCAGAGGGTGAAAGCCTGTCAAGATGGTGTGGGAACAGTCCTTCTGACGGGAGAATAGGGTCTGGAGGCAGGGGACCTGAGGCTGTTTCACAGCGACTTCCTAGAACTAAACTGAAAGGAAAAGCCTAACTTTGCGCGCTAAGTAACAAAAGGACCAGAGGCTACTCCCTTTGACCTTTTCTGTGCGGCAGATGGGAAACTGGCTGTCCGCAACAAATCAGGCGGATTGCTGGTCCAGTCTTTGTTTGCAACTTTGTAACTTCTCTCTAGCCTCTGAATGGTTGCTGTCCACAGCCGGTCAGACTGATGCCTGGTTACCACCTCATTTACATGAGGTGAGCAGGAGGGGGCCAATGGGAAATCTCTAGAGCGTATTTGGACCCAGGAAGATTCTGTATCTGGGCTCTGGAGCCACTGCACTGTGGAGTGTACTGTCGTTTTTAACAAATCCCTGCTTTTGTTCTTTTGTTGCTTCATTCTTTCTTTGCTTTGCTGGGCGTTTTGTCCACATTTTTTTTTTTTTTAAAGACAGAGTCTCACTCTGTCGTCCCAGCTGGAGTGCAGTGGTGTGATCACAGCTCACTGCAACCTCTGCCTCCTGGGTTCAGGCGATTCTCCTGTCTCAGCCTCCCGAGTAGCTGGGACTACAGGCGCCTGCCACCACGCCCGGCTAATTTTAGTGTTTTTAGTAAAGACGGGGTTTTACCATATTGGCCAGGCTGGTCTCAAACTCCTGATCTCAGGTGATCCACCCACCTCGGCCTCCCAAGGTGCTGGGATTACAGGAGTGAGCCACCGCACCTGGCCTTGTCCAGTTCTTTGTTCAAAACACCAAGAAACTGGACAAGTACCAGTCACAACCCTCTACCAGTGACACTTCAGCCTTGACTCTTTCCAGGGGGAGTGGAGTGCTGGCTCTGCCATGCCGCTGTCAACAACTTTTATTCTGCTTCATTCAGAAGGCGTGTCCCCGGCTTCCCTTCTGTGCTCTCTTCCCTTTGGGTCACCCAGGAGCCTCAGCAGGGACTTTTCCCTGTGCGTTTCGGCAGCTGTGATCCACTCAGTTCTACTGCTGCACTAGGTGTTAAGACGGAGCCATTCACCATGGGGACATCCTGAGGACGTTTTAACAAGGCTTTCCCCACACACTTTGTTTGCTTTGTTTAATCTTCACAACTCTGAGAGGTGGATTATCACTATTAACCTCATCATCGGATGCAGAGACAGAAGTTCAAGGGTTCAATGCACTGGTCTAAGACGACGCAGTTTGCCGTATCCTTAGTGACGCCAGGACTCCGAGGAAGTCTCTCCCTAAAGCCCTTGCATGTCCCCACTCTACCTGGCTACCGCTGACAAACCTCCCTCTGTTTTTCAGCATCAGCTGACGCACAGCAAGAATGCTAGTCGCCAACGTGATTCCAAACTTGTGGTTCTGATCGAAATGCTCTTCTGCTAACGTGGGCAACTTTGATCTTCCTGAAAAGATTATTCCAAATTGTATCGTTTCCTGAAAAGCCCGTGTCAGCTGTAAATGTTGTGTTGTAGGTCGAGGCGCCTATTGGTGCCGTAGGAAGGATGCTCAGCAGGACGAGGAAGGGGGTGCTTTTTGGGTATCTCAGTGCTGGGGGCCACTTGGCGGCGGGAGGAGGCAGAGCTGTTCGTTGTGTAGAACTTGATGGGTCCAATCACCTCCTTGATCCTTCATAAGGACTAAGTCTTTCCTAAAATTCTCTATTCCAGTTATTCTATACTCTGGGCAAATTTCTTTCTTTTCTTTTCTTTTCTTTCTTTCTTTTTTTTTGAGACAGAGTCTTGTTCCGTCACCCAGGCTGGAGTACAGTGGTGCGATCTCTGCTTACTGCAACCTCTGCCTCTCTGGTTCAAACAATTCTCCTGCATCAGCCTCCCAAGTAGCTGGGACTACAGACACATGCCACCACGCCCAACTATATATATATTTTTTGTACTTTTAGTAGAGATGAGGTTTCACCATGTTGGCCAGGCTGGTCTCAAACTCCTGACCTCAAATGATTCACCTGCCTTGGCCTCCCAGAGTGCTGGGATTACAGGCATGAGCCACCGCGCCCGGCCTCTGGTCAGATTTCTGAGGGCATGAGTGCTGTGTCATTTTCTGTTCTTGTCTGTTCTGTAGAACCAGCTAGTTCAAATACAGCACGTAAGCTCTCGCGGCTGCTGGTAATGCCAGCAATGTTCCTTTGTAAGAGCTGGTGGTTTCCTTCTTTTATCGGCATAAAGTTGCCCAGAGATTGTTTAGAAAAGTATCCGCATCATGTTCCTCAGGTCATCTGCAAAACTATTTTCCAAAGATTCAAAGGAGGATTCAGGAATCACCGAAGGCAGAAAATAGAGGCTTTTCCGCATCTTTCGTGATCCAACTTTCTCAAGCACTCAAGAGCTCTTGTCAGTGATATTGTTGGGAACTCACTCAAACTGCAGAAATTCACAGCTAAGGCTGATGTTCCTGGACCTTGGCATTGTGTTGCCTCAGAAAGGGAGGCGCAGGGGTTTCCTGAGCCAGCAAGGGACCATGGGGATGTGGCGTGCTGGAGAACACCGCTGTGCAGCTGCAGTCACCAAACTGTGCTTCTTCCTCACAAGCCTCTGTCCAAACCAGCTTTGTGGAGCAGCCTGGGGCATGCTGTGGGGCTGGTCATCCTCTGTCATCCCAGGGAGGCCGGAGACTTCATCCTGTGGGAAGTCTTTAACTTTCTGGCTGGCATGAAGTCTGCCCTGTGATGGGTTGGGGGGCCCACTGACCCCGTGAGCAGATGTGGGGTCAAGAGGGAGGAGTAGGCTGGGAGGGAGGAGGAGTCCCTGCTGCCCACCGGACACCTGTCCAGTCCATGGGGTGTGTTCTGAACCCCTGACTCAGAAATGGCCCAGCCGAAGATCACAATTCCCCATCAGCTCTGTGGAGCTGCCCTGGTCATGGTCTTGACAGTTCTTGTTTTGAGTTATTCAACAAGAAGTTATTTAATGCCTGGTGTATGCCATTGATGTATTCAACAAATATTTATTGAGTGTTTACTGCATTGCACAAACCCTGCTTGGCACTGGAGATACAAGGAGAGATAAGGCATATTCCCTGAGAGCCATGTGTCTAGTCCGGCAGACAGATGCGTGTGGCTGAGTGCACCGTGTTACGGAGGTGTGCGAGGTGAAGGCCGGCAGGCCCTACAGTGACAGGCGACTGCTGAATCGTGTGGGAGGTTAGAAGTGCACGCATGTTGGATTCACCTGTGCGTGTCTGGAAGCAGCGTTTGTTTCTTGCAACTCTTTGGATGCACCTAACACCGGTGTTTTAGTACATTCAGAATTCCTGTAGAATAGAATAGCTTCAAAAGCCTTTTAGTTATTTGGGAAAGAATCTATGCTTATAATTGAACGTTTAAAAAATACAGCAACCTTTTTAAATGAGAAAAAGAAATAAAAGGAGGATCATAGCAATGATTACTCCAAAATATGAATGTATTCCCCTCAGTCTTTTCCCTATTCCTATTTTTAAACGGTTGAGCTTATAGACTATTAAAATTTAATATTCTTCCTTTTTATTTTTACTTCTGGTATTGTCATATAATTTTCCTCCACTCTTAAAGATCCTTTGTAAGCAGGGTTTTAAAGTGGTTGAATAATATTTCATGATTTGGGTAAGCTTTTTTGATTTAACAGGCTTGCTATTACAAATGAGGTTTTGATACCTGTCTTTGTCAACAAAATACTGTGTTTTTGTTAGCAATTTTTCATTGGTTCATTCAGATAGATTACTCGCACTACAGCTAGTGTACCAAAGTGCAAGGGTGTTGTTTCAAGGTCTATGATTAATGTGAGCCCATTATTTTGCAGAAAGGTTAAATAAATTTATGTTCCCGCCAGCATACCTTACCAGCCCTCTGTAGGGCTGTGTACACACCCCTAACATGCCCTGGCTAATTTGATAGGCAAAAACACCACCTTGCTATTTTAACTATACTTCTTTTATACTAATGCAGTTAATTTTTTATTAGCGATTTTTATTTCATTTTCTGTCCATTTAGCTGCCTTTTCTATTTTTCTGTCTGCATCTTAGTGGGTTTTTTCTGTAACTTTTGTAGTTTGGCATATCACCTTCCTTTATGACATGTATTACAAGTACTTCTCAGATTCCTATTTAATTTTTTAAAATGTTATGTTTGGTTGATGTACCAAATGTTAGGCTTTTATGTTGAATCTATTGATGTTTTCCCCTTCAATTCCAAGAAGAAGTGTAACTTTTGATATAAAATGACTCAGATGCCGTAATTTCAGATTTTCGGTGTTGCTATTTCGGAGTTATGTGAAGCTGACCTTCAGCGAACACAGGGGGTCACGGTATTCGATGAGTGGGACCCCCTTGTGTGCCATTTGTACGTAATGTGGTGGGCTCCAAAATAGAAGCAACAAAAAGCTTCTCAAAGTGGAAGATCTGGGAGTGTGAACAGTTAATTTCTATTTAGTTTGGTAGCCAAATAGTTAGACATTTTGATTCATCTGGGCTCATGGTTCTGCAGGATTCTTTCTCTCGAGTTCCCCCTACCCCAAATATTACTAATGCAACCTGGATTGATAGCTGCATTACAACCCCTTTCTTCAGCCTGTTCTCAAAGAAATGGCAGCGAAGAGGGTAGGAGAATAGAGACAAGGAACTGCCTCCAAATGTCAAGGGAAGACCTGTGTTTTTCTTGGACTCTTGGACAGAAAAGCCGCATGATTTAAGTTTCAAGGACATCTTTGCTTTGCCCCCTCTCTCCGCTTTGTGTGTGTGTGTGTGTGTGTGTGTGTGTGTGTGTGTGTACATATTTCACTTAAAAGCAAGCTCTTAAAGAGTCAGGCTTCCAAGACCCTGTCTTCAAATATTCATTCACATTTTATTTGTTTGGAATTTTGTGGCAGTTTGGCCTCAGGAGGTTCAGAACGAGTTCTAACTCTTCTGGTTATAGGTAAGCAGCAGTTCATCCTGGATGACAATCATGGACAGGATTGTTGAGGTCCTTGTGGGGAAGGAACTGGGCTAATTTCTCTACATGAATACTCACTGAGTACTCAGGAGAAAACCCTCTAAAGTAGGATTTGTGAGTGTCCCATTTTGCTGAGCTCAGGCAGAGTAGGGGCACCTGGATTGGAACAGGGGTGTCTGATGGCAGAGGCCCCGTGTGTCACTCCCACGAGACTGCCCTTCCCATCAGAGCACGGCCCATGGCCGGCAGGGTGCATGTGGCTTAGGAAAATTCTACCTACAAACACTGGGAGGAAAAGGTGCTGGTCAACCAGGATTCGGTAGAGGATGTTTGCTGGTGAACCCGTCTGTCCTGACTTTGGGAGTAGAAATGATGTGGAGGATGGATTCATTGAGGATTCCTGAGGATCTGGCCAGGCCTTAGGGGAACACTGAAAACATGAATTTATTGTTCCGCAGAGGTCAGAGCTAGAAATGTTTTGTTTTCAGATGAATCTGGAACCTAAGCCCATTCTGTAAGGAACTGCCATTTAGTCCTACAAATCAAATGCAGAGAATTCTGATTGTTTGACACCTCCCATTTGGGATATACAAACACAATTAGGGTTCATCTGGATTACTGCAGTGAAACAAAAACACTCTGTGATGGCCAAGTGTGGAGCTGGGAGGAGCGAGAGGAAGGAGCTGGTGATGGTTTTGTGACTCTTTCCCCAAATAACATGCCCATGAGTCAGAGGCTCTGGGAGAAGGCTGGTGGTGACTCAAGGCCAGGTAACCAGCTTGCCCTGACTGTCCCTCCATGCAGGACTCGACTCGACACGGAATCCAGGGAATTGTTCCAACAACACCAGGCCAGGACTCTTATTTGTTTTCATGTTTGAAGGTGGATCTAAGTCCTGCAACATCATCAAAACATCGTTTTAATGCAGGTGCCGGTGCCACGCGTGAGAGGGCTTGTGCCTGCTGGCAGTGGAAAAGTACCACCTTGAGTCACCACGGTGCTGAAGGTCACCGGGCCTCCTTACGCAAGTCCTGGACCCGGTGCCCGTGAACTCGCTACCCTGGGCTGCGATTGTTCTTTCTTTGGTTTCCCTGTGAGCCTCAGTGACAAACCACCGGAAGCCACAGTGACTCATAGACAGTGGAGTGTCAGAGCCAAAAGGGGCCGCGTGAGCTTCCAACTCGACCCACGGCTCTGCCAGGAGAGGCAGCTGTGTCCAGAGGGGCAGGGAGACCTGTCTAGTGACCTGGCTGGTTGGTGACACAGCCAGGCCTAGGAAGGGAGTCTTCCGGTGACAGTTTAGTGTGTTTGATCATGAGGAGAGCATTCAGACCGCACATCCTCATGGTTGTCTGTTCGTCTGGGACTCCGGGCCCCTGATCATCTCCTCCGCTTCTCTCGGTGACACCAGGTGGTTTCTTTGTCTGGGACCCCCACACCTCCATTCTCTTGAGTGCTTGGGGCTATGGCCTGTGACGGTCCTTAGAACTCAAGACTACTGGATGGAGAGGGGAGTGAGGGGCCAGCGGAGGCCTGCAGGTGCCTGGCAGCTGCGTTTCCTCTTCGCTGCCTCAAGTGGTGGGGTGGGGGCTTCTGCGTCTTCAAGGATGAGAATCCCCACGGATGTCCCCTTGGGTCTGATGGCTTTAGGCTGCAGAGCCCTGCATTCCTCTTCTGAAATAGGCGAAGATGTGGGTGTGCTCACGTTGCCTTTTCTGAGTCAGCCCCCAAGCCCACAGGCTGAGCCTTCAGCTCCGCTAATGGTGCCTGCCCTGGGCCATGTGGGGGGGCTTAGTGAGTAAGGGGCCCAGGAGGAGAGAAACACATTGGGGAGGGGGCTCTGGACCACGTCTGCGACAGACCAGGTAGGGCTCATCCAGTAAACTCACCTGGTTTGGGTTTTTGAAAGAACACCCAGCTCGTGTATTAATTATAACATGGGTGCAGGGGGAGTCCGGCAATGGCGAGACAGTGGGGAGGCAGCTGGTGTGGCCCAGCAGGAAGCCAGGATATGGCTGGGGCTGGAACACCATGTTGCAGAGAAGTAGGTTTGCTGCAGACGTGGGCTGGTGGGAGTGGGACAGGGCTTGGATGTGAGGCCATGTGAGAGAAAGCGGTGAGAGGACACCCTGTCCCGCATGAGCGGCTTGGGATGGGCAGGTGTCACCAGTGGAAGGCAGGGGAGAGACAGCCATGTCAGGTGAGGGTACATGGAGCAGGTGAGCTCCATCTCGGGTAGATTAAGTTGGACGAGTCTAAGGGGTAACTGGTTGGAGATATTCAATAGGAAGGTACCTGGGGATACACGGTGGGGCCCGGGGGAAAGATCTGGGTTGAAAATAAGTTTAGGCTGGGTGCGGTGGCTCATGCCTATAATCTCAGCACTTTGGGAGGCCAAGACGGGTGGATCACCTGAGGTCAGGAGTTTGAGACCAGTCTGGCCAACATGGTGAAATCCCTTCTCTACCAAAAATACAAAAATTAGCTGGGGGTGGTGGTGGGCACCTGTAATCCCAGCTACACGGGCAACTGAGGCAGGAGAATCGCTTGAACCCGGGAGTTGGAGGTTGCAGTGAGCCGAGATCACGCCACTGTTCTCCAGCCTTGGTGACAAGAGCAAAACTCTGTCAAAAAAAAAAAAAAAAAAAAAAAAAAGAAAGAAAGAAAAAAGAAAAGAAAAGTAAAGGACATAAGTTTGGGAGAAGAAGGCAATGAGTGGAGACTGAAGCCATGGCAGTGGGTGGTAGGCAGGTGTCAAGGAGAGAGAAGAAAAGGGAGCCCTGCCAGGGCTGGGGGATGCGGTGCTTGCCAGCGTGACAGAGAAGCCACCAAGGAGCTGGAAGGAGCTCCCAGGAAGGCTGGGAGGAGCCCCCGAGAGCCAGGGGAGGATGGCTCCAAGGAAGAGCCTGCTGTGCATGAGTGGGGCCCAAGTAGGTCCTGTCCTGTCCACAGGGGCAACCAGCAGAGCACGGTGGATGGTTGGGGGGACACACAAGAGGCCCTCCTGTGCCACTGCAGCATCGCTGCCCACCCTGCCCAGGTCTGCCCAGCTGCCCGGCTGCCTCGGCTCCTGTCTGCCTACATTTTTCCTCTGGCTTTTCCGAGGTCCTAGCAGGCGGCTGTTCTCAGAGGTGGGAGCTGTGTTGCTGATGGCTGCACGAGCAGCTCTGTTGGGGCAGTGGGGGAGGCGATTGGGCTCACCTGCACAAGGGTTGCCCCTGCAGCTGAGATGGGTAGGTGCTGAGCCTAGGTGGGGCCAAGGGCAACAGGTGAAATTCGATTTTTCTTTATCTTCAGTGCCACACTAATCTTATCTGCACTCTGGGGAATGGAGATTGTTGCAGAAACAAATATTTGCTTCCAGGGTGGTTCCGCAGCCCTCAGTCCCCGGCACACATCTGCCCCTCCCCTTGGGCCCAGCTCTGTAACAAAGACTCTATCTGCCTGGTCAGGGCCTCCTGGTGGCCAAGGGCCCTGAGGACTCCGAGGGCTCCGAGGGCTGATTGCCGACCCTGTACTTTGGCAGAGGCTGCAGACCCACCACGGCCACCCCTCCTAGGGCACCTTCTATCACTGAGCCTCACCTCACTCTCAGGGGAGGATGGAGACCTTCAAGGCTGCAGGACCTTTGTTTTCTAGAGAGAAGACTACGCCCAGTACTGATTTGGGTCCAATCAGAAAGCCATTCTGAGTGCTCGCAGCAGGAAGAGATTAATCCGGAGCATTTTCTCACGTGCGTGTGGAAGAGCTAAGAACTCGAAGGGGGTGGGGTGATCACATAGAGACCAGCAAGTGCTAGAGTGGGGTGCAGAGATGTGCCTGGTGGGAGCAGGACTGTGAGGCTGTCCCACGGGAGCTCAGCCAGAGGAGGTGCCCCATGTTGGGACTGGCTGTGCCCTGAGTCGGGGGTAGCCTGGGAGGAGAATGCCCTTGGCACTCCTTCCTCCTGCCCTCTACCTCCTGACAGGGCTGCTTAGTGGCTGCACCTATCAGGAGAGGAGCGGGCACCTGTCAGAAGGGCAAATGGATGGTGGGGTGGGGGCAGGACAATGATAGTGACGACGCTAATGTCCACTGTCCTTCTGGCTCTTCCAGGCACCAGATGCTCGGCCATGCCCTCCACTCGGTATTATCCCAGCACTTACCACGTCGGCACAGTGGGGTCAGCATGACAGTGCTCTCATGGCAAAGATGGGGAGACCAACTTTCCCGTCACAGCAGGGACACAGTGGGCAGGGATTTGAACCTGGAATCGACGTCAGCGTCCACCGTCTTACCCACGGTGAAGTAGCTTTTGCTTGTCTAGCATGCACACGTATGACCATTCTGAGGCTGTCAGTGGATGAAGGTGTAGGGAGTCCACAGGGGAGCATGAAGCCGGCATGGAAGGACCATCGCCCTCTCAACAGTGCCCTGCTGCTGGTGCTTACCAGTGGAGGAACTGCTACCGAGCTCATTAGCCACCAGGATGTCCAGAAGCAAAGTGATTGAGGGTCCAGTCTTCCTACCACCATGAAGTTGCTAAGCACGCTGCAGAGGCCCCTGACCACCACCTACTGTGGCCAAGGTTGTGGAGATCCTGTCGGACCTGCTGTTGTGCCCCTGGTTTTGGAGAGATGCTGCTTCCTCGTGGACCATTAGCTGGATGCTCCTCCCTCCACCTCAAACACAGTGACATCCATAGTCTTCTAGTCGTGTTTGGTTTCTTACTGGCTGTGGGCTGGGGAAAGGGTCTCCATCTCAGTAACAGTATGTCCTGCAAGGACTCAGGGTTCTAGCTGACCTTCCCCTCAGGCGTCTCTGTCCAGCCCTGAGTGAGTCTCTTAGAAAATGAAGAGTTACTTTAACTTGACAACAGAGTTTGTTAAAGTTCTCGGAGTTAAATAAATGGTGTGACTAGCACATTTCCAGACGTGTACACAGAGAACGGCAGTCACCAAGATGGCAAAACCATTTCCTTTGCTTCGTCCACTACAAGGTTTGCTCATGCAGCTGGCTGCACCTGTTGGAAACGCAACAGCACAACACATGACCCCGTGCAGGAAAGGTGCAGGTGCTCCCCACTGCAGACAGATGCAGGAAACCCAACTCCCCACCCTCTTCCCTTGCTCTTTCCTGGTAGGAAGTTGGTCTGTGGGTCTGTTGCGCACAGTGAAACCCAACATGGCAGCATCTGGTGTCCTTCCATCAAGGGCATCCAACCTGCTGGAAACCCACCCTGGAGGTGGTCCTGGGAGGCTGTGGGGCAGGTGGTAGCAGGACGCAGTGCCCTCCCTGCTCTGCACGATGGGCTATCTCCCACCTGGTCCCTGACAGCACTGTCATCACTGACCGAAGCTTCCATGAGCTTGTAGGTGAATGGCCTCCGAGCTGGTCCCTCCACCCAATTCCTCCCGTGTTAACTAGGTCTTGAAACTTGTGACTCCTTTTTCTGTAATTAGTTCCTTTGCTTCTTAACCACCTCTGCTGGTTCACGTTGGGGGTGAACAGGTACAGGTGAGGAAAGGAAGACCCACTGAGATGGGTGGCCTCCCCCAAAGCGGGCACACCACTGTCACCCACTGCTTCCTTCCTACCTGGAGAAAGCCATGGGGTGCCTGCCTCCCCTCCCCAGGGGCACATATTGTGCCGGGGTGACAGTGTTTCTAGGGACAGGGGAGGACAGAGGTGCTTCTGGGATAATTTCTCGGTGTTGTGGGTTGAATCGTGTCCCCCTAAAACTGTGCTGACATCCCGATGCCAGTACCTATGAATGTGACTGTTTGGACATAGGGTCTTTCCAGATACGCTCACGTTAATATGAGGTCTTTTCACGGGCCGTTAACCCAATAGCTGTGTTTTCTAAGGAGGGAAAAGCACATGGACACACAGAGAGAAGGCCACGCAATGGCAATGCTACAGTATGCTGTTACACTACACTGCACTCTATCAAGTGCTACACCAAGTACAGTAGGATACGACACAGCATAGGTAGCATAATATAGCATGGTAGGGTATAACATAGGATGGCGTGGTGTAATGTAGTATAGCATAGTATCGTACGGTGTAGTGTTGTATAGCACAGTGCAATAGAGCATAGCATAGTATAGCATAGGTCAATATGCTATAATATAGTATAGCATAGCATTATAGACAGAAATGGGAGCTATGCAGCTGCAAGCCTGGTGACTCCCAGGACCAACGGCAGTCACAGAAGCTGAGAGGGGTGAGGGACATTCCATCCAGAGCCTCCAAGGGAACAGGGCCCTGCCGACACCTTGATTTCAGGCCTCAGGACACTGGGATTGTGAAGGAGGACATTTCTGTTGTTTTAACCCGCATGTTTGCAGTCCTTCGCGATGGCAGCCTCAGGAGGCTGTCACACCCTACGTGCTTGTGCAGGCCGGAGGCTCCACGGAAACGTCAGCGGCAACATGCAAGGGCAGTGCAGCCAACTCCACAGCAGGTCTAGACAGGCACAGGGCCGGGGCAGCTGCTGTGGCCACCTGGGATTTTAAAAAATGGGGATCAAACCTTTCCAGATTGGTCAAACAGTATTGAAGAAAAAGAGGAAGGAAGAGAGAGGGGGTCAGTTATTCAGTCACCCAATAGGTACATGATGTTCAGTGGATTCCGACGTACACAGTTCAAAGGATCACAGGGCTCTACGGACAGAGCCTCAGCGTCTCGAAGTGGCTTCTCAGACTGCATCTGGTCACGATAACAGCTCTGGCCCATAGACCAGGGACATGTTAGAGTCCCTCTGTGATAGATAAAAGGCAGGCACAGAGGGAGGTGAGGCCGGCCTTAAATCATGTACATGTCCATTCCTGACTCCAGACCTTGTTCCTTCTTCTGTACTGAAGATAGGCTGTGAAAGAAGAGTGTAGTGTGGTGTGGTGTGGGGTAATGCAGTCACCGTAGAGCAGCATAGAGTAATGCAGTGCAGTGTAGTACAGTGTTGTAGAGTGTAGTGTAGTGTCATGTAGTGTGCTAGAGTGTAGTGCAGTGAAGCGTACTATAGTGTGGTATAGTCGAATATAGCATAGCATAGCATAGCGTAGTATGCCATAATACAGTACAGTATAGTATAAGATAGCATTGTATAGTATAGTGTAGAATAGTGTAGTATCGTTTAAGGTAATATACTGTGGTATAGTATAATGTAGCATAGCGTAGCATAGTGTAGCATAATATAGTACAGTATAGTATAAGCATTGTATGGTATAGTGTAGCATAACATACTGTGGTATAGTATAATATAGCATAGTGTAGTATAGTGCAGCATAATATAGTGAGGCACAGTATAATATAGTGTAGCACAGCATAGTGCAGTATAGTGTAGAATAATATACTACAGTATGGTATAAGATAGTATAATACAGCATAGCACAGTATAGTGTAGAATAATATACTACAGTATGGTATAAGATAGTATAATGCAGCATAGTGCAGCACAGTGTAGTATAGTGCAGCATAATATAGTGGGGCACAGTATAATATAGTGTAGCACAGCAAAGTGCAGTATAGTGTAGAATAATATACTACAGTATAGTATAAGATAGTATAATACAGCATAGTGTGTTACAGTGTAGAATAATATACTACAGTATGGTATAAGATAGTATAATACAGCATAGTGCAGCACAGTGTAGTATAGTGTAGAATAATATAATGTGGTAAAGTATAGCATAGCATAGTGTAGTATCATGTAGCATAATATAGTGTGGTATAATGTAATATAGTATAGCGTAGCACAGTATAGCATAATATAGTACAGTATAGTGTAAGACAGCATTGTATAGTATAGTTTAGCATTGTGTAGCATAGTATAGCACAGTATAAAAAGTATAGTGTAGTATAGTGTAGCATAGTGTATTGTTGTGTAGCATATAGGCTCATATAGTATAATATAGCATAGTGTAGGATAGTGGGGTATAGTGTAATACAGCATGGTACAGTATAATGTAGCATAGGGTAGCATAGTGTGGTGTAGTGTAATATATTATGGTACAGTAGAGTATAATACAGCATTGTGTAGCATAGTGTGGTGTAGTGTAATATAATATAGTGTGGTATAGTATAATATAGCATAACATAGTGTAGTGTAGCATAACATAGTACAGTATGGTAAAATATAACATTGTATAGTATAGTGTAGCATAATACAGTGTGGTATAGTATAATATAATATAGCATAGCATAGTGTAGCATAATATAGTACAGTGCAGTATAAAATAGCACTGTATGGCATAGTGTATATAGGGTAGGATAGTGTATAGTGTAAATAGGGTAGTATAGTGTAGCATAATATAGTGCAGTATAGTATAATATAGTATAGTGTAGCATAGCATAGTGTATTGTTTTATAGCATAGTATAGTATGGGTAGCATAGTATGATACAGTATAGTGCAGCATAGTGTAGTATAGTGTAGCATAATATAGTGTAGTATAATATAGTGTGGTATAGTATAGCATAGTGAACCATATTGTAGTGTAGTGTAATATAGTATGGTATAGTATAATATGGCATAGTGTAGCATAGTGTAGTGTGTTGTAGCCTAATATAGTGTGGTAGAGAATAATACAGTATGGCGTGGTGTAGTTTAGTATAGTGTGGCATCGTATAGTATAGTGTTGTATAGCATAGTGTAGTGCAGCAGAGGACAGTGTAGTACACACAGTATAATGTCATATTGTATAGTATAGTATAACATAGTGTAGTATAGTACAGCATAATATAGTGTAGTCCAGTATGTATTACACAGTATAGCATGGCACAGCACCACAGAGTATAATATGGAATAGTGTAGTGCAATATAGTTTCTGTTTTGGGAGGCGAGTAGCGATTATGTTTCAGTGAAAGCCTGACTCAGTGAAGCGGCCAACGTGTCTTCTAATACAAACGATGACCTAGGTCTACATTACACTTACCCTTCAGAAAGGAACGAGATGGGGAACTTCTTGAAAGTCAGGCAATTTCTCCAGTGAACTAGGGCCACCCTGTTAATAGCCCTTAGTCACAGCGTTCTTGGCACACATAGATGCTGGCGTCTCAGCAGGAGTAATGGGCTGACTCTCAAAAGCACAACAAACGCCCTGCTGTGATTATGGGCGTGGCCTCTCCCAGACCTCAGCAGGTGCTTTACATGGCGTTGGTAGCACCTGCCTCCGGGGTGGGTTTGGAGCGGGTTGGGGTGAGACTTGCGACCGCCACCAGGATGGCCCTGGCTCTCTCTGGCAGCTCTCCTGTCCATCCGCAGAGGCTGGCCGCCATTCTCATCTAGGAGCTAGAGCCCATTTCTCCACCGCACTGAATGAGGCCATTGCCTCTCTTAGGATAATTTGGGTAGAAATAAATCCTGAATGCTTGGCTGACAGGCATTGAAGTTATCAAGATCACACTGCTCTTCTCTGGGATGGTCCCTCTCTTTCTTCCATTCCTTTTTACCTTCCCAGGCAGTTCCTCCTGCCCCCAGCACACTCCACCCATGTCTCTACCTGCTGTTGGTCCCACTGCAAACACTTGCTGGAGTATTTAAACCAGCAAGGCAATGCTCTCCAGACAGTTGCTGACTGTCCTTGTTCCTTCCTATTCCCTGGAGGAAGCCCACGTGAAATGTTATGATAACCTACAGATGACCATTTCCGGAAGAGAAAGAGCCTACCTTGTTAAATAAGTGAACTAATTGGCAGAAATTCTATTATCTGCCATGTGAATTCTAACTTCTGGGGATAAGTATGCAGGAATTCCTAGTTGGGAAGCGGGTGAAAAGTGCAAAGTAGCGTTTGCATGTCAGAAAGGAGTGATCGAGCAGTAATGTGAAGCCACTGTGTGCTTAGGTACATGCATGTGCATACGTGTGCATGTGTGTGTACATGTGCGTGCATGCCTGAGCATGTGTGTGTGTGTGTGTGTGTGTGTGTGTGTTAGGATCCTGCCCTGAGCTAGCCTTGAGGAAGGTGAATTCTGGTTTCTGTGCACTCTGCACTCTAGCCATCGTGCCATCATTTTACCCCTTTATATTTCTACATCACCCTCTTTCTTCTCCTTATGGGAGCTTTCTATGTCTTGACTGATTTGATCAAATTGAATACTATGCAACATCAAACTCTGTTGTAAGTCTGATTTGTTATAAATGATTTTCAGTAGAATGATAGTCGGTGGCTTTAATGAATTTTAATGAGCTTGGCTGTATGAACAGAGGTAAACAGCATCTGTGTTTTGGGGGCCGTGTTGTCATGGAATTCTAACTCATAGAGGGAAAACCCAGTTTCCCAGAGCACAGTCCTTACAGCAAAGTCCTTACGGCAATTTATGGAATTGTCCAGGCTCTAGAAAGTCTCTCTTCTGCAAGGATCTGTCTGAGTGTCACGGAGCATCTGGAGTGTTCTGTCTGGACTGCTGGCTGGGAGCCCTCTCCTGGCGTTTGAACAAGGGGCAGCTGGGTCCTCGGTTTGCCCTGTAAAGAGAGGAGGACAGAGCCCAGAGGAGTTGAACCCTAGCAGAAAGGGGTGCTTGACCAGCAGGAGAGAAGACAACCGAACGTGTGAGTGTCCAGGCGGGGCCCAGCGCCCGTGCCTGGAGCCAAGGGGAGGAAGGAGAGGGGCGGCTTTGGAGCAGCTGTGCCCTGAGAGCAGGTGGGTGGGAGCTGAGGGGGGCAGCCAGCAGCTCCGCACAAGGGGCAAGACCCAGGGACAGAAAGCACGGAAAGCCAGTGACCGGGACCTGCTCTCTACTCCTGGGGGGCCAGAGCCCAGCCCAGGACTAGGAGGAGAGACAGGGCAGGACATGGCCACAGAGGCAGCTGTCCATGGTCTCCGGAGTGCGTGAGGGCTGTGCCTCTTCGGTGGCTGCTGCTCCTTCTGAAGACCGGCCTGCGGTCGGCAGCGAGGCCTCTGGGGAGAGCTCCTGATTTCACTTTCATGCTCTGCCGCCACTGAGAGGAGTTAGGAAAATACCATGGGCTGCGTGATTTAATCGCCCTGCTATTTGTTAATTAGTCTGTGTGAAGTGCCAATCCGCAGTGTGCGTGGGCGTGGGGGCAGGACTGCGGTTTGCTGGGAAGCAGCCGCTCTGAGCAGAGGCAGTTGGAGTTCACCTGCTCAGCTGCTTCTGTGCTCAGATGCTCCGATTTCCCGAGCTGCCCACGCTTCCCAGTCCCTTTGAGAAGTTTTCCGTCTAGAAACTGCCTTAAGGGCCTCTCACTTGTTCAAATAGGAACCACGATTCTCTCCACCCAAGCCATTCGGGAGACGTGCAGAACGGAGCCCACCTTCACAACCAGGGTTGACGCTGGGCCTCCGGACTCCCTGGACCTGTCCCTCTCCAGGTGGGGCTGCTTCCTCCGCTTCACTTGCCCAGGGCTCTGGGGTTTTCCCTTCCTCTCCCCCAGCAAGGGTTGTTTTCAGGAAAAGATGTGTATCAGTCATTTACATGCTAGTGTGAATGAGCTCCAGCCAACACTTCCTGTGAGTCACTCAGTATGTGTTAACCAAGGGCTGCTGTTCCCGATGCTGGGGACATGAAACCTTGTTCCTGCCCTGTGAGTTCTACACTAGAGCCGGAAGTGGAAGGAAAAACTGAAGACGATGTGGTCAGTGCAGTGTTAATCCCAGGGAAGCTTTAGGAGCACGGGCACTACTTACTGTGGATGAGGGCTGGTCAAGGAAGGTTTTCTGGAGGAGGTGACAGCTAGTCTCGGTCTAAAGGACAAGTGGGAAAAGAGAGGAGAACATGTGGATAACGCCAGGCAGAAGGGCTACACAGCCAAGTCACAGCCAAGGCGAAATGGAGGGAGAGTTCTAGAAGCTGCGTGTTTGGTGCTGCTGGGTAGTGTGAAAGGATAGGCTGGAGCTAGGTAGCTAAGCAGCTTGGCAAGTGGAGCTACTGAGGATTCGAAACAGGACCTCTGGATTCCTCTCCACCGTTTATGGGTTGAACCATGTGAAATAGACAATATTCGGCCATTTAGGGCCAAGACAAATGCCAGCTTTGTGGGGTGCAGCCTCACAGAGAGGCTGCTTGGGGGTCTTTGCAGAGGGTGGATGAGCAGAGGGCATCCTCCGGAGCCTGCTGGGGGACCCGGATCTGAGGCCGCCAGGCCAGTGGTGTCCAGACTCTAGTGTAGGCTGGGAGAAAGGGGAGGTTCAAGAAACACGGAGGAAGTGAAGCGGCAGAACCAGGGGGATGGGGTGGTGCGGAGGAGAAGGAGCGCTGAGGCTGAGGTCCAGGTCTGCAGAGATGTAGACTGTGTGTGTCCCGCCAGGTAAGAGACAGGTTGGAGGGCAGGGGCTTAGAGCGGCTGTGATGAGCTCGCTTCAGATGAACTTGGAGAGTTTAGGCAACAGTGTCTAAACCTCCGTGTGGTGGGCGCTCCTGAAGCCTGACAGTGGTAGAATGAATCCACAGGGATGAAGCTGTAGTGGTGGGGTCTTTACAGATGTCATGGATGATTTGGGGAAGGAGGACCCTGCCAGTCTCTCTCACGTCGCATTTTGAGGCGGTCATGGTTCGGGCCCGCTGTGGTCTTGCTCTGGGCTCACAGGCGATTGTATGTCCAGCTGGCTCCAAGGTTAGAGACCAAGGAGGCCTTGGTGATTTGTAGGCCTCTGTTTAGGTGGAAGGGTGATGGCTGGGCCTTCTAGGGAGCCCAGCTCCGGGGAGTTGTCCCACACCCTCAGGGCAGCACAGCTTACTGGGAGGGGGGCGGGGGTCTAGGAGGCACGGCAGGCACTTGGGCCATCCAGGGCCCTCCACCGTGTGTTCCCATGGGCTCCCTGCTGGATGGTGACTTTTCCCAGGCCCTTCCTCCTTTTTGACACCCCCCTGGCTATGGCCTCTTCCCGTTTCACGCACACCCCCAGCTTTGCCGCTGACCTCGACTATTCTAACGCAGTGTTTGCTGATTGTGCTGTCTTCCACACCCCATCATGGGAGCTCTGCACGTCTCTCTCTAAGTGATGACTAACGAAGATAACAGTCATAACCACAGACAAAGGCCTAAGGCCGGCCATGTGCCTGCCAGACTCTCGTAGAATGGTTTATATGAATGAGCTCATTAATCCCCTAACACAGCCAGTAAGTGACTGAGTTAGGATTTGAACCCGAGGAAGTGGCATGTCCCTGCTCACATGTAAGTGGAGTCAGGGTTGTGGCAGCCCTCCTTTCCCTTTCCAGGAGAGACATGGTTTCAGCAGGGACCCTGCAGTCAGCATCTCCTCCTTTCCTTTGGTCAGGAGGAGTGATCCTTGTTGGGGAGAGGACCCTGAGGCTGCTGCGGAGGGCTGTGGGATCCTCATCAGATCCACCCTTCAGGCAGCCATCTCCTGGGACCTGAGCTCACATCACAATAGTTAAAAACATGTTAAATACCTTCTGACTCCCCTTTTCTCTCAATATAGGTCTGTGGGTGCCTCGTCTGAGCTACATAGTTTCCAGGTTACCTGGGACCGTGGATAACTCTCAGCTCAGCAACTGTCAGTTGATTTCCAAGCTGCTGTTGGCTGGACTCAGGCTCAGCAGGGAGCACCTGGCAAGCCCTGTGCTGCGGGCTGGACTCAGGCCCATCTCGCTGATTACTCTTGTTTTGCTCTCCAGTATGTCCTCAGGAGGTCAGAGTCTGCTTGTTGTTTTTCATGACCACGGGAGGAGGGGCACCAACATGAGGGTCTAGCATCTCCCCAGTGCTGGCTTCCCAGGGCTGGGGCAACCCTGGGGGAGGGGTTGGGAAAGGGAACTCTGTCGCTTGTTGCCACTGCCTGGGTCAACTGCCTGGCAGGGCTGGCCACTCGTGCTCAGAAGGCTGAGGCCTTATCTACCTTCTCCTCTCACCCAGCGCTCGCGCAAGGACACACCTGAGTTGGCATCCTCTGTGTGCTCATGAGCTACTCGCATGATAAGTCTTTGTTGTACTGTGGGATGTCACTTGGTTCATGCTGAAGAGAAATTGTAAAGGACTCCTTTGCCTGCTCAGTCCCCGTGGCCTCTGTCATGTTCTGTCCCCGTCCCCTTTGGGAGCACAGCAGCAGTGGGCTGGCTGAGCTGTGCAGGTGAGGTTCAGGGATGAGGTGCAGCTGTGTGAAAAGTGAGCCTGCTGGATAGGGGGGCTTTCCTCAAGGCCTACACCTAGCTCTGATGGCGTTAGGGTTGAGGGGAAACTTCAATCAAAATGCACAGGACTTGGATGTCGAGATGATGTTGCTGCTGTCAGGACAAGTCACTCTCTACCAATGACTTCCTTTGATGTTCTGAGCTCAGCCTGGAGTCTGACCAGGGACTATAGCACTTGTTCTCCCAAGGGAAGGCTGGCGGCCAAACCTACCTGTGCACACCTGAACCTGCTCCTTGGCAGAGATGAAGGGCGTGATGTTTCACAGCCACTCAACACCCATGGACAATTTGGCTCCTTGTAAGGAGTTAGTCATGCCTTTGAACTGACTTGCTTGAAATATAATTGCTCCTATTTTGCTCCAAAGACTGGTGGCATGGTGGGTTAGAGTTATTTGTATTTATTGAAATTGTTGTAATTAGCAGTCTCAGGGCTCAGTCTAACTGCATAGTCCATGCTGGAAAACTAAAAAAAAAAAAAAAAAAAAAAAAATACAGTCCTTCATCTTCAGTTCTCCAACGGTTGCCAGTTACACACGGCTAATCTTTGCAGTGAAAGTTGTCTTTGGAGAATGTGCCTTCTGGGTCCCAGGTGGTCCTGGTCTTGGGCTGGGACCTAAGTGAGCTGCTTTGAAGTAAGCTGACAATACACAATTATTAAGGCTATTTTGACCTGCAAGTATAGTTTCTTAAAAAGGAACAATTAAATACCATGTGGCAGTTATTTAGACTTTATGTTGACTAAGGAAAGGAGAAAATGGAAGAACTCCCTCCTGCTTAGATGCAGTAGCTTTTTTAAAAAAAAATAATCTTTTGGGGAATAAACTTAACCAAGGAGGTGAAGGACTTGTAAACAAAATGTTAAAGCTGCAGTGAAGACTAGAAAATGTTGATGAAAACTGTTAAAGAAGACACAATTAAATGAAAAGACATCCCATGTTCATGGATCGAAAGACAATATTGTCAAGATGTCAAATACTATAGATTCTATGCAATCCCTGTCAAAACCCCACTTTTTTCAAACATAGGAAAATCCATTCTAAAATTCACATGGAATCTCAAGGGACCCCAAATAGCCAAAACAATCTTGTAAAAGAACAATGTTGGAGGTCTCACAGTTTATGATTTCAAAACTACAGTAATTAAAAAGCTACAGTAATTAAAACAGCATGATATTGTCACAAAGACATAGAAAAATGGGATAGAATATAAATCTCGGAAATAAATCCTCACATATATGGTCAAATGATCTTTGGTGAGGGTGCCAAGACCACTCAATAGGGAAAAGACAAATTATGTTGGAAAAATTAGATATATATATGCAAAAGAATGAAGTTGGACCCTAACCTTATGCTATATACAAAAATCTACTAAAAATGGATGAAAGAACTAGCTATAATACCAAAAAGTATAAAATTCCTAGAAGGAAATATCAAGGAAAACTTCATGCATTGATTTGGCATGATTTTTTGGATATGGCACCAAAAGCACAGGTGACAAAAGCAAAAACAGAGAAATGGGACTACATCATACTTAAAAACTTCTGTGTATCGAAGAACACAGTCAACACAGTAAGAACGCAACCTGCAGAATGAGAGAAGATATTTGCAAATTATATATCTGTTGAGGGGTTAATATCCAGAATACATAAAGAACATTTAAATCTTAGCTACAACAACAAAATAAGTAACTCAATTTAAAAGTGGGCAAAGGCCTTGACTAGACATTTCTTCAAAGAGGATATACAAATAGCCAAATGAGCACATGAAAAGGTGCTCAATATTACTAACATTAGATAAATGAAAATCAAAACCCCAATGAAGTATCACCTGACATCCATTAGGATGGCTACAATAAAAAAACCCGAAGTGTCGACAAGCGTGTAGAGAAATTGAAAACTTAATGTAAAGTTGGTGAGAATGTAAAATGGTGGGGCCACTATGTAAACCAGTGTGGTTGTTCCTCAAAAAGTTAGAGATAGAACTATCACAGGATCCAGCAATGCCACTTCTGGTTATATACCCAAAGGAAATAAAAGTAGGATCTCAAATGGCGATTTTTATACCCACATTCATAACAACGGTATACGATAGCCATGTGGTGGAAACAACTCAGACATCTATTCTCTTTTTAAAAAATTATTTACTTTTTATTGACACCTATTAGATGTACACATTTTCAGGGTACAAAATTTGATGCAGTCACATAATCAAATTGGGGTAATGGGGATATCCATTACCTTAAATATTTATCTTTTCTTTGTGCTAAGAACAATTGCATTATTCTCTTCCAGCTATTTCAAAACAACCGATTAATGTTAACTGTAGTCACTCCTACTCATCTATCAAACACCAGGTCTGATTTCTTCTGTGTGTAGGTTTATATCTTTAATCAGCCTTTCTTTTTTCCCTACCCTTCCCACTACCCTTCCCAGCCTCTGGTAGCCACCAATCCGCTCTCTATCTTCATGAGGTTCTCTTTTTTAGCCTCCACATATGAGTGAGAACATGTGATATTTGTCTTTCTGTGCTTGGCTTATTTCACTTAACATCACGTTTCTACAAATGACAGGATTTCGTTCTTTTTTATTCCTGAATAATAATATTTCATCGTGTATTTATACCTCATTTTCTTTTTCCATTCATCCACAGATGGACACTTACGTTGATTCTGTATTTTGACTATTGTGAATAGTGTTGCCATAAGCATGAGAGTGCAGACTTAAATATATACCCAACAGTGGGATTGCGGGATCATGCGGTGGTTCTATGTTTAGTTTTTTGAGGAATCTCCATACTGGTTTCCACCGTGGCTGTGCTAATTCACATTCCTGCCAATGGTGAACAAGGGTTTCCCCTTTCTCCATATTCTCACCAGCATCTGTTATTGCCTGTCTTTTTGAGAAAAAGCATTCTGACTGAGGTGAAGTGATGTTTCACTGTGGTTTTGACTTACATTTCTCTGATGATTAGTGATGTTGAACATTTTTTCATATACCTGTTGACCATATGTATGTCTTCTGTCAAGAAATGTCTGTTCAGATCTTTTGGCCATTTTAAAATCAGGTTATTTGTTTTTTTTGCTATTTGAGCTCCTTATATATTTTGCTTATTAATCCCTTGTCAGATAAAGAATTGGCAAATATTTTCTCCTATTCTGTAGGTTGTATACTCACTTTGTTGATTGTTTTGTTTACTGTGTAGAAACCTTTTTTTTTTTTTGGAGAGATAGTTTCACTATGTTGCCCTGGCTGGTCTTGAACTCATGGCCTCAAGTGATTCTCCTACCTTGGCCTCCTAAAGCTCTAGGATTATAAGCATGAGCCACCATGCCTGGCCTTGCGCAGAACCTTTTCATCTTTCAAACTCATTCTACAAGGCTAGCATTACCATGATACCCAAACCAGATAAGGATACAACAAAAAAAAGAAAACTACAGGCCACGAGCACTGATGAACATAGATGCACAAATCCTCAACAAAATACTAGCCAACTGAATTCAACAGCACATCAAAAAGATCATTCACCATGATCAAGCGAGTTTCACCTCAGGGTGCAAGGATTCTACATATGCAAATCAATAAGTATTGAAATGATCATGATTTTTGTTCTCAGTTCTATTAATGTTCTTGATTCTGTTAATGTTCTGTTCACATTGCAGAAAACACATTTGACAAAATAATTTCAGCAGCTGCTGAAAAAGCATTCGATAAAATTCAGCATACCTTTATGATATAAAACCTTCAATAAACTGAGTATAGAAGAAACATACCTTAAAATAATAAAGGTCATATTAATTCCCTGAGTGAATTCGTATTACTTCACTGAGTCATGCAGATCTTCCAAATGTTGACACATTTCAGAATACCAACACAGTGAAAAAGGTACATAACATGTAGGTGTTATTGCAAAAATAATTTTTACATTATGGATCCCCAGAGAATGCTTGGGGACCCTCAGGGATCCACAGGCCGTGTTTCTGTGAACTGCTGTATGATCCAAAACACATCCTATCGCTGATTTCAGACCCAAGAGTAAAGGAAACTGGCTCAACTGTTTTAGAAAGAGGGATGCACAGTTCCATGGCAGAAGGCATGGACGCAGGTGGGGAAGGATGGGAGCCAGAAGATGGCCCATCACAGAGCTCTTGCTGAGTGAGGACTGGCATCATAGCAGGAGTTGATCCTGGGCTTGAGGTGTCTGGTTGGACCCATTTTATCGTTCACGTTCACATCTTGTTACCTGCCACCTGACATTATGGCTTAACTGTTTCATGCATACCTGGCTGGTCATTCTACCTGGTAGTTAAGCTTCTCGTGGTTAGAGATTCCACGTTCTCTCTGCACCCCTGGAACAGTGACTGCACACCCCACGTCCTCTCTGCTTAACGTTCCTCCTCTAGGGTTTAGAGGAGCAGCTCTGCAGTCGGACTGTCCCCGTGCAAAGCTAGCCTCCACGATGAAGAGCCATGTGACAAGGGGTGAGTTAACTTTTCTAAAACTCACGGATGCTGTCTGTAAAGTGGTACAGCTCCAAGTGTGCTGTGACGGTTGGAGGAGATAAGGCTTGGAGAGCTCTAGCACCCAGAAGGCAGCACGCCGGGGGAAATTTTAGTCATGGGCTTTTCATCCCAGGACTCTCCATTTCACCAGCACTTGGTGATGGTGTAGGGTGAATGTGTTCCTCTCCGCAGGTACAGGGCTGGGCTGTCTGCCTATTTTTTTTTTCAGACAGAGTTTTGCTCTTGTTGCCCAGGCTGGAGTACAGTGGCAAGATCTCGGCTCACTGCAACCTCCACCTCCTGGGGCTCAAGCGATTCTCCTGCCTCAGCCTCCTGAGTAGCTGGGATTACAGGCATGCACCACCATGCCTGGCTAATTTTTGTATTTTCAGTAGAGATGGGGTTTCACCATGTTGGCCAGGATGGTCTCGATCTCTTGACCTCATGATCTGCCCGCCTCGGCCTCCCAAAGTGCTGGGATTATAGGCATGAGCCACTGCGTTTGACCTGTCTGCCTATTTCTAAGCAATGAGGAAGGTAGCTTTAAAAACCAAGCACAGGTAGGGCTTTTCTCTTTGTTCTTTTCACACAGTCTTATTAGATATTCTCCACAGTGGAAATCCTTTCTCTTCCTCTCTTTTCGAAGAGCAGTTGAAGCTGAATATGCCCCTTTGCGTTTTCTTTGCCTAATGCATGTCTAGCAGGTTTTCCAGAAAGACCTTTGGGTCCAGGACCTGGTCTAGCTTCTAAGTCTGCTTTTGTTGAGTGTGGCAGCCTTGACAGAGTCAGGATTCCCAAAGCTTCCTCATCAGCATGTCCGTCTTCTTTCTAGGGCTCTTGTAACATGGGATGGAGCTTCCACAAGATATTTAAGAAATTTTATCAAAATTGTGATTGATGATGATGACCTTATTTTTTTCATGAAATTCTTAAATGACTTAATTTCAGTTTCTTTGTCTATTTTAGCCCATTTCTGCTCCCTAAAGGGACTAGCTTCTGAAGAGGAAATTCTGACTTCCCGTTTACATTTTTATTTTCTTTTTCAGAGGAGAATATAGTTGGTTCTGTGAGCTAAGTGTGTCTTTTAAGATCTCCCACCTCATCCAGAGCTGGGCTGATGCTGTTACTCCTCTCATAGCCCACTCCTCCGCAGGGTGACCCGGGATCACTGAAAGTATTGAGCCCTCTGTGCTGGTCTATTCTGTAGGACGCTTGTCTCCTCTCAATGAAACTGGGGGCACAGTGGTTCGAGGGACTATGACACACTTGTCCACTCTGTCTCCTACAGGACTTGTCTAGCCTCATCTCGGAAAACTCAGCCCTTTGGATATTCACAATATTGAGTTTATTCAGGAAGAGCTTAAAGAAACATTTTTGATCACCGACTGTTTGCTAGATCTTGGATGAAATTCACTCTGCTTTCAAATCCCGTATGTTCTAAATCCCTTATCAACGGTATGTAACTGTCATACTGAAAGAAAAGCAAACACTCATATTTAACGTGTCCCTCTGCCCTGGCCACTAGTTCCGTGATGACGGTGTGGGACCTGGCCACGAGTTCCGTGAAGATGGAGGGGGGACCTGGCCATGAGTTCCATGAAGACGGGGTGGGGGGACCTGACCACGAGTTCCATGAGGATGGAGTGGGACCTGGCCACGAGCTCCATGAAGATGGGGGGGCACCTGGACACGAGTTCTGTGAAGATGGGGGGGAACCTGACCACGAGTTTCGTGAGGACAGAGTGGGACCTGGCCACGAGTTCCATGAAGATGGGGGTACCTGGCCACGAGTTCTGTGAAGACTGTGGGGGAAACCTGGCCATGAGTTCCGTGAGGACGGGTCGGGTCCTGGCCACGAGTTCCTTGAAGACAGAGTGGGATCTGTGTGTTCAGTGCTGGGTAGGATGCAGGCCTCCTGCACGGAGCAGTTGCAGCCTTGACACCTGGGTCCTCCCCTGGGTTTTGCTTAGTCCCAGGTAAACGAGATGTGCAGTCCAGAAATAGGGTCTGTAGGGCACCCGGGCCAGTGGCACAGACATGAGCTTTACCCGAAACTCAAGATTTTCATTTCTGCACCTTATTCAAGTATGCAAGCTGGTTGAGCTGAGGCTTCACCTCTTTATTTTTTTTTTCTTTTCTTTTCTCAGCTTGATGCAGGGAAGGTTTTATCTGTTCTTCCTCTTCCTTCTCCTCAGTTGTCCAGGCCTGGGTGTTTAGCACGTTCCCTCCAGTAAGTTTAAAGTGGCATCTCTCCGAGGGCCAGACCCCGGTGAGGATGGACGTCTCAGCCCCAATTCTGAGTGGAAGGAGAGAGGCTTGGTCCAACTCTCAAAGCCTTCTATGCCCACCAGGAATCCAGGAAGACCTGGAGAGCCCGAAGCAGTAAATGGGAGAGGCGCTCCGTGGGAAACGCAGGCGGAGAGGGAGAACCCTTCCCACTGAAACCTCCAGCCCCAGCTTCTTCTCAGCCTTTGGCAGCTATTAAAAAAAAATCTTTCAATTTTTGCCCACTAATGATGCCCATCATTCTCTGGAATCTGAATTCAGGAGCGCAGGCTCACAGCCCTCTGTCTTACATGATTTACAGGAACACGTTTTATCCCCAAAGCTGGGGCCATTTGTACCCGAGAAGGGTGTAGCCATAGGAACCTCTGTACCTATACTTAGCAGATAATTAAGCCAGTTTTCTGGGTACTTAATAGTTTTCCACTTCACGGTGTGTAGGTTAAACTTGGTTTTAGTTATGACAGATTGGGATAACAAGTATAAAAGTAACCATCTAATTAACGGCTCCATGTACTATATGATTCTGGAAAGGATTATTTAGAATTATTGGATGAGGCAAGGTTGTCTGGATTTTCCTAAGTTCTCTTAAAAAACAAGCTCAGACCAATATGTATATTTATGGGGGAGTATATAAAGGCAGTCTGTAGAATGCCCGTGTAGAGGCGTCTGGGCAAGAATGCCAGTGTGGATGCATCTGGGTAAGGCTGGTGGCCTCATGGAGGGACGATAGGTCATTGTCAGTCGCTGCGGCTGAATTAAGTTCACCCCCCAATTCACATGTTGAAATCCTGACCCCTAGGACCTCAGAATGTAACTGTATTTGGAGATAGGGCATTTCAAGAGTTAATTAAAGTAAAATGGAGTATTAGGGTGGGCCCTGATCCCACCTGACGGGTGTCCTTATAAGAAGAGGAGATAAGGACACAGACACACCCAGAGGGCCGACCCTGCCAGGACCCAGGGAAGAGAAAGGGAAGGAGGCATTGGAGAGAGCCAGCCCTGCCCACACCTTGCTATTGGTCTTCCAGCCTCCAGAGCTGTGGGAAATAAACTTCTGTGTGTAAGCCCCCCATCCATAGCCACATCGTGGGATTTTGTTCAGACAGCCGAGCTGACTCCCACACAGGTCTGGAGCAAGCACCTGCCGGGAGCCCCAGGGCTCTCCTCTCTCTCACAGTTTTTCTTGTGACTGAGGCTACTGGCAGAGCACACGATGTCCTTGCCACACTCTTCCTTAAGTGTAGAATTCTGATTTTTCTCAGGGAACAACGTGCCCTACCAAGCACTCAATTTTCTAAGCTTCCTTTCAGCTCCAGGCAGTGGCACTCAGGCGGAACGACATGGGCAGGTGCCCCCTCCTCTAGTGGGAAGGCAGAGGCTCCTGGGAAAGCCCTTCCCTGATCCTGAACATCTCGTCTGTCCTTGGCAGAGGGACATGCCCACAGTGGTCTGTGCCCAGAGGCAGCCGTGCTGGGGATGGGACTGCGGAGCGTGGGCAGGGCAGGGCCCTGGTCACCTCGTTGGCAGGCCTCACCTGTTTCCAGGCTTGTTTTTATGAGACAAATAAGAACCCATTTGTTTAAGTCAAGTCAGACCGAGTTTCTGCTATTTGTTCCTAAACTGACTTATAACTGACGACAGCCATGACTTGGATAAATCATGGAAAGTGCACATCTAAACGCTGTGGAAGGTAGAGCTGGGAGGATGCCTGGGCCTGCTGCAGGACAGGGGCAGGATGCCACTCCCCAGGGAAAAGGTGACAACTCCAGATCTGCCTGCCACGGTGGTCCTGCCAGTGCCGGAGAGGGATGCATGGACCGTTCTGAATTTAGTTCCGCAAACTCCAAGTCTGCTAGCACAAGGCAGGAGAGTATAGCTAAGCAGCCAGAGTGAAAAAGAAGTGAGTGTCTTCAGGGATGGAGGCCGACGGCTCAGCGTGGTGCCCCTTCACTCTTCACTCGGCCAGAGTGAGGACAGCCCGGGCACCCGCACGGCCGCGGTGAGGACGGCACGGGCACCTGCACGGCCGCAGTGGTGCTGCTTGCTCAGGCTGGCCAGGCTGTGGTGGGTCGCTGAGCTCGCTGTTTGCATCCCGGTGAGACAGATGGAGATGGTGGTGCTTGCCCAGTGGAGAGTGGCCTGGTGCTGAGGAGTTCTAGAATTTTGCATGGAAGGATTGAAAACTGAGAAGGCAGGAAGGACTGTCAGTGGGAAGAAGGACTGTGGTCATTTTGTGTGGCCTTAAGGGCTTCCCTGTGACAACAGGTGGAGGGGACAGGTTGGTGGGGGAGGGGAGGGGCAGTCACGGTGGGCTGCGCACAAGGAAGAAGTTTCCATCAGCGAGAGCTTTCACAAATTGGAATGGACTGCTCCAAAAAGTAGAATTTCCATGCCCTTGAGGGTGTCAAGAGCAAAACACAGGATCCCACCTGGAGGGCACGATCCAGGGGAATTCAGACAGGAGGTGAGGATGGGGTGGACAATGGCCTGAGCCTAAGCATGTGGCCGCCCCAGGGCTGGGTCTGCAGGCTGTTGATGAGCATGAGCCATCGACTTCATTTACAGAGATTCTCTTCCAGGCTCCTCCCAGGTGCCCCAGGAGCATCAAGAAATACAGATGTAACTGGGTCCAGGGCTCCTCACGCTTGGGTTGTGGGGACCTGCTCCCCAGGTGGAGTGAGTGCTCCTAGAAGTCAGGGGAAGGTGGGTGCTGGGGGACGTCAAAAAAGGGAGAATGTGGGATTTCATATGGGCTGGGGAATGGCTTGGTTTCTTATAGGAAGACAGGAAGGTGGGATACCTGCTCCTAGGCAGGGAAGAACAAAAGAAACAGGGGAGGCAGCCTGGGTGGTGGCTGGGGATCTCACCTGACCACAGCTGAGCTCCTGTTGACCTTGGAGAAGGAAGGGTGGGGCCAGACTCTGGATGGCTTGGAGCCCCCGACCAGGGTCCACACTGGGAAGAAAGTAAAGGGAAGTTAACGACTCAAGGTTTTCACACAGTTTTCTCAGGTAAGAAAAAAACTCCCTAAACTACAAGACCAGCATAAACTAGGAAGGACTCCACGGCCCACCATCATGTGGCACGATCCCTAAGTCACGGCCCACCATCATGTGGCACGATCCCTAAGTCACGGCCCACCATCATGTGGCACGATCCCTACACGGCCCACCATCATGTGGCACGATCCCTAAGTCACGGCCCACCACCCTGTGGCACGATCCCTAAGTCACGGCCCACCACCCTGTGGCACGATCCCTAAGTCACGGCCCACCACCCTGTGGCACGATCCCTAAGTCACGGCCCACCACCCTGTGGCACGATCCCTAAGTGTTTCTGAAGTTCACAGAAATGATGTGGTAGAGAGGGGAAGGATGTTACCAGGTTTTAAAACATATTTTAAAGTTTAAATTGTTTTTGCCCTAAAAGCAGTGATAAAAGTTTATGTGCTGTAAGGTTCACCTATTTTAAGTGTATAAGTCAATGGTTTGTAAAAATATATATATATATAATTATGCAACTGCTGCTACTACAATTCAGTTTCCAACATTTCCATCCCTTGGAAAGGCCCTAATGCCCATCTGTACTCAATCTCCATTCTCGTCTCAGCCCAGGCAACCACAAACTGGTTTTCCATTCCTACACGTTTGCCTTTCCTGGACATTCACGTAGATGGAATCAGGCAGTCCAGGATCTTTTGAGACTGGCTTTTTCACTCAGCATCATGGTTGAGGTTCTTCCATGTCCTAGCAAGCATCAGCAGTTTATTCTTTATTGCTGAAGAGTAATCCACTGTATGGAGGAGCCACATTTTACGTATCCATTCATCAGCCAGATGCTTGAATTGTTTCCAGTTTGAATATGGTTTCAGTTTGAATATGTGTGAATTGTTTCTAGGATGAATATTGATGGCATAGACCCTTGTTAGGAGTCTTTGTGTGGACATGCGCGGCTCCTTCTCTTGGGCGGGTGCTCAGGAGTGCCCCCTGAGTGTTGTTGCTCAGGAAGCGTGAGGAGGGGTGAGGAAGTGGGAGAGGATCCAAGAGCGGGTGCAAGCCGCGACTGGGGCTGAGCCCCTCCTGCATGGAAATGAGGAGCGTGATGAGATGGTGGCCAGGACACTCATGGCGGGAGAGGCTGAGCAGCTTGGGGAGGGCTGAACATCCATGCTCTTGGGAACCACAAGGAGGAGCTCAGGCTTGTAGTCAGGGGACATGGAGACTTCCCAGGCTCCTAAATAAGGGCGCCATGCAGAGAGCAGGATTTTAGGAAGACAGGTTTGGTAGCAGGATGGTGGAGGGAACGGGGCAATAAGAGGCAGGGACTGGCAGAGGTTCAGGGTGGTGTGAACACAGAAGGCTTTTAAATCTGGCAGTGGCACTGAGGCTGGAAAGGGCAGTGCAGATGGACGCACAATAAGAACGCACCAAGAAACCCCTCCTGGAATGTGGCTGGAGTCACGAGATGCCACAGTTGAATCTGTGGTCACTAAATGGCTCATCCTAACTAAAATCAGTTCTCATGCCCACAGAAAAGCACTTTCTATTTCTTTACAATTTCCTTTGTACATATGATGCTTGAGATTACTCAGTAATAACTGTAACATGACAAAATATGAATAAACTGCAAAATTGAACAGAATAAAATTCACAAGGGGCCCTAATTCCGACACCACGTAGATAGTAAATGACTAAAAATTCTAAATGAGCACAGAAAACATCTGTCGTGTCAGATATATTAATTCCAACAGCCTAATATATATACTTAATTAAAATAGTGAAACCATCTGTCCAAAAGCCTTCTCGGTGAAACTTTTAATTAGTTGTCTCAGTTATATTATGTAGCAGAGAGAAAGGTCTTAGAGTTGCTTTCTTCTTAGTAGATTTGGAACCTGGGAAAGTGAAACGAAAATACTTCTTTGGGTGATATTTGAAAAGAAAAAGAGACATTCCTCGTATTTTCTTGTTGGATGTCTCTACAGCTGACTCCAGTGAAAACTCGAGTCTCACATTGTAATGTTTACCTGAGCAGGCCCGTCCTCGTCAGGGGTCGTTTTATCTTGAGCTTGGATTATATCTGAGGGTTATACTTAAGAAACATTATTTATTAAAAATGTTTAAAATTCAATTGTGAAGAAACACATAAAAATTTACCATGTGTACAGTTCAGTATGTAAATTATATTCACACTGCTGTGCAATGGATTGCTTGAATTTTTTCACCTTGCAGAACTAGAACTCTGCACCCATTAAACACGCTCCGATTCTCTCTTACTCCCCGGCCATTGGCACTTACCGTTCTACTTTCTGTCTCTATGAATTTGACTGTTCTAGGGACCTCATTAAGTATTTGTCTTTCTGTGTCTGGCCCACTTCACTCAGCGTAACGTCCTCCAGGTTCATCTGTGTTATAGCAGGTGTCGGGATTTCCTTCGTTTTTAAGACTGAATAATATTGCGTGGTGTATAGAGACCAAGTCTTCTTATCTATCCATCCGATGATGGACACTTGGGTGGCTTCAACCTCTTGGCTGTTGTGACTAGTGCCGCTATGAACACAGACATGCAAATATCTCTTTGACATCCCATACCCAGAAGTGTGATTGCTGGATTATATGGTACTTCTACTTTTTTTTTTTTGAGACAGTCTCATTCTGTCACCCAGGCTGGAGTGCAATGGCGAGATCTCGGCTCACTGCAACCTCCATCTCCTGGGTTTGAGTGATTCTCCTGCCTCAGCCTCCCAAGTAGCTGGGATTACAGGCATGCCACCACGCCTGGCTAATTTTTGTATTTGTAGTAGAAACGGGGTTTCACCATGTTGGCCAGGCTGGTCTCGAACTCCTGACCTCAGGTGATCCAACCACCTCGGCCTCCCAAAGTGTTGGGATTACAGGCATGAGCCACCACACCCAGCCTCTACTTTTAATTGTTTTGAGGAGTGGAACATTATTTCTTATATGGTGAATTTTAAATCATGCAGATTTAAAAATATAGTAGATTTAAAAACATGTGTTGTAACAGAGTCCTGCTGATATTAACCTTTGGTTCAGAGGTTTCTTTAAAGTCACTGAAACAGTGAGCCAAATCGTACCTCCCTTACATCCTAAAGTACAATTGAGATAAAGTGGTATAAAGAAAAAATACTACTATGGGCTTTAGGAGATGTGGATTCTAGTCTCGGCTTCACGCCCTCTAGTTGCATGACTTTGACTAAGTCATTGCTCCTCTTTAGGTCCCAGTTTTCTCATCTGTGTAAAGGAAGAGTTTGAAATGAGTGATATCTAAGCCACCATTCAGCTTTAAGCATATTACAAGAATAACTTTCAACTGAAACAAGTGCATAAAAACACTGAACTTTATTTAATTATCGCAAGAGATGAAGAACTACTGAAGAAACTGGATGGAGTTGGAGTCAGACTGTGAAGGTGAGGAAGAGGCAAGAGTGGAATAAAAAGCACACAAGTCCCAGAGTGGGCATTGCTTTCCCCATGGGCTCTAACGCGACTTGGGCCATGGAAGAAGAAAATCTCGACGTGGTAGGAAGTCAGAATCCCCTGGAACAGGCCGCCTGCGAGAGAGTGGGGGCGGTCACCGAAGGGTCTCTTGTGGCGTTCTATGGAATTGTGTTGTTCTCAGGCAAATTGGTGTCCAAGGATTATTTTCCTCCATGCGTTTGGTGTCGGAAAATACCACTAGCCAGTTTCAGCTTTCCATTTGTGTAAATAATTCATTTGCCTTTTGTCAAAGTTCGTGTTCAGGTTTTGGTCATTTGTTGAAATATTCATTATCCTTTTGGGCTTCGGGATGACAGTAGCAGTGGCTCATACCTGTTCTCAGTCCAGTGCACTAAGATGCTGTGATTCTCTGACACCCCAAGACCCCTATGCACTGGGAGTTTGGGAGAAAGAAAGGCTGACTTGGGTCGTGCTAATCAATGCCCATAGGACTTAGGTTATATCTTGTTTTTGGAAAACTCACAGTAACAGGTCTTTGATAGATTACCAATTTTGAGCAAAGTCCTTTCATTTGTCATGAATCCAAAATAATCTTTTTCCCATTTTGCCAGAAATGAATTTGCCCTTGACATGAATGCCTGCTGAATGACGACGGAGTTGAGCTTGTGAGGACATTCTGCGTAACTGGGCTAAAAACATTGATTTCCTACATGACATCTGCATCCATATGATCTATTAGAAATTAATTACTGTAGCCATTTGCTTTTTAGGATGCTGACAGAAGTAACTGAATACAAATAAGGAAAACAAAAGAGAAATAAAGCAAAAACAAAGGGGGAAAAAGCAGATGATCATTTAATATGCAGACTGAATCTAAGCAAATTACTATCTAGTCACAGATTCTCTGTAGGGATAAGTTTGTGGGGAACATAATTAACAGACTGAGGAAAAGATGCAGTGTCTTCATTTATTCTACAAACACCAGCCTGAATGTGAATTGACAATGTACTAACTTACTCTTAACATCCAAACAATTTGGAAGTAATTGACTCTTTGGATAATAAGGTCCTTTGGGGTTTTTCTGTTTCCCCAAAGATGTCTTAATAAACATCAATTAGCATTGCATAGGTCTACAGCTGTAGATGAAAATAATCTTTATGAGTTCTTTCTGTTTGCTGGAATTTTGGATAAATTGAGTTGGCTGCACCCACAGAGTAAGCAAACAGGCGTGCCCTCTCTTAATAGGACTTGTCACATCCTAATTTTGCTGGCCTTTTCCAGTTAAAATAAGTTTCATCACAGATGGTACCTTCTCCAAGCAGGCTTTCTGGATAATTCCCAGTGGCTTTCTCCCAACACCTCATCTCTTAGCCCCTCAGTCATCTTCGTGCCGGAGCCCGTGCTGCTTGCTGGTGCCTTGCCCCTAAAGGTCTTGAGTGAGATTCATCTCCCAGCAAAGTGGAAGCACTTCTCAAAAGTCGTTCTGTTCTGAGCAGTGATAAGTACTAAGTACAATGCTTACTGAGATTTCTAAAACCAGGGGCCAAGTTATTTTCACATGGGGGTTTGTTCTGCCAGGATGGAAACAGTTCCCTTTCTGTTCCTATTTTTCTATTCCTCTCATCCTCACAAATGCCTCACAGCCACAAAATGGTTGCTGCATCTCCTGCCTCATGTCCACTTTCTCCAGAAGAGGAAGAAGAAGAAGAATGAGAAGTAGGAAAAGGAAAGAAAAGAAAGAAGAGGAGGAGAAAGAGAAGAAAGAAATACGGCACCCAAATCGGGAAAGTCAGAAGTTTCCAGAAGTCCCTATTACCCCTCCCTTCCACCCTGGATATAGCTGCATCAAAGAGGCCACCAACTGCAGAGGAAGCGGGAGACTCAGGTTAGAAGCATCCGTGCACACAGCTGCCTGCAAAGTGCTGGGGTCGCTCAGTAAGGAGAGGGGAGAATGAGTGTGGAGCCCCTCACCCCTCTCCACTGGGTTAGGAAGTCAGAAGGGAGACCCCACAATACCTTGCTGTGGAAGCTGGGATGCCTCCGAATGACCTTCGGGGCCCACTCGTCATTACCAGACAGGGGTGAGAGATACTGCAGAATATCAACACCACTGAGCTCGTCAGGGAACTACACCCTACAGCAGACCCAGGTTTGTGGAGCTGCCTCTTGGAGTTGTGAAACAGAGAAGCTTGTTTGAAACACAAAGCAGTTGAGGTGGTCCTCCAGGACCCCACGGAGAGGTTCCAGCTAGGGTTTCTCTCTCAATCACCTGTTCTGTGGGGTTAGCTCTCCGGGTCGCTCCAGTTCTCCAGCAGGGTCTGCGCTCCCGCAAGTCCATCCTGGCCCCTCTTCGGAACCCATGTGAGGAGAATCCTCTCCTAGTTTTTCTTTCCCATCAGAGTCAAATCAGATTAGGATTTTCAGACACTCTCTGTGTTTCCAACAAAAATGACAGCTATATTTCTGAGACAAAATCGCCTACCAGTTAGCCAGGCGTTCTTTTCTGACACCAGGGTCTGAACTGTCCCCCTTGGACAGGACACCAAATTCTCAAAGGACAGAAACCACCTGGTGGGCCACAAGGGGAAGACCTGCTGCTGAAGGGCAGTGAGAGTGGAGAGTGGGGAGGCTGCAGTGTGGGCACTGCGGCCCCGAGACTGATGAGAAGCCCCTGAGACAGAGGAACCCCCGAGAAGAAGCATCCCCCACAGCACGGGCACTGTGGCCCCCGAGAGTGGAGAGTGGGGAGGGCTGCAGTGGGGGCACTGTGACCCTGAGTCAGATGAGGAACCCCTGAGATGGAGGAGCCCCGAGACACAGGCGACCCCAAGATGGAGGAACTCCAAGGCACTTGAAGGGAACTCAGGCGTTAGGCTGGAATTCCTATGGCCTGCCGGTGCTTGTGACCCCTCTTGCAGTGAGGGGAGAGTTACCTTGGCCGCTGGTGGGGCTGCTGATGCTGCTCTGCAGGGAGGAGAGCCGGGTTCCTATGGCTGGGAACAGCGATGGGAGCACACGGCTCGTGAAGGCAAAGCCAGACCAGGATTCCAGCGCTTCAGACTCCCCGGCTCTTCCCCAACCTTCTGCTTAGGCAGCTTTGTGGAAACCCACATTATAGCAAGATTCTCATTTCTGGCAGGAATTCATAATTTTGATATTGTTGATTTTGGAACGCAGGTATAAAGCTTGAATTAGTTGTAAGCTTCAGCTCAGAGCACAGTGACACCCTCACCAGTGACCTGTGCAAGTCTCCCCTTTTATCTCCATCATCCACTCACCCATCCATCCATCTATCCATCCATCCACCCACCCACTCATCCACCCACCCATCCACTTGTCCACATATCCACCTACCCACCCACCCTCCCATGCACCCACCCATCCACCCATCCATATACCTACCCACCCACTCATCCACCCATCCATCTACCCATCCACCCATCCATCTACCTATCCATCCATCCACCCATCTACCCATTCACCCATTTATTCATCCATCCATCCATCCATCCATCCATCCATTCATCCATCCATCCACTCATCCACTTATCCATCTACCCATCCACCCATTCATCTATCCATCCACCCATCCATATATCCATCCACCCATCCATATATCCATCCATCCATCCATCCATCCATCCATCCATCCATCCACCCACCCGCCCACCCACTCATCTACCCATTCACCCATTTATTCATCCATCCATCTACCTATCCATCCATCCACCAATCTACCCATTCACCCATTTATTCATCCATTCATCCATCCATCCATTCATACATCCATCCACTCATCCACTCATCCATCTACCCATCCACCCATTCATCTATCCATCCATCCATCCATCCATCCACCCACTCATCTACCCATTCACCCATTTATCCATCCATCCATCCATCCATCCATCCATCCATCCATCCACTCATCTACCCATTCACCCATTTATCCATCCATCCATCCATCCATCCATCCATCCATCCACCCACTCATCTACCCATTCACCCATTTATCCATCCATCCATCCAACCAACCAAACAACCAACCATCCACTCATCCACCCTTCCATCTACCCATCCACCCATTTATCTATCCATCCACCCATCCATCTATCCATCCATCCATCCATCCACCCACCCACCCATCTACCCATTCAAGCATTTACCCATCCATCAATCCATCTACCCAAACACTCATCCACCCACTCACCCACCCATCCATCTACCTACTCACACACTCATCCACTCACCCATCTACCCATCTACCATCCATCTACCTATCCATCCATTCATCCATCCATCCAGCCACTCATCCACGCACCCATCCATCTACCTACCCATCCACTCATCCATCTATCCATCCATCCATCCGTCCATCCATCCATCCATCCACCCACCCACCCACCCACTCATCCACCCACCCATCCATCTACCTACCCACCCACTCATCCACCTACCCATTTACCCATCCATACATCCACCCATCCTATCTATCATCTATCTATATCTATCTCCTATCATCTGTCTATGTACAATCTATGTAGCTATCTATCATCTATTTATGTATCTATTATCTATTATATATCTCTATTATCTATCATATATCATCTATTTATGTATGTATTATCTATCTAATCTATCTTTCTTTCTTTCTCTATCTATCTATCTATCTATCTATCTATCTATCTATCTCCACTTATCCCCAGGTCTTACATCTCTCTCTTTGCCCCTCCAAAGAATATTTATATTTATTTGAGGGAACCTAGTTCTTACTGCAATCCAAGTTTCAGAAGGTGAATGTTTTCATATTTCCTGAAAGCTCCTTGGAGAAGTTTGCTGATTTTATGCCACTTTACCTAGCTAAAAAGCCAAGATGCTGACTTTACCCTAGGCTAGGTGTTGCAGTGTATGGTGTATCTGAGAGGTGCTGGCGTCTTCTGGGTGTCTGTACCCACACTGGCCCCCAGGGCTTGGGTCTCACAGCTGAGCTTCAGCTGAGTGCAGGCTGCTCACATGCCACTCCTTCGGGGGAAGGGCAGGTAAGGCCATCACTGGGACTCTAAAGTCACTCTCTGATTTGTCCCTCTTTCCACCTCCTGGCCCTAACATCTTTTCAAAGTCTCATTGACTCCTGAATATCTACACTGCACAATGCTTTTACAGGGATTTCCTTGAAGAAGAAAAGAGGCCTGGGACTGGGCACCGTGCAATCCAGGAGGCATGTGGAATATTTGCCTGAGCACAAGATGGATCCCTGGCAAAGCATAGGGACCCTCTGCAGAGACCTATGTGGCTGGATGCTCACGTTCTGCTCCCAGAGCCCTGGCCTTAGGATGTCTGGTGTGAATGAAGCTGGAGCAGCCCTGGGGTTTGTAAGCTCACAGGTGACTGACATGCACTTGTGCCCGCAGACCCAGACTGTCGTGCCAGGCTCAGGTGGAGACATGGACACACGCCATCCTAAGGGTGGCTTTGGAGAAATGGAGCCCTTCCCCCCAAACACACGTGCATGTATGTGTGTGTGTGTTTCGTGCTAAAAATAAAAACCAGAGCCAGATACATAGGAGAATCTGTCTTGCTGCTTAATAATCTGCTCCAGCTCAGCCCTTATTCAGCAACTGCTTGGATCCTTCCCGACAGCATGTGCAAGCCCGATTTGCTCCAAGCTTGCAGATCCTCCTGAAATAACAGGGGCTGGCATGTGCAGAGGGCTCCCTGGGGTCAGTCCTGGAGCTGTATCACCTTTCACACAAAGACAACCCAGGAGTCGAACAGCTGAGAATCGTGGCCTAACTCTGCCCAGGGTGGGCAGAGCTGGGGAGAGGGTGCAGCTCCAGGCTCCTCACTCCCCACAAGGCTGCGGCATAGGCGAGGCCTAGAGGGGAAATGCCGGGTATGGGCAGAGCCTCCAAAAGGACTCACGAAAGACCTGTATCTCGTTTCCATGGTTACTTTTGCCCATGCTGGCTAAGAGGTCGACTGCGTAATGTTACCTAAGAAGTCCCCGTGGAGCTGGGGTGCTGCCCACCCGCTGCATGGGGGCGTCACTCCGTCAGATTCCTGGTGATACTCAGGAAGAACCCAGCAGCACTGTCCCCACTGCCAGGGCTTGGTCTGTGGTGGGTGACAAGTACGGGGACAGCTGCCTAGCCCCTGGATTGAAAACAGATTTCAGGATAGGGCTGGGTGCAGCGCGGGTGGGAGGGTGAATTGGGCTGGGCAGAGGATGGTGGTCACAACATTCAGAAGACAAGTGTGTGACCTTATACATTGGGATGCCAGACTCACGCTGGGCCATAAAGTCGGCCCTGAAGGAGTTCATGTTATGTCACTCCATCTCAGGGAATGCCAAACAAGGGAAAGGCTTGTGCTTGGGTTTTAGGAGCTGTGTTCTAAGAATTGGAATTAAGTAGCAAAAAACCAGTCCAAGCAACTGGTCATGCCCGTCTTTCAGGTGAACAGCTCCATCCTGAAGCTGTTGGTCAACATTAGCATGAAGAAGCCAGCAGCACTCTGGGGATCCCAAGGATCCCAAGCCCCATAGGAGAAAGTCAGTTCCCAAGGAGGGACTCACCTCCCATAGGAGAGGATCAGCCTCTCCTATGATGGAGGGCGCCGTGTGCTGGCAGACCTGAGAGCTCTGAACCCAGTGCACTCTGTCAGGATCCAGCCTCTACCTCTACCCCGTGGCTTCCATCATTTCCCATCTGGTCCTTGCAGGAGCCTCTTCACCATAACTACAGCTTTGAATTTCACTTCTGGAGGTTTTTCCAAAGCAGCAGCCGGCCAGTGTGATTGAGCCCGCCCTGCAGATTTCCAACCCTACGGTGGCCTCCGGGACGCCGCTCTCCGGCCACACCTTCCCGCCCTCCCACCCTGGCTCTCCCACTCCAGCTGCCATGGCAAAGACAAGTGGACCCTCCCTGAAGGTGCCCGCCTCCAATCCTCTGTGCCTCTGCAGAGATACCTGGGCCTGGGTAGCTCTTCCTCGGCCTTCTTCCGGTCTTAAGGGCTTCCTGGCCACCCTACCTTGTGCCCTGACTTGTTCTTCCTGTCCCCTTCTGTGCTTTGTTTTCTACGCAGCTCCCCTATCTCTTGGGGGTGCTGAATGTTCTCCCGTAGAGTGTGGCTTGCTGAGAGCAGGGCACCCTTGCTCAGCCATGAAGCAAGGTGGATGCTAAGGAAAGGGGCACAGGGCTTGGGGCGGTGTCATCACCAGCATGCACCTGGTGGCCCAGCAGGCTCTCACGGGCTTCTGTCCCTGGGCGGACTCTTTCAGACAGCTCCTGGTATGTGGCTTGCTCAGGGGACACAGCCCTGCCTTTCCCCAAAGGGCCCCAAGCATGCAGCCCTTTTCTTACTGCTAGTTGGAGGTGGATGGTGAGTGGGGGAAAGAGCCTAGGTTCGCCCGGGAGTCCCAGGGTCTGCGTCTGCCTCTCAGTTGCTCTGCAATTATTAGACATCCCTCGATGTCTCTGAGTCTCAATTTTCTCCCAGGTGAAAAGGAACCTGAACCGCCTTTCAGGAGCATATGTTTTACCAAAGGACTTAAGCGCTGCATGGCTCTGTTCTGTGCCAACGCATCTCGGCAGCTGGGCCCCACCTAAGAGTTAGCAAAGCCCTCATGGTGTTCTCTCCATGAGGGTTCAGAGCTGGCCTGAATCTCCTGCACAGGTGGACCGTCAGGTGCTGGAGGAGAAGAGCACGTGAGAACTCTGGTCCCAGGAGTGCTGGGACATGAAGCCATTTCCACATTCCAGGGCATTGTCTTACAAATATCAAACATTTTGCTAAACTGCAAAACACAACCCCAAGCGGTGGACAATGGACGAGAAGCTCTTTGGAATCGAGTCACCCAAGCAGCTCCCCTGGAAGATCCTGGGCAGCCTGGATGGTCAAGAAGCCCAGGTGAAGCCAAAGAGATGCATTAACTAAACACACAGTGAACAATTTCTACATGCAGGCATTGTGGCAGGTTTGAGGAATCCACAAGATGAGTACAAAAAAAATAATGGTAGTACTGTATTATTGGGCATTGGAGTTCTGGTTTAGCTCTGGGTGTGTGCATGCATGTGTGTACACATATACGTGTGCCTGTGCATGTATGTGTGCATGTCTATGTGTGTGCATGTGTGTGCATGTGTGTTGCATGCATGTGCCTGTGCATGTGTGTGTGCCTGTGCGTGTGTGCATGTGTGCATGTGTGCATGTGTGTGCACATGTGTCTGTGCATGTGTGCATATGTGTGTGCCTGTGCATGTGTGTGCCTGTGCATGTGTGTGCATGTGTGCACACATGTGTGTGAGCCTGTGCATGTGTGTGTGCATGTGCATGCATTCAGAGCTCTTATCCAGTCATCACGACAGCCCTAGCAAACAGGTTCTGTGGTTGATTGTTTGTGAAAATGCCTGTAAGCACCCTCCTTTCTTGTAGACATCCAAGGCAGTGTCCTCACACGGTGAGGCTGGGCTCCGCCTTGTGACTCGCTCAGCCGTGGGGCAGTGGTGGTGAATACCTGGAGAGTGCTGGACATTGCAGCTGGGCTCTCTTGCCGCTGTTGGAACCCCTAGACCATGACAGCCAACCTGAGCTGGCCTGCAGGAACCTGAGAGGCACATGGAAGACAGTTGGGGCATTCTGGCTAATGCACAGCTGGCCCTCCACATGCCCAACACCAGGCCTGTGACAGGAACCATTCCAGACCATCCAGCCTCTGAGAGGAATCCAGCTGCCCAGCCAGGCCAGGTCAGATTCCCAGCCCACACAATTCCAGGTTGGAGTTTCCTTCAAGCCACTAACCCTTGAGTGGCTTCTGACATGTTTTATTCACACAAAACAAGACCTTTGTGAGCATAACTTTCATCCGAGGTTGCAGAAGGTGAACAACACCTACACAATAGCATGCTAAGTCCCTTAACTCCACGCGATGCTCTGAAAGAGGACAGGGAGGAGCACCGTGGGAGCCGGGACCCAGGACACTCTTGAAGGATGTCATTCTTTGAGTGGGAAGGCCTGAAAATTTTGAGTGTGATACAGATACACCTATTCTCCACTCCAATGAATTGGGCCACAAAGCACAGAAATTTAATTATTCACCTACATGGCTTCAAAGATAGGGCTGTATATTAAAGACTGAAAAGAGCTCGTTCAGAGTCCAATGCTGTGTGCAGCACACACTGTGGCCACAGTGCAGTGGAAGAGGCTTGAGGACCATGAGATGAGAGAGGTGTGACATGGCCGGCTCTTTATGAAGGGAGAGGGGACTTGGGACACAAGGGAAGTCCTCACTCAATCCGACCACAGCCCTCGTGTTCATGAAGGTTCTGGATGGGATGGGACAGCGGCTGCCACCCTGCAGGAAGATGTGGTCTTAGTTGATCATCTCTAAAAGGATGGAAAATGGTATCTATGCCTCATCATGAGTTTATATCTGTTGCTCACAGACTATGGTCTGTGTTGAAAGCACCGAGATTCACAGCAAGAGGCCTCACACTGTCTGCCTCCCTGGGGAGGGGCGATTTGGTCAGAGGGCAACAGAGCCCACCTGTGTCCTAGGAGTGAGGGTTGGGGGGTGATAAGATCTGACTGCCTGAGGCAGGGGGATGGGACCTGGGCCATGCTTGGAAAGATGGGCTGAATTTGGAAGAAGGAGTTAGGGAAGAGAACATGAAAACAGCAGTAACAACTACAGAGGCGCAACAAACAGGGAGGGAAGGAGATATGGTTTGGCTGTGTCCCCACCCAAATCTCATCTTGAATTGTAGCTCCCATAATCCCCACGAGTCCTGGGAGAGACGTGATGGGAGGTAACTGAATCATGGGGGAGGGTCTTTCCCATGCTGTTCTCATGACAGAGAATAAGTCTCAGGAGATCTGATGGTTTTATAAAGGGCAGATCCCCTGCACACGCTCTCTTGCCTGCTGCCATGTAAGATGTGCCTTTGCTCCTCTTTGACCTTCCACCCTGATTGTGAGGCCTTCCCAGCCACGTGGAACTGTAAGTCCATTAAACCGCTTTTTATACATTACCCAGTCTCAGGTATGTCTTTATTAGCAGCATGAGAACAGACTAATACAGTAGGAGAGTCCTGCTCCAAAAGTATTCAGGGCACGCATATTAACCAAGACTGCTTAGGTTGCAAGTGACAGAAACCTACCCAAGGCAAAACAATTCAAAGGTTCCTGTTCTGGAAGAGCCTGGAAGGTGCAGCTTCAGCTAGACGTGCCTTCCCCGAACACTGGCCTTTGCTTTCTTCTGTCCTGCCTGCTTTCTCTGGGGAATTTTTCTTGGGGGCGAAAGCTGGCAGCTCCAGTCTTTAAGATTCATAACCAGCAAGCTCAGAACAAGGAAGCCCATGCCCCCAGGGATGCACATCAATCCTGGAGCAGGGCTGTGACTGGCCCTGCCTGGAAGCATGCACCAGACCCCTGTCCCAGACCAATCACCATGGTTGTGAGGGCAGCTGCTCTGACCCACCAGCCTGACCCACACCTCCTGGGATGAGGGGGTTCCCCAGACACCATCACTGTCAGATCTGTGGGGATCACACAGCATGTAAGATGATTCCTTCCAAAAGGCAGAGGTGTGAAGCAGACACGAAACAAAGTGTCCCCCTCGGGGCAGTACTTTGTCTGGGTGGGCTGGGTGGATCTGAGGAGGGTGTGTGGGAGGCAGAGCTGCTGGGCCTAGTGTGACGGCCCCACAGAGCAGAAGGTTGCAAGGAAGCAGCTCAGGAGGTCATTCTCCCACAGTCTGTGTGCAACCTTTCTGGGGCAGGTGGAACTCAAAAGAGAAAAAAAAGTTGGGCCACACTTAGCAGAAGGATGGTTGTGGAGAGAGGAGCTTCAGGTGTGTAGGGCTGTCAGGATGATAAAGCCAGTCCAGTGGTCCCAGTGCTTTGTCCCTCCCTGGTCACATGCTTTGGGGTGTCCTTGGCCTGCCCTTTCCCTGCCCTGGACTTGGCCAGGTGACTTGCCTTGTCCACCACTGATCTCTCCTTGGCCCCTCGACCATGGCCTGGGGAAGTGCTGGGGCTGGTCTGCTCCAGGGAGGCAGCTGGGGCCATGCTGGGTCTCTGGTTGGTCCTAGCTGGAGGCACTATCATAGCCATCAGTTGGCTGCTAGACTTGCAAGCCAGTCCAGCCCAGTCGACAGTCCCCTAAGCAACCTTCGGCAGATGCACCAGAGCCCTGGTGAGAGCTCAGCTCAGCCCACAGACTCACGCACTGGATCCGTGTTTCCTGTTGAATTCAGCCTGACGTTTTGTGGCTGTTTGCAGAAAGGCTGACTGATGGGGTGGCAGCCTCAGGCCCTGCTGGGGGAGAGTCACCTTCTCCGTCTAGATCTGGGTTTGAAATGTCAATCCACAGGTCTTCAAATCCCAAGTGCCCAGATGGAGGACACACTCTTCCTTTGTCATTTCTGGCTGTCTGCAGCCTGTTGGTGAGCACTTCTGAGCCGTGGATGTGAACTTCAGAACAGCTGGGGTGGGCAAGAACAGCAAGTTGGACGAGAAGCATTAAGGAGTCTGGGACATGAGTCTTAGCTGCAGGATTTTCTGTTGTTTGCTTTGTTTGTTCTGGAAAATGGAGATTAGCCAGTGCAGCCTGTGAAGGCCCAGCAGGAGGCATCCATGGATGAGGATCTCAGACTTCTGCAAAGCTTCTGGATTCTCAAGAGATGTGGCCTACATGTCTGCGGAAACAAGACCAGAGAGCAAGAATCTATGAATGCCCCCCAGCCACCCACCCTGGCCAGGCTTGGATAGCACTTTGTCCAGTGCCTGGCAGGTAAGAAGGTGCAAAGCAAGTGTTAATTACAAATCCCACACGCTCTGCCAACTCTGTTTTACAATTTTTCACCCTATGACCTGTCAACTGCTTGACAATGGTTTCCATGGTTTGTCTCTTTAAGGTTCCTTAAATTTTGTTTTGTGGCAAAGCACATTTATCCATTCCAAGCATTTACAGAGTCCTGGGCCTTTGCCCTTCCCTGGGAAGGCTGTAGGCGTCAGTTAAGGCCCCAGCCCTCAAGTAGCCCAGAGTCTGGTGGAAGAGAGATGAGTACACGGGTGCTGCCTCTGCACTGTCCTGTGCTCTGGGCTCCCGTGTCCTGTGTAGACACATGTGACCGTGGGAGGTGTCCCAATGTGGTGACATCTGCAGGGTCTCGAAGGATGAGGACAAGCCTTCTAGGAATGAAGGGATGATGGCAGGTCCTGCTTCAAGGGAGGGGGTGTGAGGGAGGGGGTGAGGGTGAGGAAGGGCCAGGTGGACTGGTCCAGGTAGTGAGGGGCTCTGCCTCTTGTGCTGGGGAGTTTGGCCCTTATCCGTTGCTCACTGAGAGCCAGAGCCTTGTCTGGTGCTTACTGAGAACATCTGCACAGGAGAGCGATTTACCTAGAAAATGACTTTTTGGAAAACTTTACCCAGAAAGAGACTTTTGTGCTTCCATCAGCTCTGAACCTCCAGTCACAGGGAAGCAGGCACTAATCAATTCTTTCAGAAGGGAGGAGCTACATGGAGCCGGGGAGGAGTCAAACCTGGAGGAACAACTGGAGAGCAGCTGGCCCTGGAGGAGCAGCTGGGGAGGAGCTGGCCCTGGAGGAGTAGCTGGGGGAGGAGCTGGCCCCAGAGGAGCAGCTGGGGGAGGAGCTGGCCCTGGAGGAGCAGCTGGGGAGGAGCTGGCCTTGGAGGAGCAAGTGGGGGAGGAGCTGGCTCTGGAGGAGCAGCTGGGGAGGAGCTGGCCCTGGAGGAGCAGCTGGGGAGGAGCTGACCCTGGGGGAGGAGCTGGGGAAAGAGCTGGCCCCGGAGGAGCTGACCTCGGAGGAGGGCATGGGCTGAGGTAAGGGCAGAGGAGAGTCAGGGAGATGAGATGGGGGTGGTGTTGGGCCTGAGCTCAGGTGGAAGCTCTGGAGCTGGGGAAGAGGGTGGGCTCCTGGAAGGCCTGCTAGGTACAGCCTTTCTCTCAGAAGCCCCCTCACAGTGGGTTGATTGAGAAGAAAGCACTTTTTCAGTTACAAAGTGAGGAGAATGGCTACACATTCATGTTCTTAGAGCTGAAAGAAGATTTGGAAATGAACTGTGGACAGGAACGGAGCAGGGGAGGCACCTGCTATGTGTCACGTGCTCCACTCTGGGGTTCCATTCATTTTCCCACAAGGCCAAGGACCCCCGCTGGAGGGCAAGCGGGCTGGGCATCGCTGCCAGGCCCACCTAGGACTGGCACCATGTTCCTCCCCACCACTCCCGCTCCTGGCCTTCTTCCCCTTCAGGCTGGAATGTTTGCCATTTCAGGATTCAGGAGGACAGCAGCCCCCTGCTCCTCCAATGACTGCCTCATTCACGTTAGAGTTTGCCCGTATTATTAAAAAAAACCTCTTTAGGTTTTACATTGATTAGGTAGTTCTGGAAGGTCATGTGCTTCCCTGAATCAAGCAGAGACATTATTTGTGACTATCAATAATTATTTTCTTATTAATGTAATTAAAGATCTCATTCTTTCCTATCTAGTAGCCTAGGAGAAAGAAATCTTCCAATTATCTCCACCTTCGGGTTCTTTTTTTTTTTTTTTCAAAATATCTCTAATTATCACTCTTGCTACAAGTATAATCAACTTGCATAAATGAGATTCTATTCTTAGCCTTCATTTAGCTAGCCCTCATCTGTTTTCTAGCACTTTTTATGTTATGGTGACAAACTAAGCTAACACATCTATTCCACACACAACCCACATGGAAAGGCCCGAACTAAAAGAATAAATTTACAGAGAAGTTGACTCAGAACACTCTAAACACACAGGAACCAAGATGAGGGATTCCGCCACGGAGTACAGAGCTCTTCCTGTCTGACTCCTGCTGGAGTCACGCGAAGCCCCAAGCTCAGCTGCATTTCTCTTTCTGCTCATTGCTGGCCCTAGTAATTGGCATGTTTGAGAAACTGGAATCTGTCCATTCATTTGCTCATTTGACAGGTACCAGGTTCCTGACATGTGCTGGGCTCTGTTTCCAGGATTGTGGGAGAAGGAGGGAGGAACATGGCCTCTTGCCTCTAATGGCTCTCCTGGGTCAGTGTAAGCACACAGAGGGGTGTTGAGTAGCGTGGACTGACAGTATGATAGGAATCAGAAAGGAAACTGAGGTCTGAGGCTGTGGGGGTGTGGGGCAAGGGTGGGGGAGAAGAAGGGGCATTCTGAGCAATCTGGGGGTGAGACTTCTGGGTGGCGTCTTTGCAATTGGGAAGGCACCTGCCCTGGCTCCACCGTGTCCTGAAAACCACTGAGAGCAATTTGAGGCTGTTTGCAGGACTTGTGGCTCTATCACCATTTGGTTCACTCTGCAGAATGTTTGAGCGCAACCTAACCACCCTATGCATCCTTTGATCTGGAGTGTCCTCAGAGGCGAGTTTCAGAACATGGCTAGGCTGGGGAGGACCTGATCCTGGAGAAGCAGCTGGGGAGGATCTGACCCTGGAGAAGTAGCTGGGGGAGGAGCTGACCTTGGAGAAGCAGCTGGGGAGGACTTGACCCTGGAGAAGTAGCTGGAGAGGAGCTGACCCTGGAGAAGTAGCTGGGGAGGAGCTGACCCTGGAGAAGTAGCTGGGGAGGAGCTGACCCTGGAGAAGTAGTTGGGGAGACAGGGTTTCCTGTGATGCCCGTGGCTCACAGCGGATGAGGCAGCCTCCTCCCCTTCATTACGAGTCATCTTCACAGGGAGTGGGACCCACCAGCTCACTCGGGCTGGAGGAGCAGCTTCAATTACATCTCAGAAAGGATGTTTGTAGCTGACAAGCATTTGCCACCACTTAAATGGCTATTCTTAAACGGGCTTTGCATAGACGCTGTCACTCAGCTATAGGGGGCCCATTTTGCAACCAGCTCAGCTGGGTGACTGTGTTTTCATCGCCTCAGCTTTGGCCATTCCTGAGGACAGGGAATGCGTGGAAAGGTTTTGAATTGAAGTCCTGCCCGGTGTCAGACACAGGGTCTCTGCCTGGAAGCCCACATACCTCTGGCCTTGAGCCCCAGGCTCGCCCCGTAAGGCCCATGTCCACGGTGGCCATGGCTGCCACTGTGGCTTCTGCGTTCCTCATTCCTGCCTCCATCAGCCCCTGCTGTAGTCTAAGGTGCTGCCCGTTGATGTGCACCTCTTCCCCTGGTTGGTGACACAGCGCAGTGGGGGCCCTTGGTGCTGTGCCTTGTGAGGGTCCCCTGAGGCTGTAACAAGGCACTAAGCCAGAAATTCATCTTCTCCCCACCATGGAGGCCAGGAGTCCGATATCAGGTGTGGGCAGGGCTGGCTCCTCCTGGGGCTCGCCTTGGCTGGCAGACGGCCGCCCTCTCCCTGTGTCTTCACGAGGCTGCCTGTCTGTGCCTGTCTGTGTCCACACTCCTCTTGCCGTAAGGACAGTCAGATTGGTTTAGGGCTTGCCCTAAAGACCTCCTTCTTACCTAGTTACCTCTTTATAGATCTTGTCTCCAGATATAGCCACATTCTGAGGTCCTGGGATTAGGACTTCAGCAGGAACTTGGAGACACAACTCAGACCAGAGCAGGCCCCAGCTGAGCGCAGCGCCCATGACGTGATGCGCCATGCTGCCCTGCGGCTCCCAGCCGGGTCTCTGCTGAGCTCCAGGTCTGCACGCAGTGGCTGGCCTGCATCTCACCTGGCGGCTGTGGGGCACCTTCGACTGACCTGATTCCAGCCCCCTCTTTCTGCCCCTGCCCCACCTCATCCTTCCCTGGCCCGGGCTCTCCCTCAGCAAACGGCCTGTCCTCCTTTGCTGTGCACACTCAGGGCCCTGCTCCCAAACCAGAAACCTGGGTCTTGCCCTGGACTTCCCTCTGTCTCCCTCCCTCTGTCCCTCTCTCCCCTCATATCCAGCCAATCCCAAATCCTACGGAGCCTTCCTTGTTAGAATCGGTCCTGTCCCCCTTCCTTCCTCTCTGTCCTCTGCTGCTATCTCAGGCTTTCACCGAGGCTGTCAACGTCCCCATCTCTGGTCCTGTCCCTCTGATCCACTGCCCACTCTGTCCAGGCTGAGCCTGCTAAGATGCATGTGTGCCCATTGATCTTTCCTGCTCAGCTCCCTCCTGAGCTTCCATCTGCCTTTGGGGTCTTTCTGTCCTCACAGACCTGCCATCCTGCCACCCGGGCCTGACCCCCTTGGAATCCCTGTGTACCTGAGCCCTCCAGTGCCTGCGTTTTCTCCCCTGCCTTTGGCCTGAGCTGCACTCCCTTCTCAGATCCCAGCCTTGGCCCTCTCTCCTGGCATTGCTGATGAAGGTTCCTGGGGGCCTGGTAGCTCCTTGAACCAAGTGTTTGTCTAAAATAATCCTCATTTTCCCCGTAGATGCCTTCATTCTCCTTCTCCTTCTTCTTCTTTTTCCTCCTCCTCCTCCTCCTCCTCCTTCTCCCCCTCCTCCTCCTCCTCCTCCCCCTCCTCCCCTCCTCCTCCTCCTCCTCCTCCTCCTCCTCCTTCTTCTTCTTCTTCTTCTTCTTCTTCTTCTTCTTCTTCTTCTTCTTCTTCTTCTTCCTCCTCCTCCTCCTCCTCCTCCCCCTCCTCCCCTCCTCCTCCTCCTCCTCCTCCTCCTCCTCCTTCTTCTTCTTCTTCTTCTTCTTCTTCTTCTTCTTCTTCTTCTTCTTCTTCTTCTTCTTCTTCTTCTTCCTCCTCCTCCTCCTCCTCCTCCTCCTCCTCCTCCTCCTCCTCCTTCTCTTCCTCTTATGGACTTTCTCGCTTCTGTTCCTCAGACTGGAGTACAATGGTACGATCTCAGCTTACTGCAACCTCTGCCTCCCGGGTTCAAGCGATTCTCCTGCCTCAGCCTCCTGAGTAGCTGGGATTACAGGCATACACCATCACGCCCAGCTAATTTTGTATTTTTAGTAGAGACGGGGTTTCGCCATGTTGGCCAGGCTGGTCTCAAGCTCCTGAGCTCAGGTGATCCGCTCACCTTGGCCTCCCAAAGTGCTGGGATGACAGGCATTAGCCACCGCGCCCAGCCATTCGCTTCTTACATAATACAAACTCAGCACAAAATTGCATCCAGAGAAGCTCACATGCAGCTCCAGGCATCAGAAAAGAGTAGTTTTGATCTATTTTTGCTATCTCAAAGTTCTGGAAGGGGAGGTGATGAAGGCAGAATGCTATCTTGTAACACGGGAGCCCTGGCGGGAAGCCTGAGCTCATGGGGAGGGGGACAGGCTCCCTGGGCATGGATGTGGGCTCCGGTACCTTCTGTCTGGCCTTTGGGAGTGTTGGGCCTCTGCCTCAGTTTCCACATATGTGGAAAATGGGCAAAATGCAAGAAGCTGCCTCACCGTGCTGTGACAAGGACTGATGTAAGAGCACTCCAGGCTCGCAGACCAGTGCCTGGACATGGGGGCTCTGACACAGAGTGGCTGCACGGGACCTTCACTATCATCTCCCTGAGGCCATGCCCCACAGTGGCTGCCTGGTGTCCTTGACACGGCTCCCATCTTTCATGTGCCCATTCAGAGCACTTCTGTCTCCTCTCGGCTTCCATCTTTCTCCTCTTCGGGTTACCCCGTTTTCCCACAAAATATTGGTAAGTACATTAGCAGCAAAGACCCCCTCCTCAGACTGCGAGAGGGTGGGGGTGGGGGCAGGGGCGGGGGCAGGGGCAGGCGGCTGAGAGTTTCCCAACTTTCCCTTCTCACTCACATTGGGTGACTGTCCCACCATAGCCACTCAGCTTCCTGGGAGGTGCTCAGGAAAGAAAGGGCCCTTTGCCCAGAAACTTTGTGTCTTTTTTTTTTTTTTTTTTTTTTTTGAGATGGAATCTCCCCTTATCACCCAGGCTGGAGTGCAGTGGCACAATTTTGGCTCACTGCAACCTTCTCCTCCCAGGTTCAAGCAATTCTCCTGCCTCAGCCTCCTGAGTAGCTGGGATTACAGGTGTGTGCCACCGTGCCCAGCTAATTTTTATATTTTTGGTAGACACAGGGTTTCACCATGTGGGCCAGGCTGGTGTCGAACTCCTGACCTTAAGTGATCTGTCCGCCTCGGCCTCCCAAAGTGCTGGGATTACAGGTGTGAGCCACCATGCCTGGCTGGACAGAAGTTCTGTGTCTTTTTGTTTCGGAACCCTTCTTGAGGACACTGTTGGGTATCACCAGGCAGCCTTGGCATAAGAACAGATTTAGATATGGCTTGGATGTTTGCCCCTCCAGGTGTCATGTTGAAATGTGATTCCCACTGGTGGAGACAGAGCCTGGTGGGAGGTGTCTGGGTCCTGGGGGTGGATCCCTCATGAATAGTTTAGCGCCATCTCCTTGGTGATGAGTGGGTGCCCGCTCTGAGTTCACATGAGTGCTGGTCGTTTAAAAGTGCATGGCACCCCCTGACTTGCTGCCTCTCTCACCGTGAGATGCACCTGCTACCCCTTCACCCTCCACCATGATTGGAAACTTCCTGAGGCCTCGCCAGAAGCAGATGCTGGCGCCATGCTTGCAGCCTGCAGAACCTCCAGCCAATCAAGCCTCTTGTCTTTATAAATTCCCCAGCTGCAGGTGGGCTCCTGTAGAGCACCGCCAGGGTGGCCTCACACAGATTCCCGCTCCAATTTAGCTCCGGGAAAAAGCTGGTTTTGCTTTTCGCTTTTTTGTTCTTTGGACAAATTTAGAAGTTTTCTTTCTGTTAGAAAATGAAAATTATGCTCCTGGACAAGTTTCCTGTTTTGCTTCAGCTGTCAGGAAACCCCATGCCCAGCTGCAAAGCCAGTCCGAGTGGCAGCCCTGCCGTGAGGCGCCCGCTCTTCTGTCTGGGGCCGGGGTCTGCTTTCTGGAGGCTCTTGTGTCTGTTGTCCTCTCGTGAGGCACGAGGAGCAGAGGGTCTGCGGGCGACACAACAGACTCCCTTCATCTCTCACGGGAAGGTGTTTGCTTTAGGCCCTCACTCTAACGTTCTAATCTCAAACCCATACACGTTTCCTCTAACGTTTATCAGACTCCACAGAACTGGGCAGACCTCCGTAAATACCAAACTGGCTTCGTGTGCTTCAGCTTTACAATATGCAGCATTTTTAAAAAATGACAGGGTCCAGGGTTTACACATTTACATCCTATGCAAATAATTATGGCAAGTGTGTGAATCAGAAAAATGTGCTTTGAATTAGGCTGGCCTCTCCTTTCAGTATTGCCTTTTATTTGAAAAGAGGCAAACAGAAAGGAATTACATCTATTTGCTTTTTCTGTTGAATATTTTAATGGTTTGTTCTGTCTGAGAAAACCTGATGTTTAGCTAAAGTTGACAGAAACCACAAGTGGACGTGTCAAAACAAGCTGGAGAAAGTTACTTTTGATGTGTTTTATTGAGATATCCGGGTACTTTCCAATTATTTTATGCCAAGAAAGGTAATTCTTCACAAAAAAATGATTTCTTTTGAAAACCACAAGTGTAACTTGTCAAACCTTAAATATCATTTAGATCCATCGCGGGGGAAGTTCTAAGGCAGGCTCTGCGGCTCCTGGCAGGAACAAGAAAGCAGATTTGATGGACGCGTGTGCAGCGTGCGTAGCCGTCCCTCCACGCTGTCCTCCACACATGGGGTGACACGGGAGGCAGGCGGCCTCCTCGGTGCTCAGGAGGAGTTTGTGGCACTTTGCGTCCTCACTGCCCTGCTCCCTGCAGCAGCACCCAGGGCTGTCCTTGGGTTCTGAGGCCACTGAAATGTGAGTGAGCAAAGAGCTTTGAGCCGCTAAAGCCCACTGGCTCTTGGCTCTGAGAAACAGGGATGTTCAGACAGGCGGCCTCTGTTCTGGGGGTGCTGGAAGGGCCCAGATGGCATGTGGCAGTCAGCCAGGCCTGGGGCCAGCACTGATTCTGCCACCCAGGAGTCCCCAAGCCTCCCTGAGCCTGGTTCCTCTTCTTAATGCCAGGGCGAGCAGATCCGTCCTGCAGGGTAATGGAGCCCTAATGAGCAGCACTCAAGGACTCCCAGCCATGGGGTGCTGGGCACAGGGCCCGCTGTGCAGGAGCCCCGTGGACGGACGTGTGCCCTTCTCCCCCAGCTTGGATAACGGAGGCCCAGAGAGAGACCGCTCCCCAGCCTTGCCCTGCCTCTTAGCAGAGTCCAGCTCTGCACACACACAGCTCGCTGCTCCCTTCTCTCGTGGGGTGAAATCCAAATTCTTTGTAGACACGGGCACTGTGCACACGTGAAATACCTGTGTTCCTCGGCACCAGATTTTTCAAAAGATGACTTAAGAAACAGCTCACAAATACGAAGACAATGGGGAAGGGAGGCGTTTTCAGATTAGACGGAAACCACATGAAAGACGCTTCGGAAGAGGAGCGAGGTTTGGACTTGACTAGGCAGTGGGCGGGGCCGGATCCCCGGTCGTCCAGGAGGGGCCCAGGCGCGTGGAACCGCGGGGGTGGGGGGCTCCCAGGAGGCAGCCCTGCCCTGGGGGGATGCCTGGAAGCCCCCGCGCCCCCACCTGGCCACATGCTCCGTGGGGGATTGGAAAACCATCTTCTCCATTGGCACAGATGGTCGGATCTGTGCGGCCTTAGAGGGTAGCTGCGAGAATGGCTCTGGCTGAGGTCTGGAGGCGTGCATCCCTCGGTCTTGGCACTGGGACTGCTTTGCCTGTCGCCTGAATTTTACCACTCAATGTTCTTTAAAAAAGAGGACGAGGACAACAAGCTTGGAGAAAGCACACATTTAATTAAGGTGCAGCCCCCGACGAGGTGCGCACATGTGGTCAAGGTGCAGGAGACAGAGGTCCACCTGGGAGCCCGCCAGGCAGCGCCACGGCACAGGTCCCAGCCCTCAGCCGGACAGGCCGTCCCTCCTTGGAGGCTGCAGGGCGGGACTGTGTCCCCGGTGCAGGCGGGATTTGGCCCATTTTGAGTCGGGCTGTGTGAACATCTGCAGCTGCCGGGTTTCTTGGTCTGGCCTATAGTGGACCCAGGAGCACCTTTGCCAGGCTGAGTGGGAGGCCCGGGCAGGTTCACCATTCTCAGGTCTGTCTGCCTTTCCCATGTCGCCCTGGGGTGCGCTAGCTTTCTTGGGGTGTGCCTAACCTTTCAGCTTCCTTCCTGCCACCTCCTCCCTACTTTTGTGTCCCTGCAAGGAGGAGGAGAGGACCCTGGTCTAGGGCCGTCCACAAGCCTTTGTGGGTCCCTGGGTCTTTGTGGGTTCCCAGGGCGGGGCGGGGGCTGGCTGCCCTATGTCAATCCAGCCTCCGCTAGTGAGAAGAAGGCCGGGCCTTGGCTGACTTGATGCGGTGTCCACCAGGCTGCCCGCTGCTCCCTCAAAGTGGGGCCCCAGGTCAGCTATAGGATCCTGAGCCAGGCTGTGCTGCCTGGGGCTGGGCGACCTCTCGAAACACAGGTCTGGGGAGAATGTGTTCTGGCTTCTGTGCAGAGCCCACTCGAGACCAGGAGGACCCAGGGTGACCTGACACCCTGGACGCCAGGGGAGCAGCGTTATCCAAGACCCTGGGAAGGGAAGGTGGCTGTGGCCTGCCCTGGAACTGGAGGGAGGAGGACACTGGATGGTTCCAGGTGTGGGTGGATAGAGGCCACATTGGTGCTGGGGCCCTGGAACCCTGGGGGCCACAGTCCAGTGAAGGAGTGTCTGGGACCCCTGGACACCGAGCCCTGGGCATGGTGAGTGGTGTTGAAAAATGGATTGTATGAGACTTTGTCCTTGCTCTCTTTGGTCATTCTCAGTGGGGCTTGGGTTCCTCGGTAATTTCTCATGGGAAGAATGAGAGGGACAGGTGAGAGGACAGAGCCTGCTTGTGTTCCTTCTTCACCTCGTGGGGAGTCACACATGCACGGGTGGGAAGGGCTCTCGGCCAACAGGTGAGGCTGCCTGGGCTGGGGCCTGCAGTCAGCTGCCATCTCTGAGGCCTTTGGCAGCTGTTTTTCCATTAACCTAAGAAGAATAGGATAAAACCAGCACATTCTAAATCACCCACATTGTCAACAAGTGCACACCAGTGGCCCTGCAGTGTCTCCACGTGTTTCTGCTCCTGAATTGCATTGGTGTGGAGCTGCCCGCCAGCTTCTCATTCACAGTGCAGGGCTTCTCAAAGCTGAGCTGTTCTCAGGCCCTTGAGGCCTGGAGCTTGCTGGCCTGGCCTGCGTTGTGGCATCAACACCCCACGTGAGCTTCGACGTCTTGTCTCTTCTTGCCTCCTCCTCAGTAGGTGTCAGGGTTCCTGGGTCACCTCACTGCTCACCCCAACTTGCCCTCAGTAGGTGGGCTCGCAGCCACAACTCTATGCCCCTGTGTCTGTAACTGCCAACTCCACAGGCTTGGCTGGCCTCTCTCCTGGGCACCAGGCCCTATGCACAAACACCACCAGACCCTCTCATGCCTGGATGTCCTGTATGGGTCTGGACATCAACGGAGAGCGAGGTTCAGCCTTCTCCATCCCCACAGCCTCCTAGAGACTCCCTCTCGGTTTGGGTCACTGTCATCTGCCAAGTTGAACGCATTAAGCTGAGAGCGAACCGTGACACCACGCCCTTCCTTCCTTCTTTCTATATGGTTGGCTTCAAAAAGCGAACGGGCCCTGCCTTGGCTGCTTGCCGTGCCCCGGCCTCTGCAGGGCGCTGCCTCTGCTGTCTTTCCCCAGGCACTCACTGACCGGCTGGGCTCATTGCAGCAGCCCAGGCTCTGGTTCCTCTTCGGTTTCAGGGGATGGAGGGTAGGGACCACGTTGTAGAGCCGTCACCTCTCGCCTCCTCTTCTCTTGCCCCCCCAGGGCTGAGCCTGTGCCTGGCACATCGTCACTCACAGACGTGATGCTCAGTGGCTAAGACCAAACAGCAACAAGCCCAAGCTCTTTGGGAAAGCCTCAGAGCCCCCGAAGGCTACGTCAGGAGCTGGTGAGGATCTCTGCCCTTCAGGAGGAATCCTCGTACAGGAGGAGCTGGGGCTGCCGGATGTCAGGACGTCCTTTAGGGCAGTGCTGCCAAGCCTTTTACATGTGCTGGCCCACGGGAAAGTGAACACCTTTGGGTGACAAGATGTAGCTGATGGCAGAGTCCTGGAGGGCGGCTGTCCCAGGGCAGAGCCCCCTCCCTGGGCACAGCCCTCACCTGTTGTTCCCAGGTCCCCTGCACGCCGGGCGTTCTGGGACGCGCTCATTTATACTTGGGGTCCTCACCGTCTCTCACGGCGCTGGGAAAGAATCTCTCTCTGTGGGGATGATTTGTGGAGGGAAAAACCTGGCGAAGTTTCACATGTGAAGGGATTAGATGTGTCATCTGTGACAGGGTGGCTGCAGAGGGTTTCAGGTACAGTGTCCTATTTGCCCCAACTCGGCAGGCTGTGGCTGGGGACTTGGGCCAGCCCTTTCCCCTTGGTGGGTCTCAGTTTCATCGGTAGGGTGGGGAGGCAGTAGAGTGGCCTCCCAGCCCCTCTATGGGAGCCCCCTCCTCTTCCTTGATCTTTGTCAGTTTTTCTCTTTGTTCAGCTGGAGACAAGCTGTCACCCTCTGGCTTCCCAGGGAATCCAATGGCACCTGTGTTTCCCAGGCCTGGGTGTCGCATCCCGCAGTGGCGTCCTCACCTCTCCCCTCATTCATCGGCATGTTTGCAGCCGTAGCCCCTCATTTCCTCTCTGAGGATTGCAGACCAGGGACAGCTCGGCTGAGTGGCTCCTAAAGGTACTTTCCAAACCTCCCAGTTAACTCTGTTATGATGGGGTTAAGGGCGCTGTCTTTTCTTCCACACAGTCATTCACTACAATGTTGTCTTGCCCAAGTTATGCCACGCGTTTTGCCAAGCCCTGCTCTCCCCTGGTATCCTGGCGTTTGCCGCTCAGTGACACGGCCTGCATTGCGTGGGACAGCTCCTCGTCCTGGCCATCCCAGGGCCCCGCCACACCTCTTGGGCCTACCTGGGTCTCCTCTCCGATGGAGCAACCCCACGCCCACCCAAGTCACGGTGTTTCCGTGGGTGTGTGCCGGGGTGTCTTATGCGTGCGTGGGGCTAAGTCTGGAATTTACTCATTAAAACTTACGAAATCACCGCGAGGTCACGACGAGGCTCCGGTGGGAGCGGGCCACAGCAGCCCCGGGCTGGAAGTCAAACAAGGAAGTAGGATCGTGTTGGAACCTGACGCTTCTGCCGGCGTGCTGGGTGCAGAGAACGGCTCTGAAGATCAGAGCAATGGCACAAAAGGGCCACGGTGACTGTGCAGAGGTCAGGGCTTCGTTCCAGGCCCAGAGGGAAGCAGGTGGGAGTCAGAGCTGCCTTCCCTCGTGGCCCTCTGGCCTTGTCCTGCTGATGGCAGGGCTGGTGTTAGGGTAGGGGTTGACATGACACAAATCCACCCTGGACTTATGAACGTTGCCATGGAGGTTTCTGTGTGAACCACATTCACATGTTTTCAAGGAACATTAAAACGAAAAACTAAATGAATTCATAAATCAGGTATAATTGACGTCATGATGACGTCATGACCTGCTGAACCAGCCGAGCACGGTGGTGAAGGTCATGACCGTTGGAATCCAGCAGACCTGGGTTTGAGGCTCAGCTTGGCTACTTCCTGCTTGTGTAATCTTGGCTGCGTGAATGGACTGCACTTGGCCTTGGTTTCCTCGTCGGTGAAACGGGGCAGTGGTGACACAGGCTGCTGGCTTAGGTTACATGAGAGCACGTGGGCGAGCCCCAGTTCAGCGCCTGGCATGTGGCAGGCCTTCAGTAAGTCGTAGCTGCCCCGTCATCGTCACTGTCACCTGGGACGTCTCCAGCGCCGCCCTGTCCAGGAAGGCGGCCCTCCTTCCCGTCGGTGCTGGGGCACCTCCTGCTCTCTGGCTGCCCCTGTACAGGTCAGCTCTCCCTCCCCTCTGCAGCCTCCCAGGTGACCTCCTGCTAAAGATTCCAGCACCTATAAAACGTGTTCTTACTCATTTTATGGGTGTCCTTATCAAAAAGCACCACCCACTCAACTTTACCTTCATAAGCTGGATTATTTCCTTTTTCTTCCTAAAGCAAAGACGCCTCCCTGCCAAGATTGGGGCATTTTATGGTTCATTCAAACCCAAATGTATCATCTAGATTTATAAGAAACACACCCAGTGCCAAGCGCTTAGGGCACATGTACCAAACCAGGTGGGCATGATTGACAAGCAGAATCTTTCCCAGACTTCAGCTCTCTTTCCCCCTTGGCCCTTCACATGGGGAGGGAAGGGGGCTGCTTGGAGAAGCTGCTAGAAGGAAGGGTCGGGTTGAGCGGTGACTCTGAGCTGAGAAGTGCCTCGGATGCAGGGCTGTGAGGAGGGTGCCTTGGGTGGGCAGTGGTTCCTGAGGTAACCAGGATGCAGCAGCTCTGCAGAGCTGGCTCCCGGCTGCGTGCTCTTGTTCTCTCCCGGCACTACTCCCCGGGAAGGGAGGCTGGGAGGAGTCTGGAGATGCATCTCAGGACCACTGGAGCACTGAGGACTGAGCAGTGTTTCTAACCACAGTCTGAGGCTCAGGCAGTTACTGCCTTGAGGCCAGTCTAGTCTTGCAGCGCAAATTTAACAAGATCCCTAAAACAAAAATGTCAATCAGGCAGATGGTTCTTGTTGATCCAGTGGGAGAATTTGCTAGGGTGCTGGAGGGAGTCAGGGTGTCTTATGCTGCCCATTCACACTTTTCAATGTTAGGATCTTTTAATAGCAATTTTGGCAAAATGCAACAGCAGCCAGTTTTCAGTGCATAAGGAGAAGGTGAAAAGGAAGCAGGCTGAGTCTGCCTCCAGCACAGATCCTCCGCTCCAAAAGCAGGGCCGAAGGGTGGGCTGAGGGGAGGCGGCGGCTGGCAGGAGGGGATGGCTGAGTCCTGTAATTCAAACAGACAGAAGTGCTGGGATGGAAAATGGGCTTTTTGAATGCACGCTCCAGCCCTGCGCTCCCAGCAGGGGCCCGGACGCTGCCTAATGGCCCCCGGATCTGATCATTTATCTTTATCAACTGTTGGTTAGGGAGACCATGACAGGGCTCCTCTCATGCCTTAAACAGAGGCTGCCCCTCGTCTGACACAGAGGGATCCAAGGGGTCCTTCCCTGGAGCCCCTTCGCTTTGCAGATGGAGAGGCTGAGGGTACACAGCTCACCCCACGTTGCACAGTGTCGGGGCAGAATGGGGCTCTCTAGACACCCCCACTCCCATCCACTCACCTCACCTGGCTGCTGTCAATTTTCATAGGTGTTCCTGTTTTGGAAATGAGCATGGAACTTATTTTTAGCTGCATAGAGGTAAGGGCTGCTGCGGGGCCAAGCGTGGAGCCACAATCACCACTGACTTCACCACTGACTTTGCCATTGATATCCTGGTGTCACGGTTCCCAGGGAGGAAGGGGTTGCACAACAAGGCCGGCTGGGAAGCACTTAGGCGAATCCCTTGGTGACCGCCTGGACGTTGTCCTGTGCACCCGACTTTGCAGCACAACTTGGAGTTTTCAGAGACCTCCTTGGGGCTCCCGTCGCTTGGCACACGTCCCAGCAAGGTCCCCACTGGAGCGTGTCTGAGTAGGATGAAGATTTCTTCCTCACTCCTAAAGGAGAGTCTGCTCTGACTACGCATCACCTCACACTCTGAGTTTCTAGAGAGAACCCCTCCACTCATGGCGTGAACGAGGAGCGCAGAGCTGGGCCAGCTTGGGGACGAGCCCGGAGCAGGATGACGGAGATGTCACATGTTGATAGGGATGTCATGATGATGGGGAAGTCACGTGTCACTTGGGGATGAACACGTGTTCTCTGCACTGCCCCCGAGGACCCCATTAGGTCTGCACACAGACTCTGGGAAGCGCGTGCCATCCACCATCGTCTCTGTTTTACAACTGAGGTAGCCAAGGGATGGAGCAGGAAGGACCTGTCCAGGCCCAGGAGCCCGCAGTGCTTCTCCAGCCGGCCCAGCAGGCATGTGAGGAGTTGGTGCTGCCCGGGCACAGGCTTGGCCTCGCATGGCTTGTAAGGGCACGGGTTCAGCTCTGATGGCAGCATCTGGTCCAAGAAAGTCTAGTGGAACAGTGTGGTTGCATAGGGCAGAGGTGCACCGCTAACTCACCAGCACCCACTTGCAGGGCAGAAGACATGGGCCCCGTCTCGTGTGCCAGCTCGGACAGTGGCATCCATACCCTGGGTCCTATGACTTATCCTAAGACAGCTTTTGTCTGTCCCTACTGGTTTCTGGAGCAGGCCTCCCCAGTGGCGGAGGGAGGCTATTTCTGAGGGAGCCCCAGGTGGAGGGGTCACAGCTACCAGGGCCACCCCAGAATGGCTGCATGTGCCGAGAAGCCTCCAGCAGCAGGAGAGCCACACCAAGCAGCAGACAGATGCCTGGAGCATCCAGGACTGTAGGCCTCCTGGGCCCAGTGGCACCAGCAAGCCCACTGCACATCCCTGCCCAAGTCCCTTCCGTTCCTCAAGTGTCCCCTGTCCTCATCCTGAAGAGGACCCTGCTTCCTCTCCCTTGCAGGCCAGACACAGGAGGGAGAAGGTGCAGCTTCCTCAGGGCTCCTCAGTGTCCCACTGCCCCACCTGTGCGTCCTCAGAGTCATGTCCTCTTTTTGCAGCAGGAGGGTGCCCGGGGCATTGAGGACTGATCCTATCCTTAGACCCGGGACCCCGCCCCTCACAGCTTTTGAATAACTACAGTCCTGATGGCCCGTCCCTCAGCTTCTCATGCTCTGAGAAGCATCAGGTGCCTCGGAAGCAGTCCCCCCTGAAGGCGTCGCCAGAGGAGGCAGCCCCTGGGCTCTCTCCCTCCCCTCCTTTGACCCCACTGACATTGTCTTGAGGGGACACCTTCCTCTGACTTCACAGTTTTCAAACATTTTGCTTTCAAGACCCTGTCACATTCTTAAAAATCCCTGAGTTTATTGTATTGGGAATTAAAACTGAAAAATTTATGACATGTATTAATTCATATAAAAATAACAATAATAAACCCACGATATACAGTATTTTTATACAAATAGGACTGTGGCATTGATTTATATTTTTACAAATGTCTTTCATGTCTGGCTTAAGACAGGATGTCTGGATTCTCACATATGTGTTCGTGTGTCATATTTTTTTCCCATGCAGCCTTATGAGGATATTACTCACATTTAATGCAATTCGCAAATCTAAATTGCACAGTTGAATGGTTTTTAGTGTATTCTATTCACAGACTTGCCTGGCTGCCAGCGCAGCCAACTTCAGAGCATCAACCCCAAAGAAGCTCCAGACCTCCTCCCAGTCCTTTCCATTCCTTCCAACCTAGCCAGCCATAGACAACCACCTAGAGATTTTCTGTCTTTATGGCATTCCCTATTTGGTAGTTTTTAAAAATATAAATAGAATCTTACAATATGTAGTCTTTTCTTTCACTTAGCAAAATGTTTTCAAGGCTCATTCATGTTGTTGTTCATTGCTGTTTATTACTGAATAATATTACATTGTATGGATATACCACATTTTGCTTATTTATTGGTTGATAGATTTTGGATTTTTCTCTCTATAGCTATTAGGAACATAGTGGTCCCCCCTTGCCTGCAGTTTTGCTTTCCATGGTTTCAGTTACTTATAGTCAACCCTGGTCCAAAAATATTAAATGGAAAATTCCAGAAGAAAACAATTCATAAGTTCTAAGTTGTCTGCCATTCTGAGTCATGTGATAAAATCTTGTGCCATCCTGCCCTATCCTGCCTGGGATATGCATCATCTTTTTTTTTTTTTTTTTTTTTTTTTTTTTGAGACGGAATTTTGCTCTTGCTGCCCAGGCTGGAGTGCAATGGCGCAATCTCGGCTTACTGCAAGCAACTTCTGCCTCCTCGGTTCAAGTGATTCTCCTGCCTCCGCCTCCCAAGTAGCTGGGATTACAGGCACCTGCCACCATGCCTGGCTAATTTTTTGTATTTTTAGTGGAGACAGCGTTTCACCATGTTGGTCAGGCTGGTCTCGAACTCCTGACCTCATGTTATCCACCCGCCTTGGCCTCCCAAAGTGCTGGGATTCCAGGAGTGAGCCACCGCACCCAGCCTGCATCATTGCTTTGTCCAGCAGATCTGCACCGGATCCGCCACCTCCCCATTAGCTACATTGTAGCCATTTTGGCCATCATATCAAAAAAGCATAGTCTATATAGGGTTCAGTACTAATCTCAGTTTCGGCCATCCACTGGGGGTCTTGGAGCATGTCCCCTGCAGATAAGGGGAGACTGCCGTCATACTGTTATGAAGATCCACACACAAATTTTAGTGTGGTCGTGTGTTTTCACTTGGTTATATACTTGGCTATATTTCACTCTCGGTTATACGCTTAGTGGTGGCATGACTGGGTCACGTGGAAACTGTGTTTAACATTTTGTGGTGAAGCTAAACTGTTTTCCAAACTGGCAACACATTTTATATTTCCCCCAGCAGTGTGTGGGGATTGTACTTTCTACACATCTCTGCTGACACTTCTGATAGTCGGCCTTTTGGATTATAGCCATCTTAATGGGTTTGAAGTGGGACCTCATTGCAGCTTAGGCTTGCGTTTCTCTAATGGCCAGGGATGTGGGACATCTTTGCATGTGCTTTTTGGCAATTCGTGTATCTTCTTTGGAGAATTGTCTATTCAGGTTCTTCACTCATTTTTAAATTGGATTGTCTTTTTTATCATGTCATTGTGAGAGTCTTTCCTGTATATGTATCCTATATGCCACATCCTGTATGCCATATATATCCTGCATGCATATATCCTGTATGCCAGTTCCTTACCAGATACATGATTTGCAAATATTTCTTCCCATTCTGTGGATTGTCTTTTTCATCTCTTGATTGTGCCCTTTGAAACACAAAAGTTGAAAATTTTGATGAAGTCCCAACTATCTAATAGTTGTTGTCACTTATGTTTTTGGTGTCATAGCTAAGAAAACATTGCCTAGTGTAAGGTTATGAGAATTTGTTCCTATGTTTTCTTCTAAGAGTTTTATAGTTTTAGCTTTTACACTTATGTCTATAATCCACTCTGAGTTAATTTTTGTGTATGGCGTGAGGTAGAAGTCCAATTTCATTCTTTTGCACATGGATATTCAATTGTCCCAGTACCATTGGTTAAAAAGACTATTTTCTCCTCATTGAATTTTCTTGGGACCCTTGTTGGAAATCAGTTAACTATAGAATGTGAGGGTTTATTTCTAAACTCTCAACTCAATCTCGATAACCTATACATCTGTCCTTATACCAGCACCACACTCTCTTGATTACTGTAGCTTTGTGGGAAATTTTAAGACAGGAAGTGTGAGTTCTCCAACTTTCTTTTTCAAGATTGATTACACTATTATGGGCACTTGCATTTCCATATGAATTTTAGAATCAGCTTGTCAATTTATGCAAAAAAGGCAGCTGCAATATTTATAGAAATTGTGCTGAATCTATAGGTTAACTTGGGGAGTGTTGCATTTAACAACACGAAGCTTTTCAACCCATGGACATGAGATGACTTGCCATTTATTGTATCTTCTTTGATTTCTTTCAACAATGTTTTGTAGTTTTCAAGGTACAAGTTTTCTAATTCCTTTGTTGAGCTTGTTCCTAAGTATTTTCTTCTTTTTCACACTATTGTAAACGCATCTGCTTTCTTAATTCCATTTTCAGATTGTTCTTTGCTAGCTTATAGAAATACAATGGCTTTTTGTATATTAATTTTGTATCTTGCAACTTTACTGAACTTGTTTATCAGCTTGAATACTTTTTGAGTGGATTCATTAGGATTTTCTACATACAAGATTATTATGTCATCTGTGAAAAGAAATAGTTTTACTTGTTTTCAAATCTGGATGCCTTTTATTTCTTTTTCTTGCCTAGTTGCCCTGGCCGGAGCCTCCAGTACAATGTTGAATAGAAGTGGTGAGAATGGAAGTCTTTGTCTTGTTTCTGATTTTAGAAAAAGCGTTCAGTCCATCACCATTAAGTATGATGTTAGGGGTGGGTGTTTCATAGATGCTCTTTGTTGGGTTGAGGAATTTCCTTTTTATCCCTAGTTCGTTGACCATTTATCATGAAAGCATGTCAGATTTCATCATATGTGTTCTCTATATCTAGTGATAAGTTCATGTTATTGTTTTTCTTACTATATGTTGTATAACATTGATTGGCTTTCACATGTTGGGTCAACTTTGCATTTCTGGGGTAAGTCCCACTTGGTCATGGAGTGTAACCATTTTTATATGTTGCTGAATTCTCTCTGCTAGTATTTTGTTGCAGATTTTTGCATTTATATTCATAAGAGACATTGGTCTATACTGACCTTGTGATTTGTTTTTCTGGCTTTGAAATCCGGGTGATACTGGCCTCAGAGAGTAAGTTTTAGGATTAAGTTTTGAAATAATATTTTTAAAATAGTTGATGAATAATCACTATTAATTCTTTCAGAAATATTTTGTAGAACTCAATGAAACCAGTGAAAACATCTGGGACTGGGGTTTTCTTTGCTGGAGTTTAAAAAATTATTAATTAATTCTGTTACTCATTACAGGTTTATCCAGATTTTCTATTTCTTCTTGAGGCAGTTTTGGTAGTTTGTGCCTTTCTAGGCATTTGTCCATTTCACCTGAATTGTCTAATTTCCTGCCATATAGTTCTTCCCAGTACTCTCTTAAAATACTTTTTATATCTGTAAAGTTGGTAGTGATGTTACATGTTCATTCCTGATTTTAGTGATATGAACAGTGTGTCAATTTTTTTTTTCCAAAGAACTTTTGGTTGTCTTATTTTTTTCTATTTTCAATTTAATTTATTTCTTATCTAATCCTTACTGTTTTTCCTGCTTGCTTTAGTTTTAGTTTGCTTTTCTAGTGTTTTAAGGTGGAAAGTTAGAATATCAATATGAGATCTCTCTTCTTTTTTCGTGTGGATTGTTATAGCTACAAATGACCCTACAAGTGCTGCTTTAGCTGCATCACATACATTATGGTATGTTGTGTTTTTTTACTTGCATTTCTCTTGAAGTAGTTTCTAATTTTCCTTGGGATGTCTTTATTTACACATTTATTATTTAGGACTATGTTGTTTAATTTCTACATATGTTAAAATTTACATTTATTTCTGTTATTCATTTCTAATTTCATTCTGTCTGTGTTGGAGAACTTACTTTGCATAATATACATCTTTAACACTGGTTGGGTTTTTCTATGGCCTTCACAGATTGTCGATCTTGAAGAATAGGCCATATATGCTTAAAAATAATGTGCATTCTGGTGTCATTGAGTGGAGGGTTCTATAGATGCCTGTTAGGTCTAGTTAGTTCACAGTGTTATTAAAGTCTTCCATTTGCCTGTTGGTCTGACCAGTTGCATCCATTATTGAAGGTAGAGTAATAAAGTCTCCAACTATGGTTGCTGAATTGTCCATTTCTAGCTTGAATTCTGTCAGTTTTGGCTTTGTGTTTCTCTGGGCTCCATTGATAGTGCATACAAGTTGATAGCCATTCTGTATTACTGATGGAGCCACCCTTTCATCATTAGAAAGTGCCCCTCTTTAGGTCTGGCAGCATTTTTTCCTGTTTTAAAGTCTATGTGTTCTGATGTGATAGTAAAGCCACTCCAGGTCTTTTATGGGTACTATTTGCATGGCATACTTTTCCCCTTCCTTTGACTTTCAACCTATTTGTATCTTTGAATCAAATGTGCATCTCTTATAGACAGAATAGTTAGATCTTACTTAAAACAAATCCATTTTGACAATCTCTATCTTTTGATTGGATTGTTAATCCATTCACGTTTAGTGTCCATATTAATACAGTTTGACTTATGTCTATCATTTTGTTTTGTTTGTTTTGTTTTTTTTTTTTTGGGATGGAGTTTTGCTCTTATTGCCTGGGCTGGAGTGCAATGGCACGATCTTGGCTCACTGCAACCTCCACCTCCCGGGTTCAAGTGATTCTCCTGCCTCGGCCTCCCGAGTAGCTGGGACTACAGACATGCACCACCGTGCCCGGGTATTTTATTTTATTTTTTTAATTTTTATTTTTATTAGAGATGGGGTTTCTCCATGTTGGTCAGGCTGGTCTCAAACTCCCGACGTCAGGTGATCCGCCTGCCTCGGTCTCCCAACGTACTGGGATTACAGGCGTGAGCCACTGCACCCGGCCCTGTCATTTTGTTTTTAGTTTTCTCTGTGTCTGGTCTACTGGTTTGTTCTTCTGTTTCTCCTCTATAGATTTCCACTGCACTAAGTGAATATATTCTACAACATTTTAATTTTGTAATGACTTTTTCACCCTACATTTAAAAAACTGTTTTCTTAGTAATTGTCCTAGGATTTACAACTTACATCTTACCTTAGAATCTACTTCAGGTTTCTAACAATTCAGTGTAATATTGAGCTATTAGTTCTATCCCGCCTCCCCTTTTTGTGCTATTAGTACACATATTACACAGATCACATGTATAGTTGTCACAAATACACTAATGCATTGTTATAATTATTCTACCTACGGTCAGGCATCACCTAATGATGGGGATATATTCTAAGTAATGTGTCACTGGACAATCTGGTTGTGTGAACATCATGGCATGTACTTATACAAACTGAGATGGTCTAGCCTACCACACACCTAGGCTACATGGCATAGCCTTTTGCTCCCAGGATACAAACCTGTGCAGCAAGTTACTGTACTGAACATTGCAGGCAATTGTAACTCAATGGTGAGTATGTGTGTATCTGAACATATCTAAATATAGGAAAGGTACAGTAAAAATATGGTATTAAAGATGAAAAATGGTGCACCTGTATGGAACACTTAGCAGAAACAGAGCTTGCCAGACTGTGTGCATCAGTGAGTGACTGGTGAGTGAACATGGAGGCCTGGGACATTACTGTGCACCACTTTACACTTTATGAACTCAAGACACTTAGGCTATGCTAAATTATTTTTTAAATTTCCTTCTTTCGTAAAATTAACCTTAGCCTACCGTAACATTTTTATTTGATAAACAAGAAATATTTTCACCTCCTTTGTAATAACTCTTAGCTTAAAACACAAACAAATTATACAGCTGAACAAAAATATTTTCTTTATATCCTTATTCTATAAGCTTTTATCATTAAAACGTTTTTAAAACTTAAAACACGTTTTGTTAAAAACAAAGACACAAACACTCGCATCAGCCTCGGCCTACACAGGGCCAGGACACTCAGTATCACTGCCTTCCACCTTCACATCTTGTCCCACCAGAAGATCTTCTGGGTGATCACATGCGTGGAGCTGCCAGCTCCTGTGAGGACCATGCTTTCCTCTGGAAGACCTCCTGAAGGACCTGCCCGAGGCTGTTTTACAGTTTTCCTTTTTTGTAAGCAGAAGGAGTATGTTCTAAAGTAACCATGAAAGTACGGCATGATAAATATATAAGCTAGTAACAGAGCTGTTTATTATCATTAAATATTCTGCACTGTATATAACTGTATGTTCTATACTTTTATATGATTGTCAGTACAGTAGGTTTGTTTACACTAGCATGGCCATAAGCACGTGACTGATGCATTGCACTGTGACATCACAACAGCTATGATGTCACTAGACAATAGAAATTTTTTAGCTCCATTATAAAATTATGGGATCACCGACATATACGTGGCCTGTTATTGACCAAAATGTCATTACGCATGCATAACTTTAATTGAACGTCTTTTAAAGAAGCTAAAAGAAGGGAGAGTAAGCATGCATATTTTTGTTTGTTATATTAGTGTTGTTATATACCATTTCCTGTTCAAATATAATAGCTATAATAAATTATAATTAATAACATAATTTAAGTATTATGTTATAATAATTTATCTACTAGATGGATTCAAGTTACCATCTGTTGTTATTTGCTTATTCTAATACTGTTTATCATTACCCACCTCCTTTATACTACTGTTGCCAAATAGGTTACATAGCTATATATTATAGGTCCAATGATAGAATAATATACATATTGTTTTATATAATTGCTTTTAAAATTAGTTAGGAGATGAAAGAAGAAGAAATATGTAATTGTACTGTCTTTTACAGTTACTTATTTTTTTTTATTTTATTTTTATTTTTTAGTGAATTTGAATTACGACCTAGTGTCACTTATTTTTAGTTTGAAGAGATTTCTTCAGGATTTCTTGTACAGTATCCTTCAGGTTTTATTTATCTGGAAATGTCTATCTCACCACCATTTTTCAAAGATAGTTTTGCTAGATATAAAATTCTCAATTGATAGTGAATTTTTTTTTTCTTTTCAACACTTTGAATATGTCATCTACTGCCTTCTGGCCTCCATTATGTCTCATGATAAATTATCTGTTACTTTCTTAGAGTTCCCTTTCATGTGATGAATCATTTTTCTCTCTCGAATTTCAATATTTTCTCTTTGTCTTTCAGCATTTTTACTATGATGTGTCTGATCTCTTCACATGTATCTCACTTAAAGATGGCTGAATTTCTTAGATATGTAGATTAATATATTTCACCAAATTTGGAAAGTTTTTAGTTATTATTCTTCAAACATTTTTCTACTCCTTTCTCCTACTCCTCTCTTCCTAGTGTTCTCAGTTTGCAAATGTTGGTGGGCTTTTTGTGTCCCACATTTCTCTAAGGCTACGATGTTCATTCCCTTTCTTCATTTTCATTTAGACTAAATAATCTGCATCAATCTATCTCCAAGTGTTTTGATTCTCCTGCCAACTAAAATCAACTATTGAATGCCTCCATTGATTTTTTTATCTTGTCAATTGCACTTTTCAAGTCCAGAATTTTTATTTGATTCTTTTTTTATATAATATCCATTTCTTTATTGATCTTCTTCATTTGATGAGACCTTGTTATAATACCTTCCTTTACTTCTTTAAGCATGGTTTCATTTAGTTCTTTGAACATACTTATAGTTGCTGCTTTGAAGTCTTTGTTAAGTCAGACATATGAGTCTTTTCAAGAATGATTTCTGTTGCCTGATGTTTTTTTCTGTATATGGGTCACAGTTTCCTATTTCTTTACATGTCTTATAATTTTTTTTGTGGAAAACTGAACACTTTAGAGAATAGATTGTAGCAAATCTGGAGTCTGATTTCTTCCTTCTCAGGGCTTGTAGTTTGCTTGTGTTTGTTTAGTAATCTGGCTGGACCCTTTCAGTCAAGTCTGTTACCTTCACAGTGTGAAGCCTCTGATGTCACCACCTTGGGCATGTGCACGGTCACTTGGGCTGACAGGGGTTTTAGTAGGGCTCTCTTTGACTGTCTCTTTTTCCCTTATCTCTTTAAGTTGTCTTCCTCTGTCAGTATCACACTCAGCTGCTGCTACCACTAATGCTGGCTTATTGCTCTATTGTTTCTGACAATGCCCTGGGCATGAGTCTCTCCACAGTCAGTTTCAATTTCATTTATGCTCCTTTGCAGGGCTGGTTCTTTGGGGCCTGTCTTTGAGTCTTGTTCCAGTCTCAGAATGGCTTCTTAACTGTTTTTCCCTGGTTCTATTTGGTAAACCGCTAGCTGGTCTATAGTTTAGCTTATACTCATGGAGCTACCGGCTTCTTGAGTTTTTAATACCAAAATACCCACTGTTTTTGACAGCACCCTTAGGCTTGAACTTCCTCACACTATGTTCCAAAGAAAGTCAGTTCCCTTGAGAAGAGCTACAGAGCTCTCTGTTCTGAGAGCCTATCTCTATCCCTGGGTAAGACCTCTGCATCCTCTCTCTGGAGCTGGGGGGAAGAGCAGCCTGCTTCTCTTGAGTAGCGCCCCTGTTTTACAAGTAGGGCATTGGGTGGCGGTGTTGGCCTCGGGTCTTCTTGACTCGCCTCTTCTGATACGGAACCTCTGCCCTGAGTGTGCCGGGTGACAGCCCAGTGTTGCTGGTGTGCTGCACCTGAGCTAGCATTTCCATCCTGTGAATGGGGCCTGGGTGGAGGAGGGAGCCCCAGGTCTTTCGGCTGCTCCTCAGTGCAGTAAAGCTTCTGCAACTCAGAGTTCAGGCGCTGGTGGCCTGCCCCTCCCAGGGAAAAACCACAGACCTAGTCTGGCTGCCGAAGAAAGAGGGGTCCCTATATTCTTGGCTGCACACACCAGGCACGGAGCTTGTATCAGGCATAAAAGGAGGCAATGGGGAACGGGTCATAGTTCAGGAACCACAAACTCTCACTCTTCTTACTGAGATTTGATAGATTGTCTGGAATAGATTCTCTCCTTCTACCACTGAGGAGGAAAACGTAACTGATCAGAGTGAGAAGGTGCCAAGGGAGACCTTGGAGCTGAGCATTTCATGTGGAGGTCACTGTTAATCTAATCGGGATGAGGTCCCAGCTGAGGGGCTGGACTGGGGGGTCTTCCAGGTCCTTTCGGATGGTAAGCGTGATTCTAAATCCATCCGGGCTGGACATTTGAGTGGATGGCTTTATGCTGGCACAGCTTGGTCCTCTGCAGCCTTGGCGGGAAACATGGAGGCGACTCCTCTTTGGCTGCCTGCTCCTCTGCGTGCTGTGTCCCTAACAGGGGGGCTGAGCTGGGGTTTCAGGAGGCAGCCCTGTGTAGGGACGTAACATCTTCCCATTTGAAGCCACAGCCACTGTGTCTGGGTGCGTGGCCTTACCTGAGACGGAGCCCCCCAGGAGCATGAACAGCACCACCCCACTTCATGCTGCCTGCCACACGAGTGTCCCTCTCATCTGGGCCCACACACCCCGGGTGAGGCCATCTTCGCCCTCCCTTACACGCTCCCTGCTCTAGTTCTTTGTCTCCTGTTGAGGGTGGACACTGCCCTGGAGTGGAGTGAGTGGTTTCTCTCTGGTGGGACTGGGAGAGGGTCCCTTGACGATTACCAAGATTCTAGACTTTATTAATTTTTTTCTACCAATGCTGCCAGAAAGAATTTTCGTTGTTGTTGTTCACAGAGCTTGTTATTGCGAAGATGAATTCTTGTGTACAAAACAGACTTTGTGTCTTGGGTTTGGTAAAGTGAACGAAGAATTAGATTTGAATTTACAAATGTATCTTTATTTGCTTTGTCTTGAACTTCACATCAGTATAGATTCTGCATTCTGCATTGCTCATCTAATGAATGCAGGAAGGACTGCATGAGGCCAGCATGGCCACGTCCTCACACCAACAGTTCTGCTTGCTCTGAGTCCTTCCCTGGCCGCAGCCAGACAGAACACTCTGTTCATGGTGCTATTGTAATTAATGTGTTATAATTATTTCATATCTTCTGTTAGATCTTCTGCCTTGACTCCCAGTGTCCAAATACAAAAGTATTGACTATTGTCCATGATGCGACAAGCAGGATCTATTGAAGTCAAACACATCATCTTTCAGTTCTAGGCAGGAGTACAGTTAGAACAGTTTTTTTAAAGGCATGATCACTGTGATGGATAAGTGTGTCTTGGACTCTAATGAATGAACCAGCAACTTAGTCACCAGCCGCCTACATGAATGAGGTGAGGGTGTGATGCAGGTTTGGGCAGGGAAGGTCTTTGGTCTCTTGATAGATTTTAGAATGCTAAAATGTAATGGCCGTGGGATCCTGAAACCAAAAGAGGACATCAGTGGGAAAATGCATGGAATCGGGGGTCTGTTCCTAGAGACGCTTCATGGAACTCTAGACCATATTAATGTTTGTTTTGAACCACGTGTCATGGGTAACACTTGGGGATGCTGGATGGGGAGGATACGGGATCTCTCTGTACTATCTTTGCAACTTTTTCAGTAAATATAAGACGATCCACAAATAAAAGCTTTATTTAAAAATATAATGACCTTAAAATTCTTTTAGAAAGTGAATGAAAACTCCCATAATCTCATCTTCTGTCAGTGAAATCTGCAACTGCCACAGAACTATCACATCAACCCAGGGGAAAAGGGGCAGTTGGGGTCCCCAGAGAGCCCCTCTGGCCTCAGCGGTCTCATCTGGAAAGTGGGAGGTTTGGACTCATCGGGCCGTCTCCAAGGATCTTCTGGCTTGGATGCCCTGTGTTTGAATGTGCAAGGTATAACTCTATCTGGGGGGCAAAAACCTCTAAAATATTATTAGCCTCTTCTGTGGAAATCCAGCTAGTTCCCTTTAACTGGTGACAAAAATAAGATGCTCAAAACCCCACCAGCACTATCTGGAGCTGTACTCAAGAGCAGAGAGGAGTGCCAATCAATCTTTTTGAATTGCTAATTGGGGATTTAGTTGGCTAGATTGAGGGTTATGAGATGAAAGCCTGGGGTTTTGCTCTTTTCCAAAGGTAGGGAAAAGATTCCCTCTCTGAGGACCCTAATGTCCTTGTATGCAAAATGCAGAAACTGACAAGAAAGATGAGAAAGCGTTTTGGCTCAGCCCTCAAAAGGTTGTATCTCACGGCCCATACTCCTGTCCGCCGAAGCAATTCAAATGCTTTGCTGCTGTACCTTAGATCCACGAGCAATGTCTGTAATGTGGGTGTTGTCTGGCTGGAGCCACTGCTGCCATTGGCCTAACATCAGCATAAGATGGAACGCAATGCAGGAGTGTGGTGTGCCCCCAGCACCGGCAGCTGCAGAGGAGTCTCACGGGCAGGACGCGCAGAGCCAGGTGGGAGACGCGCCATCAGGACTGCCAGGTGTGCAGAGAGGCCCTCTCTTCCAAACGGCTTCTGCAGTTGTCTGCCAAAGGCGTGGGACGGTCCTTCTTGCTCTTGCCCTTCTGTCGATAAAGGGATTAGTCCCTATTAAATTATCCTTAGGAAACAGAAGTTATTAAGTTATCTTTTGTCACATACGTCCTGTCATGAATTGATTAGATCCTTTCCGCACGTCAGTTGGCTGGGAGACATTTTGGTTGAGCAGGAGGAGGAGAGGGACAGAAGTTGAGGACACGCCACTTCTCCAAGAGGGGCCTGGAGAGGGTGATGGCTGGTGCCGGCCATGAGCCTCCGCTCAGCTTCTGAGGGTGGAGACCTCAGTGACACTGCATCTCCGTGCTGCCACCAGGCTCGCTTGCTCCAGAAGCAGGTCACGGCGGTGCAGGCCTTGGAAATGCGAGGACGGAGAGTCCCACACTGAATGGCGGGGACATTGCTTAGCTACATGTGCTCCCGGGAATTGAAGGTGGGAAGAGCCGTGGAGGAGTTCTGGACCTGGTGCTTATTTGGTCTGTGATCCTCACTAACTTTCTAAAATGTGTCACGTCTTTTATCTTGTGGAGTCTCAGTACATCCCGGGGTGCAACTTGGCTTCGTGCCAGCAGCAAAACTTATGATAGAATTCCCAGCTCCTGACCCCGCCTGGCACTTTCCCGGGACTGCAAGTGTCATCGAGGACCAGCGGATGATTTTCAGCCCTGTTCCCTGGGAGCTATTTTGGGGCAGGCAGAGCAGCCCCAAAGAGCCCCGTAGCCTGAGGGCAGCCAGCCCCTCTCCCTGGAGGGTAGGACCAGCTTTGCCAGCACTGGGTGCTCATTTCTGTCTCTCATCATCTGAAGAAATGAGATGCCAAGGCTGCCTCTCAGCCTTGCCGTCTCTGTACTTTGCATTTTGTCTTGGTCATGTGTTGTTTTGGAGTTCATGCCTCATTTCCCAAGGGAAGTCAAGGCCCTGGAGGGTCAGGGTCCTCTTCTCACTCTGAGCTCCCTGGGCTGGCCACTGGCCACAGGAGGTGCTCATGAAATTACGCTCAGCCAAATGGGATGTGCGTTTCCCCGACGAGTCAGATGGAGCCAGACTCCTCAAAAACCATCTATACCAAAGGCAGGGGCGTGATCCCCTCTCTGACGAGCCTGATGTGCTTGTGTGCGGAAGCCCACCAGAAAGACGAAAAGACGTTTTGTTTCACCCTTGAAAGTTGTATCTGAAGCCTATATTCCTGCCCTATTTGGTAGAATAGACCCAAGTAATACCCTGGAGGTGACATTTTAAAAAAACAGACACAGAAATCGCCCATCCACATGGATGCTCTGTGTTTCAGAAATAGATAAGCCATTTGGAACCAGGTCTTGGTCAGTGTTCAAAGAAAAGATGTTTAAGTAAATGAAGGAAGGAATGATTTGGGGTACATTATAAAAATGAGTATAATTATTTTACACCAATATGTGTTTGTGCGAGCATGAGTGTGAGTGTTTGTGTCCATTTTTGTTACCTAAAGCTGCGTAATAAATAATCACAAAAATTAATGACTTACAACAGCCATCATCACCTTTCATCTCACAGTGTCTCTGTGGGTCAGGCATTTGAGAAGGACCTGACTGGGCCGTTCTCATGTGAAGCCTTTCATACAGTTCCAGTCAGAAATCAGCTGAGACTGCATCATCTGAAGGCTCAGTAGGGGCTGGAGGATCCATTTCCAAAGGGGCACAACCTGTGGCTGGCAAGTTGTCACTGACTGCTTCAGTCCTCTCTGCATGGCCTTCTCCTCGGGGCTGCTTGAGCATCCTCCTGGCATGGTGGCTGCTTCCTCCAGAGCAAGCCACTCACAAGATCTGGGCAGAAGTCTCAAGTCTTCTATGACCCAGCTTTGGAAGTGTCACTGTGTCACATTCTATCAGTCACATGGGCCCAGTCCTAATTCAAAGTGGGAGAGGATTACGCACTGCTTAAATCCTGGGGCCACCTTGGAGGCAGGCTACCTTCCTCCATGTATTTACTTACTGAGCCTCTGCTATATGTTAAGTACTAACTTTCTGTAGTGGGGACATAAATGTATATATGTCATGATCCTATCCTCAAGGAGCTGTTTGCTTAGGAGAAAGAGAGATGAGCCAGTGCTGCCTGACACCAGTGTTTGGGGCTGTGGCTGGGGTGGGCACCAGGACCTGGCGCAGACCCCACTGAGGGGCCCGGGGCTCACTAGGACCTTGAGGCACTGGTGGGGTTATTTGGGCAGAGCCGAAAGGGAAGCTTGCTTCTGCTGGGGGATTGTCTGGATAACAGGCATAGAGGCACGTAGGAAGGTGACTGCTTATGGCACTTCAAGGATGTCTCACGGCAGAGCCGAGAAGCACACGTGGGCATCAGGAGAGGTGAGGAACGGTGGGCTGCAGCCTTTAATTGGGTCTGGGTTTTGGAAAGGTCGCTTGCTGATGGCAGAAGGATGGATTAAAGAAAGATGAAAGGAGATGGGTGGGGTCTGTAGGGAGAACTCAGGGTGGGCTGATGGGGCTTCAAGTAAAGCCAAGAGCCTGGCTCAGCACTGAGGAGCGAGGGGAAATTGGGAGATGAAAATGGAGAAGAACCCCCATAGTCAAGAATGATTGACATGCTTGGAACAGGGGTAGGGGGCAGGCGTGAGGTGATGCCAGGGCTGGGGCTTGTGGGGCTGACTCGGGGAGGCCCTTTCTGGGGACGTAGACCACGATGGCTGATGGCAAAGGCATGATTCAACATTCACACACACTTCCTTGTCTGTAACATGAATAGTATTTTCTATTTCCAAGAAACCACTTTGTTTCCACTTTTAGGTAATTGCTTTTACTCCATGTCTAAGAAGTGAGCAATTTAAATAAAGATATTTACACTTTAAGTTTTTCTTAGTACTTCCAAACAGAGACATATGTATAAATGCTAAACAGAAGTTCGGAATCAAACCTCCTTGACTTTCTAATGTTCTCTGTTGGGGGAAGTCGGTACGGTTTAGAGCCTCCTAAACCCCCTCAACCAGGAGGGGCAGGTCTGGGGGCGAGACTGAACGCAAACAAGTTTCACAGGATGTGGGGAAGGTGGCCAGACTTAGAAAATAAAAATACAGCATGCCAAGTTAAATTTGAATTTCAGATGAACAATGAATACTTTTTTGAATAAGTATTCTCCATGCAATATTTGGGAAATACTAAAAACGTATGTCTTCTTGATCTAAAATTTGGATTTAATTGGGCATCCTGTATTTTATCTGACAACCTTAGACATAGGGGATTTATGTCAATGACTTCTGGACAGTCCTGGAGTAAATGATCACTCAGCACCTTCTAACAAACCTAAGTGGCCGGGCGCAGTGGCTCTCACCTGTAATCCCAGCACTTTGGGAGGCCGAGGCGGGTGGATCACCTGAGGTCAGGAGTTTGAGACCAGCCTGACCAACATGGTGAAACCCCATCTCTACTAAAAATACAAAAAATTAGCCAAGCGTGGTGGTGGACGTCTGTAATCCCAGCTACTCAGGAGACTGAAGCGAGAGAATCGCCTGAACCCTGAAGGCAGAGGTTGCAGTGAGCCGAGACTGCGCCGTTACACTCCAGCCTGGGTGACAGAGTGAGACTCCATCTCAATAAATAAATAAATACATTATAAAAATTTAAAAAAACCTAAGTGATAGGTTGATAGGTGCAGCAAGCCACTATGGTACACGTTTCCCTATGTAACAAACTTGTACATCCTGCACATGTACCCCAGAACTTAAAATAAAAATTAAGATTAAAATATGTGGCCTGCCTAGTGCTAGGTACAGAGCGAGTTCTTGGATAACTATGGGAAGCTGTGAGAAAAGTGATTCATGCTGTCCAGGCAGGCTCAGCTTCTCCCGTTACCTGAACTCGGCCATACCCTTCACGACCAGTCAAACACCCGGCTGCCATAAGCCCTACCCGGCCGCCCTCCCGTGGGGCCTTCCCCGGGGCAGCTTCAGTGCCTGTGAATTATTGTTTTTGCTCTCTCAGGCACAACCTGCATACACTGATGAGACTGGTTCTTTGCCCTGAAGGTGAATGTACTCGGCTTTGTTGGCCGCTCCTAGTTTTGCAGTAATGCACCAAGTACGTTCACTCCCTAAGGGATTTTCATCACATAACATAGCATGTAGCCTAACAAAGGAGGGAAGGAAAGGAAAAGAGTAAGGCTTAGACTGAAGTACTTAAATTCAAGTCCCAAGTCAGCCACCTGCTAGAGGACTTGAAGATAATCCAAAGCCCACAGTATTTTGTCAGGAATGACAGGTGGAGATAAGAAGGTACATAGAATTTCATATCTCACAAATAGCAAATCTTTTGGAATATGTAATTGAATCACAGGATAAAACCCTTACAATGAAATTGCCATGGTTCATTTCACAGTGTCTCTGGCAGGGCAGGGGTTCTCTGGCGGGAACACCCAAGTCCAGTCCCAGGGTTTTCTCACGCTGGGCTCAAGGTACCCCAAGAAGATGAGAACCTGGGGCCACATGGAGAACTGCGGTGAAACTGGCTCCTTGAACTTTGCTTTGAGGCCTGTGAAGCTGGTGTAGCCCATCCTCCGACTTCACGGTCACTAAATATGCCCTGCGGGTGATGTAAGCCGGACCCTGGACCCAGCCTGAGGTTACCTTCCATGCCTGAGCACGGCATGGGACTATGGCCATTGTGAAAACAGCAGGTTCACCCCTCTCTTCCTGCCGTTCCGTGAGAGTGGAAGGCCCCCTGCTGAGGGATGGCTGGTGGAGATCAGGCCTCATGTCCCGTCCACTGGAGCAAGCTGCCTCAGGAAATGGAGAGTGACCGTCTGTCCCCAGTGACTACGACCAAGTTCCCTTGCGGCAGTGCAGTCTCGACTGTTCCATGGCTTCAGTCCTCACTACTCAAAGTGCGGCCCACGGACCGGCAGTGTCGGCCTCGCCTGGGAGCTTCCTAGAAGTGCAGCATCTCAGGTCCCACTGCAGCCCTGCTGAATCAGACCATGCATGTCCACAGGATCTGCGTCCACACAGTGCGGATGGGGAGTACTGGCCCCCGTAACGGATGCTTTTTGGAGGGCGGATAGGTAGGGGAAGCTTCCACTCTATCGTCTTGGCTGTGGACTCACAGAACGCCATGTCTGCATGGTGCATATGTGAGAATTTTGCAGACAGGGATCTCCACAGCACCGTGGGAAGCCTCCCTCGTCAGTCATGGCCCTCGTCCCTCAGACCTCCCATCCTAGATGTGGTTCAAGACAAGCATACGGTGGTCCGGAGGAAGGTGGAATGCCCAAAGCCGAAGAGCTGTACGGTGGAGACCTAAGGCCTGAACCCAGGTTTTCTGAATCCTGTTCCAATTTTTTTGCCACTCTATTTAGAAAACAGGAAATAACAAGAATGCAAGGTATCCTGTTGGAGCCATCAAAAGGCCTTGGGTCATATGCTGAACAAAGAACAGAGCCTTCATGGTGTGTTTGGTGGGCCACTCTCAGAAAATAAATATAACACGTTAGCTTAAAGTTCCTGCTTAAGCCACTGTTGGTCAAGTAAACCTCCTCACTGGAGTGTGAAATAGTCGAGTCATAGGAGGCACATTCGTCTCTACAACAGTCTTTTTCTTGAAAAGTGCAGGAAAAGTAATCTTACTTTGAAGGTATTACAAGAGTCGATTGTTCTGCCGTAAAGCCGCGAAGCAGTTGTAAAGAGGATTGATTGCTCATGATTCTCTGTGTGAGGATGACTTTGTAGATTTGGGTTTCCTTCAACTGCAGTGCCACTGAATCAGGAATACGGCAGGACTGCAAAAGGGAGAAGAAAGCGGGGGTCTGGGGGAGAAAATAAATACCACTGGAGCACCCTTGACTTTTGAGAGTCCTGTGTGAATTCCACACCTTGTCTGCCCCCATTCTGGCAGATAATGGAATGAAGGTACCCAAAGGGCTTGGGTGCAGGCGGCAAAAAATAAGCAAAACTGTGGCATCCTGGACTGAGCCCAGGGCTCTGCCGTTAGACTTATCTTGACTGGGAACTTCTAGGAAGATTCAAAATTCTGCTTTTGAAGCAGTCAGACAAGTGCTAGCCTTTGGAAAGCGGTTGGTGCTCATCCACAAGCCGCTCTCTTCTTGCTCAGACGTTTGAGCCCTGCAGAAGCACCAGAGGCTGCCATGTTGGTCCGGCTAGGGGCTGCCGGCAGCTTCCCTGGTCTCCACCCACCCCCTTTTTAAGGGTCTTCTCAAATTCTTTCCTCACACCCCAGCTGCCCGCCCTTGTCAGCTGGGGAGATTGCTGCTTCTCGCCTCCTTTGTGAGATTTAAAAAGCTTCCTATTCTTCCTTTGAAATGGAGGAATAAGGCCTATCTTCGGGGTTTCTTTGCAAGATGAGTAAGCGGCCCCTTTCAAAGCCCTTGGGAAAGATTTCAATAGGGGATTTAAGGCAGGACAGAGCAGTTCATGGGATTCCAGGCTTAAGATGTTGTCTTCGGCATTAGACCTCAAGAAATCCAGCCTATATTTCCATTGTGTCTGGGAAATTAAAAGCTTTAGCTTTTGCCTATGAAAAATATTTGCTTAATTGAACAAAGTTGCCAATCGGACAGTGCTTGCTGGGAACTGATGTGCTAAATCTTCCCTGAGGACTTTACTCTGTTAACAAGAAAGAAAATTGTCTTGAATGCGGTGTCCTGCCCTGTATTCCTGATCAACAGGGCACCATCTTAGCTTCCTTCGAGATGGGGTGAAATGGAGATGAAAGCACGTTCCCTGGCTGGTCATCTGTTATGCTTCCTGTGGTGACTGAAGATCCAGCATAGGGGCCCTTGTGCAGCATCTAGTCATCAACTCTCAGGCACATCCCAGGCCTCTGGAACTGTGCTTATCAATGAATAAATCCACAAGTGGATATTGAACATCTATTGCATATGCAGTGCCAGAGACTTTGAGGACTGCTGATATTGCATTAGGTAGCAACGTCAAGGAGTTTCTCCCCTACGTGTGGTGGGGAAGGCAAACACATATTCATCAGTAAGTTCCACAGGGAACCTGCCACCAAGTCAAATTGTGTGTTACCGACTACCAAGTCAGCGTTTGGACAAGTTGTGTACATGACATGCATCACCTAAACCAGGGATGAGAAAACGCATTGTGTGTATGTGTGGGTGGGGGGGTGGGTGGGTGGGGGTGGGTGTGTGTCTGGGTGGGTGTGGGTGTGTGTGTGAAGGGCCAGATAGTAAATACTTAAAGCTCTGTGGGCCATACAGTCTGTGTTCCTCAACCCTGCTGTTGTAGTGGGAAAGCGGCCACACATGATATGTAAATGAATGCGAGTGGCTGTTTGCCAATAAAACTTTATTTACAAAGACAGAAGCCTGGGCGAAGAGGCTCATGCCTGTGATCCCAGCACTTTGGGAGGCTGAGGCAAGTAGGTGGATCACGAGGTCAGGAGTTAGAGACCAGCCTGGCCAACATGGTGAAATCCCATCTGTACTAAAAATACAAAAAATTACCTGGGCGTGGTGGTGGGCGCCTGTAATCCCAGCTACTCAGGAGGCTGAGGCAGGAGAATCGCTTGCAACCAGAAGACAGAGCTTGCAGTGAGCCGAGATCACACCATTGCACTCCAGCCTGGGTGACAGAGCGAGACTCCATCTCAAAAACAAAACAAAACAAAAGCCAGGTTGCCAGCTGGATTTGGCCCAGGTCAGGTTGCTCCCAGTTGAGTCTGAATTTCAGATAAACAGAGAGTACGTTGTTAGAGTGCCCCAAGCTTGGTACTGGGCACACTTGCCCTGGATGTCTTTTATTTGATCTGGCAGCTTTAGAGTTTGCCAATGCTTGGTTTGAATCAATGGATATTTCGACTGAGTCCATTAAAATGCTTGGCCTGGAATCATATCATCTCAAACTTGGAGAAGATCAGAGAAGTTTTCTAGCCTAGGCTCCTATTTTTCAGATGGGAGAACTGGATTCCAGAGAAGTGATGGGATTTGTCCAACATCCCATTGCAAGTCCACCTTCATGAAAGGAAACTTCTGGAAGCGCGTCTATCTGTCAGCTCTGTGTGCCAGCTCATTAGTCCTTTGATATTCTCAAGGAGAAAACGTAGGTCATTTATTGGTAATGGGCCAAATGTTCATCCTTCTGTCAGTCAGTGGCACAGTTCCTAGAGAAGTACAGAGGATGGGAATTGGGCCAGTGCTGTGCACCTCCGATAGGCACACAGAGCGGAACAGGATAGAATGGTACAGTCTAGTAAGTAGATAAACAAACATACATGTAATTTAAACATATATATCAAACTGGAATCGGCCTCGCCTGCTCAGGCACCATCCCGGTGCAGGATGCTGACCGGGGCTGCAGTTAGCGTTTCCGCTGGGTACTGAACGAACTGTGACACAGAACAAGGGCCCAGGAAGTGAGATACGCATGGGGGTTTGATGTACAATCGTGGGTTCTAATCCTGGCTCCAGCACTTCCCAACTGTCTAAATGTTCTTAGAATTTCTACTTTGTCTTTTATGGAATTGGATAGATGATGTGTTTCTCACAGATAGTGTCTGGGAATTCTCTAGCACGCCACCTGGAGCACAGCATTTAACACACGTTTTCCCCCTCCTGGTCGCCTTCTGGTGCCCCAGGGCACACAGCACTTTGTCTCCTCAGGCATGTGGTGTGCCACTGCGGTTCTGTTCATAGAGGCTGAGTGAAGAGGTTTCTCTTGTCCGAGGGGGGCCCTGGCTGACCTGTGGCTGGGATTCCGTGTAACACACATGAGCCAGGGGTTGCACGCTCAGCTGAGAATTGGAAAGCAGACCTCAGTGAGAAGCAGCAGAGATGGGCTGGACTTAGGAAGCATCAACCGTGTGCCTGCTGCTGTGCGTGCTTCCCACCTTCTGTAAGAGGCAGTATGCGTTATCAGCCTCACTTGGTGATGCAGACACTCTGAAAACTGAAGTAATTAGCTCCAAATCGTGATAGCTAATACTTAAAAATAAATCTCACTATTTTCTTTTCTCTTAAATATTTATAACAGGGTCTTTCTGGATTTTTAGTTAAGACCTTACATTTTACCTGAGTGGCAGAAATGTGTTTCCCGTTTGGTGACGGCAGCGCGGTTAGCATTTTAGAGTCCTTGCTTGTAGCCGTGCTTTTCCACGATTGTTCAGAAACAATTTGCAGGGCTTTGTCTGTTCAGGAGATAGTAACACTGGGGAATGTAAAATATTTGGACCTCCTTGTTTGATTTTCTACTTTTTGCCAAGTCTTCTCTTCCCCTTACATTCTTCAAAGGATAAAGAGCACATTAACAAGCTCTTCACTGATAGTGACAATTAGGGTGTAATTTGTGAACTAAAATTTGCCAATTGCCTTCATTACTTAGGAATTGACAGTCTGCTTTACATTCTTCTTTAAAACGGTGCTTAACTTAAAGCCCGCCCGCCTGCTGGATGGAGGGATTTTCTGAATGACACATTCGTCTTTTGAACAGGGAGCTGTGGCGTGGTGGATGTTCTCGGAGAAGGAAAAGGAACCCCTCAGCGATCCATACGTTTTGATCATTTATTTCCAGTAGTAAATTACAGTGAGATATTTGAATAACTTTTAGCACAGAGAATAACCAGCCAAACCAAAATGAGAAACTAGGCGATCCTGCGTCCTGGTAATAACTGACTAATGAACTCGCAAATTCACCAAACATGTACGTATTTGTTTATTGATAACTGGGGATATATGACACGGAGTGGCGAGCAGGATGACTAGAAGTGCCCACGCGGCCACCTGCTTCTCAAACACTTTCTCCTTCCCACCTTGCAGGGAGTGCCAAGCCTCTGTCTGAGTCGATTTTGTGAGACATTGGTTTTCCTCTCAATGATTTTCTACAAGTGGGCGGACAGGCCGCCTGTAGCTTACTAGTTCCTTACGTCACTTCATACTGTGGCTTTCAGCGTGATTGGCTGCACTTCATCGCGGCATTTATTTTATTGCATATTTAACTGGCTGAAAGTTTCATGTTAATTGGGTGGAATCTTACCTTTCAGAGTGTTTTGGTTCTAAAGCAGTCTCAGACTTAAGCACAGTTAATTCCCCTTTGAGATCCTTTATCACTGACGACACGAGATCAAATAACCAACTAATTAAAATTGATGTCCACCTTCTATTGAAGTCATTATTCACTTTCCCTTAAGGAAGTGGTTTTCTGAATTTGCAATCCCTGGGGAATATTTTTTCCTCCTCAAATCATGTGAGTGTGAAAATGTGGAGTCTAAGATTCTTGTTTCCTTCCTATGTCAAAAAGAAATCCTCGCTGTGGACGAGTCTGTGTCCGTGGTCTTACCCTGCACAAATACACAGGCTCCGTGGTCTTACCCTGCACAAGTACACAGGCTTGTGTGTTCCTGCTAAATGCCTCTCTGTCCCTCAGTGTTAGAGGCCATGTGTTCATGGGCATGGAGGCCTCAGGAAAATGGCCAATTTGTAGTGCTGAATGCTTAACACTTTAGACAAAGACACCTTGTGGGGGTGGTGGGTGCACATGTGTGTGTGTGTGTCCGTTTATATATGTGTGAGTTTCTGCCGGAACAGACAGCCTGCCGTATTTTGTGTGTATATACGGCATCTCTGTATATGCATGCATATCTGCAGTCGAAGATGCCTGCCACGGGATGCTAACGGCCAGTGCCTGGTGGAGTCTCAGCCGCTTCCTGCTTGTGGAGGTAAGGGGCAGGGGCCAGACCCCATGACTGGGGCAGCAGAAGAGCTGGCCACAGAGGGTTCCTGCAGTCACCAAGACACAAGCCCTGGATGGGCCAGTATGGAGGGATGTGTAGGGTGTGTGGGCGTGTGGGAGGGAGGTGGTCTCAGAGCAAGAGGAGCCACTTAGACCCTCGTGATGCTCTGGGGCTTTCCCGGCCTGCTGTGGGTCAGTGTAGCTCTGGGACTCATGGGACCAGGCAAAGGCATATCTGGATGGGCTCTTCCACTGGACACAGACCTGATGTCTTTTGCCATGGGAGCTCTGGGGAGTTCTTCCAGGACCTACTTGCGTCACCTCCTCACTAGCCTCCTCTGCTCCTGGCCTCTGCCCACGTGGGACGGAGGGCAGCCCCCAGTGTTGGTGAGAAGAGTAGGGCGGAGACCCATAGACCTGCCCCTTGGGGCCAGCCACTGTGTGGCCTGGTGGGGCCAGCTCAGAGGCAGCCAGTCCTTCCATCTCAGGGACTAGTTGGCAGGGATGACTATGCCACGCAGAGGACCACTGAGAAGGCATCTGAGGCCAGGTTCAAGCCCCAGGGGAAAGAACACAGTGGTATCTTAGCAGTGTCTGCCAGGCTGCAGGAGGGGGTGCGGGCGCTCTGGCGCTGCTCTGCTGGCCGTGGTTAGGTGATCCCCAAAGTCCTTTCTGAGGTTTTTCACAGTCCGAGATCAGCCTGCTAAGTCTCCATGTGTCTTTCTTGGCAGGTGTGACACGCTCTGAGTTCTGGCTCTGTGCTGCTGTCTGTCTGTCTCTCTCGGCTGGTGTGTCATGCGCTGAGCTCCTGCTCTGTGCTCCTGTCTGTCTGTCTATCTTGGCTGGTGTGGCACGCACTGAGCATCTGCTCTGTGCTTCTGTCTGTCTCAGCTGCTGTGGCACACACTGAGCTCCTGCCCTGTGCTGCTGTCTGTCTGTCTGTCTTTCTCGGCTGGTGTGGCACAAACTGAGTGTCTGCTCTGCGCTGCTGTCTGTCTGTCTTTCTCGGCTGGTGTGGTACGCCGCACTGCGCCCTCGCTCTGCTCTGCGCTGCTGTCTGTCTGTCTTTCTCAGCTGGTGTGGCATGCTGCACTGCGCCCTTGCTCTGCGCTGCTGTCTGTCTGTCTGTCTCGGCTGGTGTGGCACACTGCACTGCGCCCTTGCTCTGCGCTGCTGTCTGTCTGTTTGTCTGTCTGTCTGTCTTCTCGCTGTTGGCTCAAGCCCAATCAGGTTGTTTAGCATTTTCCGCCTCGGGGTTATTACACCAAGAAAAAAAAAATTAAAGAAGTGGGTGGGGCCACCTTTTCTGGGTTTTGAGTTTCAAGAGCATTGTCCTGGAGGGATCTGGATGTGAGTGAAGACAGAAAAGCCAAAAAAAAAAAAAAAAAAAAAGTCAGAGCTTGGTTTCTTGAGCTGAGGGAGGGAAGAGGGTACAGGGAGGGGCTGGTGTCTTGTGGCTCCAGAGGAAGGAACCAGCCCCTCTGCCTCCCTGTCCTGGGCCCCTTTCCTGGATAGAGTTCCAGGGCAGGGGTTGGGTGGGTAGGTGGCAGGATGCTAGCGAAGACATGCCAGTCCAGGCTGCTGAGAACCTAGGGCCAGTGAGAATCCCTGGTGGCCACGAGGGGCTGGAAATGACAGCGATGTCATCGACAATTTAGCAGTGACCTTCACAGACTCAGAGCCAAGGTCGGATGAGAGACGGATGTTGCAGCAGATGCTGCATGGAGAGATGGTTCTGAAGACCCAGAGACCTGCCCTCGAATCTCGTCAATACACCAGGGGGCAAGGGAGGGGATCTTCATGATTGGAAGCAGAGTTTCATCTGCCCTGGGAGAAGGGGAGCTTGAAATCGAAAACTATGTGGCATTCTAAAAAACCAATAAAATATGCTTCTTGTATGCTTCTTCGGCACTGAGCTCCTGAACCGAGATCTCTGTACCTTTGGCTCATGTCATGTTTAAAGATTTTCCTGAAATTTTATTAATAGCATTCACCAGAAAAGGTGGAAATAAACAAGAAGTCAGGGAGTATAGGGTGCACACGCAATTCACTTTAAATATCCTCATTCAGCACAATTCCTCTCCAGTTCCCGTGGGGATCGGAGCTAGTCCGGTGGGACGCTGGGGGCCGGTACGTGGAGCACACGTTTTCTGCTGCAGAGACCTCTGGAAGGGGCCCCGGTAAGCACAGGTGCAGACAGGCCTGTCCCTGTGCACGCAGTGTGGCTGGACCAGCTGCTCTTGTCCTGAGCTCTGCGTGCTCATCTGTAAAAGGCAGACATTTGCCTAGGGGCGATCTAATGACTCCTGGATTCAGCCCTCAGAGAGCCTACCTGGAAATAGTCACGATTCAACATGAAGAAAACACAGAGACTCCCCAGGTGGGTAGATGGCAATTCTCCCAGCCTTCCAGCTTCCACCGGGCCAAGGCTCTTTCATCTTCTGACCGGCTCTCAGGCATGCCACATCTGAAAACTCTGCCACCTTTGCATGAGCCCAGGGAGACAGAACCAATAGGATGCCTGTGTAAAGAGATTCATTCTGAGGGATTGGCTCATGCGGTTACGGAGTCTGCCTTCTGCCCACTGGAGACTCAGGAAGCCTGGCGATGTGGTTCAGTCCAAGTCTGAAGGCCCTTGAACTGGGAGAGCTGATGGTCTCAGTCTCAGCCCAAGAAGGTGAGAAGGTTGGTGTCCCAACTCACGCAGCCACACTGAGAGGTTAATTCTCCATTTTGTTCTATTTTGCACTGAACCTCAAGGGACTGCATGAAGCTTACCCACATGAAAAGGGCACCTGCTTTCCTGAGTCCACTGATTCAGTCACCAATCTCAGCTGGAAACACGCTCACATACATGCCCAGAAATAATGTTTAAATCAGTGTCTGGGAACCCCTCAGCCAGCAAAGGTGACACAAAATTTAACCATCACAGCTCCCTCTGGATAAGATGAGAGAACAAGGTTTCATAACATTGGGCCCACGGACACTCAACGGACAGAAACAAGGCTGACCTGTCCTCAGAAGGACATACCCCACCGTGTGGTTATTGGTCTCATAGCCATGGTCAGCACTGTCCCTCTAGTTTAGCTGAGTCCTCGCCGTCACTTCAGTCCCGCTGCCAGGACCCTGTCCTCCACACAGCCTTGGCCACAGTCACCTTCTCTCCTTTGAGCCACCTGGACTCACATCTGAGGTGCATTGTCAGCACAGACCCCTCAGCTCCCACCACACACACTTCCTGATTTTGCGCTGAGAATTCTGGCACCTCAAACCCAACATATCAAAACCCAAGCTCCTTCCAGTCTTCCCTGTCTCTGCCGGTGAGAACTCCAGGGTTCCAAGCCGAAACCATGGCCTATTCCTTGATTCTCCCTTTTCTCTTACACTCCACATCTGGTCTGTCAGCAAATCTTGCTGTATCTGCCTTGACGATGGAGCCACATTCAACATCCGTTCCCCCTCCCACTGCCACTGGCCTGGCTGGATCCCGGGGTCTCACATTCAACATCCGCTCCCCTCCCACTGCCACTGGCCTGGCCGGATCCCGGGGTCTCACATTCAACATCCGCTCCCCTCCCACTGCCACTGGCCTGGCCGGATCCCGGGGTCTCACATTCAACATCCGCTCCCCTCCCACTGCCACTGGCCTGGCCGGATCCCGGGGTCTCACATTCAACATCCGCTCCCCTCCCACTGCCACTGGCCTGGTCGGATCCCGGGGTCTCACATTCAACATCCGCTCCCCTCCCACTGCCACTGGCCTGGCCGGATCCCGGGGTCTCTCACCCACATTCAGAAGGCAGCTCCCATCGGGGCTCCCTGCTGCCCTGTGCCCTCTGGAAGTCTGTCACCAGCACAGGGATCATACGCAAAGTCACATCAGGCCTCCCACCCTCCAAAGGCTTCCCACCCCACTCATAACAAAAGCCCAAGTCCCTAATAGGATCTACAAGGCCCTCCAGGGTTTCCTTCCCTGCAATATCTCTTTCCTTGTCCCTCAACACTCACCCTCTCATCCTCTCTATTCCAGCCACACTGAGCCCCTTGTCTTCCCTGGAACATGTCAGGGGCTCTCTTCCCCAGGGCTCCCACACCGACTGCCTTCTCTGCCTGGAGCACTCTTCCTCCAACAACAGCGTGGATGACTCCCTCACTTTCTCAGGTCTTTATTGAAAAGCAGGAATGAGGCCCCAACAGCAAACACTTGAGAGATAAAGAATACTAACCTTGCACAAACTATTTTTAAAATAGAAGTAGAAGGCACACTCCCCAGCTTATTTTATGAGATCAACATTACACTGATTAGAAACCCCCTTCCCAAAAATAACAGGCGAAGGCATTACCAAGAAAGAAATCTGAAGGCTAATATTTCTCATGAATGTAGAAACAAAATCCCTTAGCAAAACACGAGCAAATGATACCAGCAATATAAAAAGAAAAATAAACATGACTCTACAGGCTTTATATCAAGAATGCAATGTTGGTTTAATATGTGAAAACCAATAAAGGTAACTCTTGTGTTATTGAAATCAAAAGGTGATCATGTAATTATCTTAACAGATGCAGAAAAAAATGTGAAAAACTTCAAGGCCCATTCTTGATAAAAACTTTCAGCAAAAGTAGAAATCTAAGAGCACTTCCTTAATCTGATAAAGAGAATCTATGGAGAATCTACAGAGAACATAATTAATGATGAAAAACTGAATTTATTTTCCCTAAGGTAAGGCTGTCAATTCTATTTTCCCCTCAATGTTGTACTAGAATTCACAACCAAAGTAACAAGACAAGAAAAAGAAATTCAAAGCACAGATTGGGAAGGAAGATGAAAATCTGCCTCTATTCCTAGATGGCAGGTTAGTATACATAGAAAATACTTGTAACCTACAAAAAACCAATAGGTGAGTGTACCAAAGCCACAGGACATCAGCTGAGATACAAAAACCCTTTCTATTACAATATATACACAATGGACAATGGGAAATTGAATTAAGAACATAATTTCTAATATAATAAAAAATGTGAAACGTTTAGGGATAAATTTAACAAAATACGTGCAAGATTTGTATACAAAAATATATAATATTGCTAAAAGTAATTAAACATAACCAATAGTGGTTAAAAGATTAGTTGTATTCACAGACTTGAAGACTTGACATAATGAAGAGGTCTAGCCCTCCTAAACTGATCTTACATTCAGTGAAATCTCAATGAAAACTCAGCCATGCTTATTTTTTGGCAGAAGTTTCCAAATTCCGCAATTTACATGGAGAGGCAAAGGACTTAAAATAGTTAAAGCAATTTTGAAAAACAGGAAAATAATTGAAAAACTCACATTACCAGATTTTGAGACAATATAAAACTGAAGTCATAAAAACAGTGGGATTAGTGTACAGTAGACATATAGGCCAATAGGACAGAATCAAGGCACAAAGCAGACCCACACACATATATATATATAATCAATTGATTTTTGGCAAAGGTGCCAAAACAATAAATGAGAAAAGATGGTCTTTTCAATAAATGGTATGGGAGCAACTGGACAACCATATGGAAATGACAACAACAAAAAAACCTCAACTCTTACCTTACACTACACCCAAAAGTAATTCTAGATGGAGCAAGGATCTACAAGTAGAAGTAAAGCCATCAAGCTTTGTAGTAGTTCATTCTCACCTGGCTATAAAGAACTACCAGAGACCAGGTAATTTATGAAGAAAGAGGTTTAATTGACTCACAGTTCTGCAGGCTGTACAGAGACCTCAGGAAACTTACAATCATGGCAAAGGGTGAAGGGGAAGCAAGCCCATCTTCTCATGGTCAGCAGGAGAGAGAGAGCAAAAGGGGAAGTGCTACACACTTTCAAACAACCAGATCTTGGGAGAACTCACTCACAATCATGAGATCAGAAAGGGGAAATCCACCCCCATGATCCAATCACCTCCGACTAGTTCCCTCCCCCAACACTGGGGATTACAATTCAACATGAGATTTGGGTGGGGACACACGGTCAAACCATATTAAGCTTATAGGGGAAAAAAAAAAAACAAAACCGCAGGCGAGAACATGACTTTGAAGAAGGCAAAACTACTTGGATATAAAGAGTACAGCTGGGCGCAGTGGCTCACACTGGTAATCCATAAAGAGTACAGCTGGGTGCAGTGGCTCACACTGGTAATCCATAAAGAGCACAGCTGGGCGCAGTGGCTCACACTGGTAATCCCAGCACTTTGGGAGGCTGAGGTGGGAAGATCACCTGAGGCCAGGAGTTTGAGACCAGCCTGGCCAACATGGTGAAATTCTATCCCTACCAAAAATATAAAAAATTAGCCAGGCATGCTGGCTTGCACCTGTAGTCCCAGCTACCCTGGAGGCTGAGGCACAAGAATCACTTAAGCCCGGGAGGCAGAAGTTGCAGTCAGCTGCATTACACACTGATGCATGCCTGCACAATGCACTGGCCTGCATCACACACTGATGTGTGCCTCCACGGTGCGCCCGCCGGCATGACACACTGATGTGTGCCTCTATAGTACACCACCCTGCATCACACACTAATGTGTGCCTCCACGGTGCACCCGCCTGCGTCACACACTGATGTGTGCCTCCATGGTACACCCGCCTGCATTACATACTGATGTGTGCCTCCACGGCACACCCCCTTGCATCATACACCAATCTTGCTAGCCACAGGACACCTTCTGTCTCTTTAGGGAAGCTTACATATATCTATTTTGATTCATCTGTAGATTTTATGGTTTAATTTACTGAGAACATTTTCTCTTCCAAGTTCCAATGTTATTAACTGAATAAATGGCATATTTTAAAGGTTAATTTAAAAAATTATACACTTAATATATGCTCATTATTAGAAAAGTAGATAGAAAAAAATCCATAAATCTGCTATCTGGATAAAACCATAAGTAAATAACATTTTAAGCTGCAGAAATTAAACACAGGACTTTCATCCAACCACTGTCACATTCTAAATTCCCTCTTCTCCTTGTTCTCTGTCTTTTTCTCCTTGCCAAAATGGAAATGACATTCTCTTCACTCGGGCTGTCTTCTGTGTACACATTACCTATAAAATCCCCACTCCCTTATTAAATCAAAGGAGTGACTCATTTTATATCCAGGAGTAAAAGCAGATTCATCCAGGCTCTAACTTCTCCGTCACCCTACCCAACCCCCAGTGTGCCTCCTGAGAGAAAACTAAATTTTTCAGTTGGCAATTAAATTGCTTTTAAATAAATCAGTTCATTTTTCATTTGAACAAGTTCCTCTCGGCCTTATGTAGACAGACTCAGTTCTGGCTGTCGTCATCACCACTGTCACCTCCTTGCCCAGTGAAATAATGATCCTTAACTTCCGATGGGCACCACAGAGAATTTGTTTTACATGAGGGTTTGCAACTCAGTGTAACCTAGACACTTCCTTTCACTTCTCCAAGTTTGATTTTCCTCACTTGTAACACAGAGAACATCTTAATTTTCTGTTAAGCAGATCTGACCCTGAGAATTTGCCTTGGCTTTATAAGAAAATGGATTTTCCCTATAATGTTTGAGCAATGAATATAGTACAGGCTTTAAAAAGCAAGAAATGTCTTCCATTTACACCCTTAGAGAGGAGTACCTGGGAAACATTTGGCAGAAAGAGTGGGGTGAGGCATTTCTGCAAGAGGGAGCCCACCTCCCCCGCAAACACTGCCCCGCCCCTCCATTGGCAGAGACACACATTTGTCTGTGGGAAGGTGCCATTTCTTGGAAGAAATTCATGATCAAATTAAATAGTTTCTTAAGTCTGGGATTCATGGCCATAAATGAACAATACGTGGGTAGTGGTAGAGTTTAAACACTAGGAAAATGAAGCTTCTTTGCCCCATGTTTGCCCATCCCAGTGACAAGAAGGGAATGAGGCCAGGGCCTCCTCCTCCAGCCGAGCTCTTCCTTGGGCAGAGGAAGCACAGTTTTGACTCAGACAAATAAACTCCTTGGGACAATCAGTCATTGTTTTCTTCATAGCCCTGTTTTAAGAGAACATCAAGGGAGCCCTTCAGAAATGTCATATTTTAACACTTCCCAGTGGATTCCCTTTGGTCAGAGCCCCTCAAGCCGGTCTCATCCTCTGCGGCGGCCTAGCTATTGTGCTGCCCAGCAGTAACTGAGGGTCAGCATTAGCAGGACTCACCCCAAGGAGGGGAACACCCAACATGGACGCCTTCAGGTTCCTTCTGCAGGAAAGTGCAGGCACCATTTTAGAGAGATTTGTAACAAATAGAGCATAACAAAAGGAATTTCTGCTTATTTGAAGTGGAATGTTTATTCTCTAATTATTTCATTTAATGGAGGATTTTAAAATAAAGCGTGTTGGCCAGTCGTGGTGGCTCATGCCTGTAATCCTAGCACTTTGGGAGGTTGAGGCGGGCAGATTGCTTGAGCTCAGGAGTTCAAGACCAGCCTGGCCAACATGACAAAATCCCTTCTCTACAAAAAAATAAAAAATTAACCATCCATGGTGGTACATTCTTATAATCCCAGTTGCTTGAGAGGCTGAGGTGAGAGGATTGCTTGAGACCAGGAGGTCAAGGCTGCAGTGAACTTACATCATGCCCCTGCACCCCCGCCTGGGCTACAGTGAGAACCTGAAAAAAAATGCAAAATAAAATAAAGTAAAATGAAATAAAACATGTTTTACCATAAAACAATATTCATCAATATCCACTTGGAAGAGAAGAGAAATGTAGGGGAAAATACTCTTAGTCTCAAAAGCAAGCCCTTTAAACGGTAGGCGCTTTCTTTCCACCTCCTCTATTCCATATGGTTTAAGATCTGCAGGTGCAGCCTCCATGAGCACCTGCCTTCTTGACTCTCATTACAGCGTGCTCTTTCTAACGATGGGACAGTTGGACATCACGTGGGGCAGAGTCTACCTTTCCTTAAGAGGGGAGTTGCTTTTGTTCTTGCTGTACATGAGATGGCTGTGAACGCTGAGGGGCAGCCTTTATGTAGCAGCCTGGCAGCCTTCATCTCCCAGCTGTCTCCAGCAGAGCCCAGCTAGCCCCACAGGCAGATTCCTCCGGGCCTTGGCCTTTCCTTCCAGCCTGGGCAGAGAGATGGAAGCAGCTGGAGTGTTTAGCTCCCTGCGCAGCCGACCAGCCTCGCCGCTGGCCCAGGTGCTGGGCGGGCTTCTGTGCCTGTCCGGTCCTCCACAGCCTGCCTTTCCCCCAGCCCCAGTGCCTGGCTTGTGGCCCGAAGACTGAACTGTCATCGTGTCCCCAGAGGCTGCCCCCTGGCTGGGTTTTCTGCCTCTGCCCTTGGTGCTGGGCCCCCAAGCTCTGCTGCTCTGCAGAGATCGGAGCTCTGTTCCATGCCTGTTGTGGGTTTACTGTGTCCCCTCTCAAAGGACAGTCAATGCCCATAACTCTGTATCTGTGAATGTGACCTTATTTGGAAATAAGTGTCACAGGTGTCATTAGGGTGACATCTTTATGCAGTAAGATGAGCCCTAATCTAACATGCTGGCCACCCTCATAAGAAAGGGCTCCCTCGGAGACAAGCGTGCACAGAGGGAGACGGTGGGGACACAGAGATAATGTCGTGGATAGTGGAGGTGGAAGCTGGAGGCACCTACCAGTCCAGGCGCCGAGGCCACCGGCAACACCAGTGCTGGGAGAGGAGGAGGGACCCTCCCTGGACCCCCAGCAGGAGCCCAGCCTTGTGCACACCTGGACCTTGTGCACACCTGTGGGGCAGAGGGTCCGGGTGTTCACACCCAGGGATCAGCTCGTGTTAGGGGTAGGACCACATAGCAGTGGGGACAGAGTGATCAGAGGTGCTGCCTGCTACTCTTTTCCTCCCAAAGGGACATGCCCAGGCCCTGGGAAGTGGGTACCTCCCCAAGGCTGCCCCACCTCCCCTAGGAGCAGAGCCCACATCTAGACTGGTCCTCGGTGCTTTGGTCCAGGAACATGGAAAGAAGCAGGAAGAAGCAAGGCCAGGCCACTGAGGTGGGCTGGGCAGGTAAGAGGTCACTGGCCTGGGGGCACACCTGTACCAGAGCAGACGGGGCGGGGTGAGGGGGTGGCCTGCAGCCGGGTGTCCTGGGCCTCGGGGGCAGAGGGCACCGGCAGTTTGGTGATGACGACCTGAACCTGAGGGGAATGGTTTTATTTTGGGGAAGCGTTTCTCTTTCTTGCTGGGGAAGGATTAATGTCGCAGCGGGTGAGAGGTAACCACAGAGTGAGAGCAGAGGGCCCAGGGCAGCCGCCATACCTGGAGCCTGAGCATCGGGGCTCCCTAGGACCTGGCTGAGTGACAGCCGACAGAGCCCCTGCCGTCCTGTCACCAGGTGGGGGTCCCTGGGGGCGTCCTTAGGGAGCCTCGCCTCAGGCGGCACGCTGACTTCTTGGGGTGATCACCGGTATGGATCCTACAGCGGATAATCCAAGGTCCCCCGTGTGCATGAAGTCCCTGGGCTATCCTGACTGAGACATAATGGAAGGGAAATGAGTGTGTTGTCGTTTTCCAAAAACACCTTATGTCGAGATGCTATCACCAAAAAGAACATTCCTCACGCTAAGTACAGGAAGCCAGGCGCTCTGCCGAAGGCATCTGCAGCTGCCCTGCGCTCTGCACGGTGTGGGTGGCGTGGGATGCTGGGCTGAGCAGACTCCGGATCCCTGGATGGGTGCAGGGAAGGAGGGGTGGCGCCCCCAGCCCAGCCCAGCCCAGCTCCTCCCTTCCTGGGAGCCGAAGGGACCCTCCATCCGTCCCTTCTCCCCGCTGCCCTCCCTCACTCTCCCCTGGCACCACCTGCTCCCCGCCCTCCCCAGCCCAGCACCTTCCGGAGGCGCTCATTCTCCCCAGCACCCAGGGACTGACCCAGCACCCACTGTCTCCGGGATTTGACAGAACGGAAGTCCATGGGTGGGCATTACTGTTCACAGACCTGTTTAGTCAAGGCAGGGTAGTGGGACTGGAATGAGCAAGGTGAATTAAATGGATTCCCAGATAGGATGCTGCTTTAAAGAGATGCATTTTTCAATGCAGGGTCATGTACGTAGTTTCCATGTTCAGCACGTACTTTTCACAATGGTGATGTTGTTGTTTTGGAAACTGTGGACTTTTCTTTTTAAATACATAAATAAACCATGCTCCTTGCTGGGAAAAAAAATGAAGAAAAAAAATACCAGAAAACACTTCTCCTGAATCCATCTTTAGGCGATGACTTTGCTTTTTGAAAACACAAATGCTTTGCATTGTGCAAGTTTCCTCTTTGCTCCTAAAGGAAAGCAGCCTGGTGGATCTGGCTTGGTCTCCGCAGGAGCTCGGTCTGCACCCTGCCTGTGCTCCTGGAGCCGGGACGCATGCACTTGCACGCAGAGAGAGGGAAGCTGCAGTTCGAATTAAACAGACCGTATTTGTAAAGTGGTTTGAAGATGAAAAGCCCCGTAGAAGTTATGGTTGTCATTACCATGAATAATGGATGCGCCCAGGCGGCCAAATGGAACATTGATGCCGGGAGTCGAAGCCCCGCACATCTCTCAGGTGCAATTATCTGTGGCCTGGCTTCAGCGGTGTGCCTCGCGATGGGATCCCTCCACCTTGCCGGGATAGGAAGTTAGGCCTCAAAGATTTCTCAGCACAGAGAGCAGGAGAGCTCCTCAGGAGGCAGGGCTCGGGGTCGGCCTCCCTCTTTCTTCTCCCCGTTGCGTTGTCGCCTCCAGACAGGAACCCCGGCCACGGCAGCCCCTGGCCCCCCAGACACAGGGCACGCTCCTCCTGCAGGAGGTCTGTCTGGTGGGTCTCCACGTCGCTGCGTCCTTCCCTGACTCCTCCGGGCATCCGCTTTCCACATAAGCCCTGGGGGAAGGAACCTGGGGACAGGACTGCTTGCTCCTGGTGAGAATCTGGACAAGCCCAGGGGGGAAGCTGGGGAAACAGCGGGCTCAGGGCAACCGAGCACGCGCCCAGCTCCAGGCGCACGGGCAGGGTGCAGACCCAGCTCCTGCGGAGACCAAGCCGGATCCACCAGGCTGCTTTCCTTTAGGAGGAAAGAAGAACTTTCACAACGCAAGGCATTTGTATTTTCAAAAATCAAAGTCATCACCTAAAGATGGATTCGGTAGAGGTGTTTCGTATATATATGTATATATTTTTTCATTTTTTCCCACTGGATCAACTGGCTGAAGTAACCAGCCGCTTCTTGAGCTCACAGGGACTTGAGGTGGGGTAATAGGCGCTGAGAGGTGTCTGCAAACTGGGGGTCTCAGCAGTGCTGGGACCAGGGAAGGCAGGGGCCAGAGCAGGGGGGCCTTGGGACAGGCCAGATTTTCCGTAGTCACTAGTTTATACCATCGCCTCTGGACGGGACGTTCTTTACTTTCTAAAATTCAGCCCAGTGAAGGCGCGTTTTTATTGTGCCTTTTTTTTTTTTTTTTTTTTTTTCTGATAGATTCTTGGTCTGTCCCCAGGCTGGAGTGCTGTGGCACGATCTCAGCTCACTGCTACCTCTGACTCCTGGGTTCAAGCGATTCCCCTGTCTCAGCTTCCCGAATAGCTGGGATTACAGGCGCCCGTCACCACTCCCAGCTAATTTTTTGTATTTTTAGTAGAGACGGGGTTTCACCATGTTGGCCAGGATGGTCTTGATCTCCTGACCTCGAGATCCACCTGCCTCGGCCTCCCAAAGTGCTGCGATTACAGGCATGAGCCACTGCGCCTGGCCTTTATTGTGCTTTTTGCCTGAGGACAGTGAGCGCTGGGTAGGATGAGCCAGAGGAGGATTCCTAAGACAGTCTGAGGCCTCTTCTTGGCTCATGCGTTGGGAACTTTGGACACAAGGAGGGCACAAGCAGAGGCGGAGGTGTCAGGTGGCCTCAGGGATGGCCACGGGTTTCACTGTAATTATTTGAGAAGAATTAATCTCCCCAGGGAAAGCCTTATCCAAGGGCTTTACACAGACGGGGTTCTGTAGGTATTAGCTGAACAATGACATTTTGCCCAAAGCCTTCTTTCTGTGAATTGCAGACATGTGGATGTTTATACTTTTCTGCTGGAAGGTGGGAGTGTGGAAACAGTTAAAATAACCTAACCTGTAGGAACGACATTGAACTCATGATTTACACCCTGATGCTTGGCACTGTCCCTACCACAATTCTAGAGTCGCATTATCAGATGATTCAGAGAGCCCAGATCCTTGAGTGAAACCTGCTTGCTGCAGGTAAACATCGAGGGCAAGTAACGACCGCTGTGCCCGTTATCCAGAGTGACATTTTGTCATGTGAACTCCAGTGTTTCTCAGCCCTTCATTCGACCCACCTGGAAGCGAGTGAAGATGAGTCACATTCCAAACTTCCCAGCCACAAACAGGAACTTGCCTTCTCAAACGACTGCTCCAGCCAGAGGAGGTCCCCAGTAAGGAGGAAGGAGGGTGTCTGGGTGGCTATGAAGCAGCAAACTTCATACCCACCGGGGCCTGTGTGCATCCTGAGGGCAGCCGTGGTCTTGCTGTTGAGGCAGATCATTTGTGTGTATGGATGAGGGCCTCAGCCATGCGACGCCTCCAGTTCTTCTCATTAGGGAAGTCGACTTCGAAGAGCCTCAAAACCCTTCTCAAGAAACAGAATGCCGGTGGCCAGGGAACACCAGACAGTGTGGGCTCTCACTCCCTGCACTTTGGGGGTCCTATGAGGGACACTCGGAAGGTCTTGTTGCAGTCACAAGACCAGCAGGTGTCAAACAGCAATTGGAACCCAGCCTCCTGCTCCCTGGCTCAAGGCACTGCCAAAAGCTTTGTCTCTGGGCTGAAAGTGGAGGAAATAAACACACAAAGAAGGTGTCCCACAGGAAAGTGGGGGCAGCAGAAACAGGTGCCCCGAGAGTCATGGTAGATCCCGGAATGGCAGAAGGGGTGACCCAGGCGCCGGCGTCGATCAACTCCATCCATCCTTACACCCACCTGCATGCGACCCAGGGCATCACTCATGTTTTACAGATGCAGAAGCCAGGGTGAAGAGGGCTCATTAATGCGTGAGTCACATCCCTCGTGAGAGGCAGCACAGAGGCTCAGAATCGGCACCCCTATCCCACTCCCTGGGCAGGGAACTCAGCCAAGAGGTGCCAAGTCGGGTCCAGCCAGAGGGACACACACTGCTCTCTGGCTTCTCCTGAGTTTTGGGGTTCCAAGAACCATGGCAGGCAGGTCCCTGTGAAGACTGTGGGCCCTCTCCTACCCTGCACTCCCCTGCATCCTCGGTGGTGGGCAGCATGCAGACTGTGCAATGAAAACGCTGTAGGTTTAGGCCAGGCACGGTGGTTCATGCCTGTAATCCCAGCACTTTGGCAGGCCGAGGCAGGCGGATCATGAGGTCAGGAGTTCGAGACCATCCTGGCCAACATGGTGAAACCCTGTCTCTACTAAAAATACAAAAAAAAAAAAAAAAAAAAAAAAAAAAATTAGCTGAATGTGGTGGCACGGAGCTGAGATCCTGCCACTGCACTCCAGCCTGGCCACAGAGTGAGAATCTGTCTCAAAAAAAGAAAAAAAGAAAACACTGCAGGTTTCTAGTCCAGTGCATCTGTGACAGGCAGCACGGCCCTGTTCACAGACTCACAATGCATATTTGCACGGTAAAGCTCTGAAAAATCTTGCAGAAAGAGTCCTGCTTAGATTATGTTCAATGCAGCATTTCTCTGCGTTTCAAGGAAGAGCTATTTGTGGACCATAGAACCACAAGTGTTAAGGATATCCGGGGGTCCTGGCTGACGACATAGACATTGGAATCAGACAGACCTTTGCGTAAATCTTGCTTCTGCTGTGCAATTTGAACAAGGTCTTCAACCCCTCTGGGTCTCAGGTTTCTCATGCACAAAATGCAGATGATAAAATCCATCTTTTGCTGTTGCTGAGGATTAAATAATAGGTGTAAGACCCTTGGCATGGAGCTTTGCACATAGTAAATACTTAACAAATGCTGTCTGTTATTCTTCATGTTCTTTATTGTTCATATCAATAGGATTGATAACTAAATGGAAAAGTCCACATTTGAAAGTCAGGGTCATTTTATTCTCGTTCAGCCTCTATCTGGGATGTTTGGAAGTGGTCTCAGTGACTTTCAAAGACAGTTTGGAATTAACAACCATCTCTCCTTGCCCAGGTACTTGGCTTCAATTTAAGCAATGAAGTCAGAATTAATAAGAAATGGCAGCACCTTCTTCCTCTGAGTATTAACAGTTTTGAGAAAATGGTTGAACTATTCTTGCATTTAATAATTAGATGGGACACGCTCATTTATATTTCAAGGAAACTCCAAGTCCTTGGTCCATAATTAAGATAATAGCACTGTGAGACCCGGAGGTATGATTGAAGAGTCCATGCAAAGGTGCCTGGCCGGGCAGGGCTCTGCTGCCCAGGAAGCCTCTGCTCCTCCACGCCCTGGAACAGCCTGTAATTAGCGCTTGATTTATTTCTCCTCACTCTCATTTCCAGCCTAATAGATTTCACTAGTTATTAGTGTCAGCCATCTTTCCAGCCAGCTGAGGTTGGATGTGTCATTTTGCTTTTGTGTTCATGGTGATGCCTGAAAGTTGAAGTCTTCACGATTGGAGAAGTTTAGAGGAGGAGTCTGTCTCCCCAGCCCTTGCGGACAATCTGCTGACCAGTACCATGGCGACTGCTGGCCTGTGCTATGGATTAGAATAATGCTAGCAGCCGTTGGAAAGAACACAAACCTCCAAATCCCAGCTGCTTGACACCATGGGAACTTACCTATTGCTTGTGTCAGTGCACGATGCAGGTGTCCCCGCAGTGGGAAGCTGAGCCGCCTGTGGCATTCAGAGATCCCATCCCCTTCCTTGCTATGGCTGTGTGGTGGTGTAGAGCAGGGGACAGCCCCTTCTGAGCCATGCAGCTGGGAGCACTGCACACCACTGTGCTCATTCCCCTTTGTTCGTCCCTTCTAGCATGGCCATAAATAAATACCTGAGACTGGGTAACTTATAAGGAAAAGAAGTTTGATTGGCTCACGGTCCCAGGCTGTAAAGGAAGCAACGTGGTTTCTGCCTCCGGAGAGGCCTCAAGGAACTTCTGATCACGGCGGAAGGTGAAGTGGGAGCAGGCGTCTTACATGGCAGGAGCAGCGGTAGGAGAGACGCGGGAGGTGCCACACACTTGAAACGGCCAGATCTCAGGAGAGCTCACTCACGGCTGGGAGATCAGCACCGAAGGGATGGCACTAAACCACTCGAGAGAAACCGACCTGGGATCCCGTCACTCCCACCAGGCCCCGCCTCCAACACTGGGGTCACAACTCCACATGAGATTGGGGCGGGGACATAGATCCAAACCGTGTCACAGCTGCCGGCACACGCCCCACAGGGCGGGGGGTCTGGAAAACCCGGGGTAGCAGCCACTTCTGCAGCTATAGGTCCAGTAGGAGGTGCGTGGCTTTGGGTGGCCACCGCCATGTCCGGTGCCCTCTGCCAGGCACCCGGCGAGAGCCTTCGTGCTCAGGTTCTTCTTGCTTCCCTCCTCTGCCTGCACCTGGGCTGCTCTGTCCTCAAGGACACCCCCTCCTTGCCTGCCACACTGCCCACACTCACCTCCGTTAGCATTCCAGGTCACCAGGCTTCTGATGGGCTCTGTGTTATCATATTAACCAGAAGTGAAGAGTTAGGAAGAATTTGCCTTTCTGACCAGCATTGTTTTACTCCCTCTTCAGTGTGAAATGCCTAGAACTGACCTCTGAGGAGAAGCACCAAGGCTGAAGTGTGGGGCGGAAGAGGCAGAAAATAGGACCCTGTCCAGCTGTTGGGAAATGCGGGTGGACTCCCGGGGTAGAGACAGCATGTGGCCCTGGGGCTGTGGGTGAGGGCAGAGGGACAGGACCCCAGCTGTGTCTGATGGTCCATAGCCCTGGCAAGACCAAATGCAGCCACACCTTGCTTCTTCATTTGGAAGCTCAGAGATACTGGGGAGTTAGCCCACTCATTCTTCTAAGTATTGGTGACAGAGAAAAGCCAAGTACAGACAGAAATGAAGGAAGGGGGTTTAACAAGAAAACACTTATGGAGTGAAGACTGAAATGTAAGAGCTGAAAGTATAAAACGGTTACAGGAAAACAGGGAAAAAGGTTTATGACACTGGCCTTGGCAGTAATTCCTTGGATATCACACCAAAAACGCAGGCAACACAAGAAAAAATAGATAAATTTGAACCCACAGGATGGCAGAAAGTATTTGCAAATATGTATTTGATGAGGGGCAAATATCCAAGATATGTAAAGAACTCTGGGACTCAACAACAGCAACAAAAACAAACAAAGAACTGGATTAAAAATGGGCAAAGAGCTTGAATAGGCATTTCTCAACATCAACAAAAAATATAAATGGCCAATAAACTCAGGATGTTAATATCACCAGTCATTGGAGAAACGCAACTCAAAACCACAGTGGGCTGCCACTCACATCTATGAAGACGGCTGTGATCGAAACACCGGAGAATAACAAGTGTTGATAAGGTTTGAGGAGAGACTGGAAACTTCATGCATTGCTGGTGAGAATATAAAAGGGTTCCTCAAACAGTAAACACAGAATCACCATTTGATACAGTAATTCCAGTTGGGGGTATAAACCCAGAAGAAGTGAAAGCAGGGTCTCTAACACACCCACGTGCATAGCAGCATTGTTCACAATAGCCAAAAGTGGAAATAACCTATGTGTCCACCCATTGAGGAGTGGACACACAGAATGTCACACACACACACACACATACACACACACACACACACACACACACACACAAAAAGAATATTATTCACCCTTAAAAAGGAAGAGGATTCTGACCCAGGCTGCAACATGGATGAACCTTGAGGACATTACTCTAAATGCAATAAGCCGGTCACAAAAGGGCAAATGCTGTGAGAGTCCATGTGTAAGAGGTCCCGAGAGTAGTCAAATGCAGAGAGACAGGTGGAAGAATGGTAGTTACCAGGGACAGTGGGAGGGGAAAGAGGAGTTCTTGCTTAGTGGGTGCAGAGTTTCATTTTGGGGTGACAGAAAATTTCTGGAGAGGGATGGTGGTGAGGATAGCACGACAGTGTGATGTACTTAGTGCCACTGTGATGGACATTCAAAAACAGGGGACATGGTCAGTTTGATGTTACATACTGCATGTTCTACCACATACAAAAAAGAAATAATTGCTTCCTGATTTTAAAGCAACGCATGTTCATTGTATAATCTTTACAAAAGACAGAAAGATGAAAAGGAAAAACAAACACCCATGATCCCAGCACCCAAGAAAATCACCATGAATGTTTTGAAATATTATCTTCTAATAGCTGTCTATTCAGGTATGTATTAAATATACATATAGCATTTGTTTTGCATAGTTTAGATTACATACATCATTGTATTTTGAACTCTTTTTATTTTCTTTATATTTATGTGTCTGATAAAAGGTTTTACCCCAGGTCATTAAAACCACTTTTAATTTAAAAAATATGTAAAATGCCACTTTTCTTACTTAGAAATAAGATGGTTTCATCGTAGAAAAGTTAGGAAATTAAAATTAAAACAATCAAAAAAGATGAAAAACTTATCCGTGACTAAGAAACACATTTTTAACCTTGCCATCTATCCTTCTGGGTTTATGGCACGTTCTAGGAATTCTCTTTGTAAATGAGGTCATCTTGCAAGGTTGTTTTGTAATTTAGTTTTATCACTCACATTTTCATGTTATCAAGTGTTCTATGCCACTGTAACGTCCTTCTAGTACTTAGTTACACGTGCGATCATTTATTTATCCTGCTTCCTATTGTAGCATATTTCCCATGTCTCACTATTGTTAAGATGCTACAATGAACATCCTTGTCAATGTAACTGTTCCTGTTTCTTTAGGATCTATGGATACATTTCTAGAAAAGGAACTGCTGAGCTATTGTACGTGAACACTGTAAGTACTTTTGCACATATCCTCAGTTGGCCTCCAGACTGAACAATTTATACTTCCAGTTGCACTTTCTGGGGGTGCTTGTTTCTCCCCTCCTTCCCAATACTGGAGTTTTATATTTTTAAAATTCTCTCCCTGGGCGCAGTGGCTCATGCCTGTAATCCCAGCACTTTGGGAGGCCGAGGCGGGCAGATCACAAGGGCAGGAGTTCAAGACCAGCCTGGCCAATATGGTGAAACCCCATCTCTACTAAAAATACAAAAAAATTAGCTGAGCGTGGTGGTGCATGCCTGTAATCCCAGCTACTCGGGAGGTTGAGGCAGGAGACTCACTTGAACCCAGGAGGCGGAGGTTGCAGTGAGCCAACATCACACCACTGCACTCCAGCCTGGCGACAGAGCGAGACTCCGTCTCAAACAAAAAAAAAAAAAAAAAAAAAAAAAAAAAACTCTGCCAACTTGGTAAGTGCACATAGCTCCCTGTGGCTACATAACATTTCATTGTATCAGGAAATTACAATCACTTAACTCTTCTGACATACTCAGACATTTAGGGCAAAATATACAAAAATAGTGAACATTTCCTACACACGGGCTCCACAGTGGCTGCGGCTGAGTCCCCTTGGTTTTTCGGGGCACCCCGCTGTCCGTCCTTGGTGTGGGTGAGGACACCCTGTCGGTGTGCTGGCTCAGGGGTGAGGCTGAGTGGGGCTCCCAGTTCTGCTGCTCTCTGGCTGGCCTCAGTCTCCTTGTCAGCAAAACAGGGATGAGAGCACCAGGCTTGTAGCTGTAGCCGTCAAGCGACAGTGCGCGCTTGGGGTCTGCCTCACAAAATGTTCTGGGAGCTGATGGGCCCAGGATGCCCCTGCAGGCTTTTTGCTGTGATTGGGACTTCAGATACTAAGTCCTATGGGGTGCAGAGGGGTTGAGAGGGCTGCGGTGGGTGAGGAAGCGTTCAGCAGGGGGCTGCTGTCATGTAGACCTGGGACTGGGCAGCCGAATGCCCCCACTCAGTTTTGGGTCTTTTACCTCCAGACGTTCCTGTTTCCCTCTGTCTCCTCCCCGCTTGATATGCATTTAAAATGGGTTTCTTGGCCGGGCATGGAGGCTCGCGCCTGTAATCCCAGCACTTTGGGAGGCCAAGGCTGGTGAAGCACTTGAGGTCAGGAGCTCGAGACCAGCCTGACCAACATGGTGATATTTTCTACTGAAAATATAAAATTACTGGGCATGGTGGTGCATGCCTGTAATCCCAACTGCTTGGGAGGCTGAGGCAGGAGAATCACTTGAACCTGGGAGGCAGAGGCTGCAGTGAGCTGAGATCACGCCACTGCACTCCAGCCTGGGCAACAACAGCAGAACTCTGTCTCAAAAATAAATAAATAAATAAATAAATAAATAAATAAACAAACAAACAACGGGTTTCTCCCTGGGGTTCTCCTGATGGCCGATCCCTCACACCCTTCCCTTTACGCCCTTCCATACTTGCGGGCCAGGCCTGGCTGAAGACCACTTGGCACCCCCGTTTCCATAAAAAAGTGTGTGCCAGCTGTGCCTCCCACAGAGGCAGAGGCATTTCCAGCTCCTTCACCTGTCGAAGAAGAGAACCTTACGTCATAGAGAAAGTGCTTTGAACAGGAGTCTCTGAAATTTTGTTTTAATAAGAAAAAGAAATTACACGGCCTGGACACAGCGTGAACTGACTCAGGCAGAGGCACTGAGGGGACCGGAGGCCCCTCTCCCCCACAGACAGTGGGAGTGTGGAGGGGGTACCTGGAAGCAGCCTGTGAGGTGCGACAAAAGAAGGTGGCTCGGGGAAAAGCAGTGCCTGAATCCCACCGGAGGATGGGAGAAACCCAGGGTGAGAAACCAAGCCTCCAACTCCAGTGCCGCCGGCCTGGCCCCATGCCGAATCCACGGCTTGCAGAGGGGAGGAAAAAACTCCTTAAAGGCAACAACATCCTTCACTCTGTAAGACTCACTTGGCGTCAGAATTGTGCTGCCGACGAGATCTGCACGGGTGCTCCCTGGAGCCCTCCCCTCACCCACCCAGGGCTCACCCTCAAAACCTGTCCGCCGTGAACCTGGGCTCCCCAAATGCCGCTGGAGAGGGAGAGGGGACTCTCTGCAGCATCACACGGGAGAGCAGGTGGATGAGCACCTGGTGTGTGACAGCCGCAGGCCCCTGGCTTCTGAAGGTTTGCAGGGGTCATGTTGGAGGGCGCCCTAGCATGTAACCGAGAACCATGGGCCCAAGTGATACTGGACAAGGAATTGCACCACAGCCCACACCTGGCATGGTGTCAGTCCTTGAGAAACAAACAAAAACCCAACTTACCGAGGATGTTCAGGAGGTACTATGGCATTTGCCCAATGTCCTGGAGGCTGAGAGCTACAGAGGTCCAGAGACCAGGGTAGAGGCCTTGGGAAAGGTCTGAATATATGAATGGATAGATGAATGAATGAATGAATGAATGAATGAATGAATGAAGCAAGCAAGGAAGGAGAGGGTCTCACCAAGTCTTTTCACCCCTTCCCTAGGATTACATCTCTTTGGGAATCTTTTCGGGGGCCACTCTGCCCCTGAACCCCCAGGAAAATCTCTCACTTTTGAGGGGGCCCATGGCAATCCAGGGAGCCCTGTGTTGCCTGGGAACCCCCTCTTCTCAGGGCTGCTGCCCCCATCCTGGTCTGGAGTTTCCCCATCAGCACTCCAGTGCCTCTGGGCTCACATGGATGGGGAATCCCAGCGTGCCAGGCTCTTTGAAGTGGGAGCCCCACCAGGCCTGCAGGGCTCCCTGCCTCAGCTTCAAAGGCTGCAGAGAGAAAGATGCAGCCACTTGGGACAGCAGGGATGCAGGCTGGTAGCGGGTGGAGAAAGGGGCTGGGGAGGAGAGAGCTCCTAATGCCTTCCCCAAGTCCTGAAGCAAGGGGGCCACCAAGGACTGTGTCCTCACTTCTCACCAAGCCCTGGAGAACCTCTGCCCACCCATCCATTCACTCATCCACCTATCACTCCACCTACTCATCCACCACACATCTATCCCTGCATCCATCCATCCATCCATCCATCCATCCATCCATCCATCCATCCACCCACCCACCCATCCATCCCTCCATCCCTCTATCCCATCATTCTTCCACCTATCTATCCCTCCATTCACACATCCATCCTTCCATCCACCCAACCATCCACCCATCTATCCCTCCATCCACCCATCCATTTACCCATCTATCCCTCATCCACCTATCCATTCCTCCATCTATCCATTCATCTCTCCATCCACCCCTTCATCCACCCATCCATCCACCCATCTATGCCTCCATCTACCCATATATTACTCCATCCATCTTTTCATCTCTCCATCCATCCCTCCATCCCTCCATCTGCCCATCTATCCCTCCATCAACCCATCCACCTACCTACTCATCCATCCACCCACCCATCCACCCACCTGTCCATCCACAGGGATTTGTCGAACACCACTGGTGAGGCAGGCACTGAATAGAAGGACTCTGGCCAAACTGTACATCCCACTGCCCCCTCCAGCCTCACAAGCCCAGTGTACAACCTTGGTCACACTGTCAGCTGCCCGGTAAAGCTGCCCAGCCCATCTCCCTGTCCTGGGTCAGAGCACTACTCAGGACTGGTGCCAGACAGGGGGCCATGTTTAGGGAGTGTTTGCCTTCAGCAGGTCAAGTGCTTGATCTCAGCTTCAGTTTTCTCCCTGGGAAGTATGAATGATGCCTGCCCTTCAGGATGCCTGGGGCAGGCAGGGAGGCTGAGCCTCCGCCCCATTCTCACACAGCCCACATCCAAACATCAGCCACGTGGCTATCCAGCCTTGAGACTCACCTTCCTGCTCATCCTTTTCTCTTCTCTTGGTGTCAGAACTATTTCTCACATCAGTGGGGAGATCAGTGATGAGCACACAGGCTTGGACCCATTCACTAGTGGGCATCTTACTGGCCTCCCTCTGACACAAAGAGATCCGGCATCTTCCTTTTGTGTCCTCTACAGCACTGCTTTTAAAACTGTGGGTTGCAAACCATTGGTGGGTTTTTTAATCAATTTATTAGGTCATGACAAGCACTTACATGAAAAATGAAATAGAATAATAAAAATAGAAAATACCAGAAGACATCTCATGGATAGGGGCTAATACTTGTGGATAGGGGTGGACGCTCATGGATAGGGGTGGACACTCATGAATGGGGTGGACATTCATGAATAGGAGTGGACACTCACGGATAGGAGTGGCCCATCACGGATAGAAGTAGACACAGATGGGGTGCATACTCACAGATGGGGTAGACACTCACGGATGGGGTAGACACTCATGGATGGGGTGGACACTCATGGATAAGGTAGACATCGTGCGTAGGGGTGGACACTTATGGATGGGGTGGACACTCATGGATGGGGTAGACATCATGGATGGGGTGGACACTCATGGATGGGGTAGACATCATGGATGGGGTGGACACTCATGGATGAGGTGGACACTCATGGATTGGGTGGATACTTATAGATGGGGTGGACATTAGTGAATAGGAGTGGACACTCACGGATAGGAGTGGACCCTCATGGATAGAATTAGACACTCACAGATTGGGTAGATACTCACAGATGGGGTGGACACTCATGGATATAAGTGGACACTCATGGATGAGGTAGACATCATGCATAGGGGTGGACCCTATGGATGGGGTAGACATCGTGCATAGGGGTGGACACTTATGGATGGGGTGGACACTCATGGATGGGGTAAACATCATGGATAGGATAGACATCATGGATGGGGTAGACATCGTGGATGGGGTGGACACTCATGGATGGGGTGGACACTCGTGGATAGGGGTAGATATCATGGATGGGGTGGACACTCATGGATGGGGTGGACACTCATGGGTAGGGGTAAAGGTCATGGATGGGGCGGACACTCGTGGATGGGGTGGACACTCATGGATATGGGTGGACACTTATGGATGGGGTGGACACGCATGGATAAGGGTAGACATTTATGGACAAGTGTAGACATCATGGATAGGGATAGACACTCATGGAGTAGGGACAGGAGTTGATAGAACACTTGTGTGCACATGTGCTGAGGGCTGTAAAATGAGTTCTTACAGCTTGATACAGTCATAAGACTTGGACAAACACTTCCCACTAACAGCAAAGGCTGTCACTTGTCATTTGTTCAGAAAATGTTTATGAACACTGACATTTAAAGATAGTTAAAGATGAACTATCCTTAACATATGTCAGAATAATTAGACAGCTCATCGGGATTTGGAGCCAAGCTTCCTGCATAGATGGTGTGTTTTCATCCATCCATCCATCCATCCATCCATCCATCCATCCACCCACCCACCCATTCATCCTTCCACCCATCCATCCACCCACTCAGCCATCTATTCAACACCTTTTGTGAACATGCTGGTGGGAAGGCAATGGGTTGTTTACCTTCCCTGTTTCAAAGGAAGAAAAGGAAAAAGAATCCTTTCTTGCAAGTTCTGTGACCAAGACCCCTAGAGCACCATCTCCAACTCACACAGCAGTATTTTTGGTAGTAGATATAAATTATGTTCTCTTACCTTTTTTTTTTTTCCCTGAGATAGAGTCTCCTCTGTCACCTAGGCTGGAGTGCAATGGTGCGATCTTGGCTCACTGCAACCTCTGCCTCCCGGGTTGAAGCGATTCTCCTTCCTCAGCCTCCCGAGTAGCTGGGACTACAGGTGCGTGCCACTATGCCCAGCTAATTTTTGTATTTTTAGTAGAAACGGGGTTTCACCACGTTGGCCAGGCTGGTCTCAAACTCCTGACCTTGTAATCTGCCCGCCTCAGCCTCCTGAAGTGCTGGGATTATAGGTGTGAGCCACCTTGCCCGGCCCACGTTCTCTTACTTTTAAGAACAAATCCTGATGTTCTGTTGTTCCCTACCTAGCTCATTTTTGGAGATGTGGCTTAAGTTATTCTATCTTCAAGGCTTCCTTCTGGATTACTCCAATTCATGATATATATTTTTTCTTTTCTCTTAATCCTTCAGTTCAGAGGAAATAGCAGAGATTATTTTCTAAATATTTTTTATTTAAGATGAAGAAAGTCTTGGAAGTATTTATTTATCAGTGCCCTGATTTTTATCCAAGACAAGTTTAATGTCTGACAATATAAGGTTTTTTGATTTTGAGCATTCAGTATCTACGTTTGCACGATGAAGTTTGAGCGGTGTGTGTTTTAACGCACGCTGCGTGTTTCCCAGTTACATATTTGCTAGGCTAATGTGAGTACCCAACTTAGGAAAGATGAAAGAAATTTACTTAAAATCTGGCTCTTAACACATTATTCAGTAAAAATGTTCCCTTGAGCTGGAGTGTTGGGTAAAGGGCACCATTGGAAATGCTGTCTCTACATCGACTTACGGGAAATAACTCGAGGATGGTGACCTGTGGCAGAGATGAGGGCCCGTCCCCACCTGTGTCAATGTGGCCTTTCTGGCCGGTTGTGGTAGCCATGCCCCAGCTCCTGCCTCCAGGATCGGTGGGCCCCCCTCTTCCAGCCTAGAAGTCCATGCGCTCAACCTTCCTTCAGCAGCCCAAAGGTCACAGCATCCAGGTCGTGCCCCAGGCCCCCTTCCCTCCTACCCTCACTTCACAGAGCCGGAGACACCCTTGGCACCCACGCCTCCTTCAGACATTGCTGCTGCTTCCCCAGTGAGTGGTCTGCTTGGGCCACAGGGATGGCCAGAGGCAGCTTTGGAGCTGCCCCGCAGCTGCAGTTACCTGTGTGGAGTCAGGCAGGACAGGGCTCCCTGCTTTCTGCTTCTCCTTTCCTGACACAGCCATTGGTCATCACATCCTGGACATAACAGAGAGAGAAGTTTGCCCTAAGACCAAAAGCAAGGATTCCCATGTGCTGGCCAAGGGTGGGTGGCGACTCTCAGCGGCAGCAGTTTCTAGTTCCTCTAAAAGCCGCTGTTTTCTGGAAACACCTGAGATGTCGATTCTACTGTCTATGCTGCTCGCAGTCTGGTCTCTGAATATCCCCTTCTCCTGTGGGAATGCCACACTGGCCCCTTTAGCTTTGCGGGAACGCACTGCAAGACCTCTTCAGTTCTTTCTGCGTGTCAAAGTTTTACTTTAAATAAGTCCACAGTGGTGCTTGCCCCACTCCCACAGTAAAACCTTCCTTAACTGAGAGTCAGGGTAACCCGCATTCATTCACCACAACAGCCCAGTCTCTGACGTCAAGGTTATTATTTTCCTCCTGTGTGAAGACTTGCTTGTCAGTTATAAGAAAATATTAATTAAGTCAGGCATCTCCGCTTGTGGGTGTCTCTAATTACTTACACAGAGGACAGCCCTTAAAGTTGGGCAAATGGACATCCCTTCCAGAGTGTGCTGCAAACATGACTTACCAATGGCTTCCCAGGTCTGAGGGCCTTAGGGTCGCCAGATCACTTGGTACAGTGGGGGTGCACGAGGCTCAGTCTACCAACTTAACTTTACAGGAAACGTGGCAGAGTGTTACTGCCTATGGTTCACCTTGATTTTGGATTGAAGTCCCCATAAGAGCCAACACTTCCTTAGAGCTCACTTCGTGCCAGGCTGAGGCATCACAGATAAAGAGGAGACTAATGTTACCACCATCTTACAGGTGGGGAAACTGAAGCATGCATGCTGAAGTGAGTGGGGCAGGGTTACCCAGCTTGCAGGCATCAGAGCCAGGAGCACAGTCCACACACAAGATGGCATGCTTTTCACCATGTTGCTGTTAGAGCCTCTGGGCTGGTAGAGAATTTAACTCTGGCCTTACTGGCACCGAAGTCTTAGATGGAATCAAGAGGCATGGGTGTGGGGTGAGGACGCCAGGGTGCAGGTGGCTGTTCCGTTTTGTCAGGCTCAGTAGCTCTGCCGTCCTAGGTGGTGCCGGGGCTGGGGGCTCCCTGGGCTTCCCCTGTGCTGAGATTCACACTCACCCGACCTCCTCGTCCACCAGGACTTGCTACCTGCCCTCCTCCCCCAGGCTCCGGGACAGCCAAGTGGATCAGTCACTGAAGAGCCAGGGGACCTCTCCAATACAAGGCTCCACTTCCCCAGATTTGGGAAATGGTGAGGAGACAGGGAAAGTGAGGTAACCAAAAACTGAAAATAAGTTAGTATTTCAAAATATTATGCAAAGCATAAATAGAAAAACCCTTGAAGCTGCCAGATGAATACTTTGCGGGTTGATTCTTCAGCATCGATGCCTTCTTTTCCCTGTAGTGACTCCCCAGTTTTGCCTTGGGAAGGTCTAGGGGGCACTGACCACATTCCCACTCCCAAGGGAGAACTGCAGATCCCAATGGTGGAGGCTCCATTCACCTGCCCCCGGCCACTGTGATTGTCTCGGGAAGAGAGAGCTATGGCAAGGGGCCTTCTGGGAAGAAAGCTTCTCAGCTTCTGTAGGAGAGACCCCCTTTCCTCTTTCTGTGCACAGTGAGGACCAAGAAGCGGGGGTGGTGCTGCTCTGGGGAGCGCTGAGAGCCGTGAGGAGTCTCCGTGTGGAGCCTGAAGAAGACCCCGCATCCAAGAAGGCCCTGGAGCTGAGTATCAGAGTTTGAGCAGCGAGTCCAGCCTAGCAGAAGCCAGCGTTGACCAGAGACTTTTCAATGGTGCAAAATGGCAAACCGCTTTAGACTCGGGGATCTGTTCCTTGCGGCACCAGAAGTTGCAACAGGTTCACCTGGATTCCAGCTCTAGCTGGACTTGCTAATTGCTAAAGTGCCAGCTCTAAAGTCTGTGATTCCGTGGAAATCCCTTTCAAGCCCGAACTCTGTTTTTTATGGGCCTCTTGTCCAAACACTTTGACTTGTGAACTCTGTTTCTGTCAAGTTGACACTTGGGCTTGGCCACCCATTCATGAGCCAGATGAAAGCAGCTAAATGCTGGAAAAATCAAAGGTTTCTACCTCTCTGTGAAATCATTGTGAAGCATATAAAAAAAATTAGGAAAGTCAAAACCCAACCAGAGCAAACCCAACTAAACAACCTACATGTCTGCAAAACCGAGGTGTGGCCTACTTTTCCACTGGAAAATAAAAACAATTTTAATGGACTCTTGAGATGATGATGAACCAGGTTTTATGTTGCGTTGTGTCCAGTTCTCTATATCTGATTCTTTGCTTTTGCCTCATTTCTTCCACAAGCATCAATTTCTGTTTTATATGTGTGTGGCTATCACCCTAATGTATTCCTGGTATTAAAACTGGGAACATCTTGGACCTTTCTTCAAGGAGGTGAGTGCCCTTATGGCATTGAATACTAAGGAGCTTTCCCTTCCTCCCCACATACACCCTTTTTCCTCCTCTCTCTCTCTCATTTTTTTTTGAGACGGAATCTCACTTTGTCGCCCAGGCAGCAGTGTAGAGGCACGATCTCAGCTCAGTGCAACCTCCACCTCCCGGGTTCAAGCGATTCTCCTGCCTCAGCTTTCCAAGTAGCTGGGGCTATAGGCATCCACCACCACGCCCAGCTAATTTTTGCATTTTTAGTAGAGATGGGGTTTCACCGTGTTGGCCAGGATGGTCTCGATCTCTTGACCTTGTGATCCGCCTGCCTTGGCCTCCCAAGTGGTGAGATTATAGGTGTGAGCCACTGCACCTGGCCCTTTCCTCCTCTTAAGGAAGTGAAATCTTACCAGTTCCTCAGGGCGGCAGCCTAAGCTCCTGCTGACTTGGACAGTCACTTCGTTTCATTTCTGCCATTGCTCATGACGAGTTAGCACAAGGGCTGCCTAAGGAATGCCTCATGGTTCAGATGCCGTCTTGTGTTCTCATTCCTTCTTGGCTTTCAGTGTTTCTGGGGCCACTCTGTGCCTGGCGCTGTGCTGGCCACGGGGGTGGTGGGACTCTTGGGACCCTCCTGTTTGGTTCCTTGCCAGTGCCCAGAGTCATGTGGAGAAAGCCAAACCCCTTGCTGGCACCTGTGGAGTGGGGGACATTGGTTCTTGGGAGCACAGAGCAGGAAGGGCTGTGGAAGAGGCAAACCAACAGGCCAGCAGTGATTCGTGCCATTCACAATCCATGCCAGCGTCGCCCAACTTGGTTGAAGGCCCAGCACAGACACATGACGGCTATGTTCAGTTATCTCCTGCTCAGGCAGGCGGACGCCTCCGTCTCAGTCCCTGCCATCAATCAGCCTCTAAGGGAACCGAGTGACCCTTGCAGAGACTCCTCATTTCCACATTTTTCTACATTTCCCACTCCTAATTGATAAAATAAAGAGATTGCTAAGTAGAAAGCAGGTTCTACGTATTTTGTGCAATCCAGCAACATTTTTCTTTCAAACGAGTTCAAGTCTATCTTGGCAAAAGGTGAAAGGAAGCGTCAATAATTCAAGCTAGTTATGTTTTTCTTTCCTTATTAAATCAGTTAAAATTATCTTTGTTCTTCCCAGACAGGCTCTGAAGGGCCTATTAAGGCATCTGTGGCATGGATCACTCACCTGGCACTCTCAGAGATAATTAACATGCTGTAATCTTACAACATCTTGGAATAGGAAGGGGCCTTACAGAACTTGGGGAATTTGGTTCAGGCTTTTGATACCAGCGATGTCAGAAACCCAGGGGTGGGGAGGTCCCAGGGTTGTCAGAGGCCACAAGCTGTCAGAGCTGGAACCAGATGCGTGAGGCCACCCCGCCCACAGAGGTTCTCCGCAGGCTCCCACACCCTTGCACAACACAGCCACGCAGGGTGAAGAAGGCTCTGGAATTCCCCTGCTTGGAATCTCCCAACCCTATCCATCCTTCAGTGCCCAGCTCAGGTCCCCAGTGCCACTGTCTTCCTCGTGGGCTGTCCCAGAACTATGACTCCCATGGCCATCCCTTCCATTAGGGATACTCCCAGCACAGTGGCAGCTGCTGCCGTCCACACCACCGGCTGTTCCACTGCTCTCAGCTCACTTCATCCTTCCCTCAACTCAGAGAGGCAGCTGTGGTTATGCTCACTTGATAGATGAGGAAACTGAGGCACACAGAGGTTCAGCCAGCCGAGCCATGTGGCATCATTGGTAGGTGGGAGAGCCACAGAGAGGACACTGGTCTGGACTTTAGGCTGACACTGAACTGCGGGTGATGCCCGCTTGTCCCTGTCAAGCCACACATCTGCCCTGGTGTCTGTGAGCTGGTTCATCTTCCATGAAACCAAGTGTTCTCTGGAGGTGTGGGGGTGCCTGTTTCCTATCCACCCCTTGTCCTCAGCAGAGAATGCAGGTGGTCCCTGACTTACCATGGTCCAACTTGCAATCTCTCGACTTTCCGATGGCATGAAAGTGGCACTCATTCAGGGAAAGCCGTGCTTGGAGCACCCATCCAACCCTTCTGTTTTTTACTTTCAATATGGTGTTCAAGAAGTTACTTGAGACAGTCATCACTTTATTATAAAATACGGTCTGGGTTAGGCCATTCTGCCTGACTGTAGACTAGTACGAGTGTTCTGAGCATGCATTCAAGATAGGCGAGGCTGAGCTGCGATGTTTCGTATGTTAGGTGTGTTACGTGCATTTCGACTGATGATATTTTCAGTATATATTGGGTTTATTGGGACGTAGCCCCATGGCAAGTGGAAGAGCGTCTGTATTTGTGCACTGACTTGCTCTGTCAAATTGCTAGTGTTTCCTCCCTCCAGGCAGCAGCGGGCAGACAGGGCTCCAGGACAGCTAAGGTCTGTGGTTTAAAACTTTCAGACAAAACCACCAAAAGGTGTGGTCCCGAGGACTCACGCTACTCCCTGGTCCTCCCTACACCTGTCACCCACCGACACTGCCGACCTTGTCCCAGGCTTACTTTGGATCATCACCTGAGATTCTGCTTCTCTGATCTTCATGTCAGGTGCCCTCAAATTAGGTTCTAGGAAGAGCCAGTGCTAGGAGCAGCCGTCATGACATGCAGAGCACACAGATGCATGTGCACAGTTGTGTGCATGTGTCTCTGTGTGATGCATGTGTGTGTGCATATATGTGTGTACATGCATATGTCTCGGTGCACACGCATGTGTATGTCTCTGTGTGCACACGTGTGTATGTGTGTCTCTGTGTGTCTGTGTGTGCACACGTGTGTATGTGTGTCTCTGTGCACATGTGTGTATGTGTCTCTGTCTCTGTGTGTGCACACGTGTGTATGTGTGTCACTGTGTGTCTGTGTGTGCACATGTGTGCATGTGTCTCTGTGTCTGTGTGTGCACACGTGTGTATGTGTCTCTGTCTCTGTGTGCACGTGTGTATGTGTGTCTCTGTGTGTGTGTACGTGTGTGTGTGTACATGTGTGTATGTGTGTCTCCGTGTCTGTGTGCACACGTGTATATGTGTGTCTGTGTCTGTGTGTGCACACGTGTGTATGTGTCTCTGTGTGTCTGTGTGCACGTGTGTGTATGTGTGTCACTGTGTGTCTGTGTGTGCACGTGTGTGTGTGTCACTGTGTGTCTGTGTGTGCACGTGTGTGTATGTGTGTCACTGTGTGTATGTGTGTGCACACGTGTGTATGTGTGTCTCTGTGCACACGTGTGTATGTGTGTCTCTGTGTGTCTCTGTGTGCACATGTGTATGTGTGTCTCTTTGTGTGTGTACATGTGTGTATGTGTGTCTCTGTGTGTGCACACATGTGTATAAATGTTTATGTGTGCATGTGTGCTGGGCATGCATCTGTGTGAGTGTGTGTGTCTGCTGTGCATGTGTGTTTGGGGGTTATAGGGTGGGCACAGGGAGTGGCTGTGGCAGCTGCTTTTAATCTGTGGCTCCGGGACACTCTTGCTTGCTCTGGGATGAGTAGGGGTCTCCTATGGCTCCCTGACTGTGGACATGAGACCTGTTCCCACTTCCTACCCCCACCCCATGTGAAAACATCCTGATGGCATGGTCCTCCCGGTCCACAGTGCTTGTTCAGAGACCGCTGTGGGTGCAGAGTGCAGAGGGGTGTGGTGGGAAGTATACCGGTGGCCTCTGGAGCTGGACTATGCACGGTCTTTTACTGCAGGAAGAACGTGATCCCCGGGGCTCACTTTCCTGGGCCAGAAGCATGTGGCTGACACACGCTTAGCTCTCTGTGCCAGGACACCTGCCCTCCTGCCCCACCAGGTCTCACTGGAATCCCCACGTGCCCTCTGTCCCGCCCCACACAGGCCCTTTCCTAGATCTGATGACCCTGGCCCTGCCTTTCCAGCTTGATCTTCCAGAGTTGAGTCTGCGTGGCTGTGTCCTCATTGCCTCCCGGTTCCCCTGACGCTGAGGTGGCTGCCAGGCCTGTGGTCTGGTTGGACAGGACGTCCTCAGCTCCAGGACACTCGACTCTCCACACCTGGGCTTCCTGGGCTGGTCCTTCCCAGCCTCCCCTTTCCGAGCTGCCTTCCTGGTGCCTCCCTCCTGGGCACATCCTAGGGCACATCTGCTCTACACGGCCGTCCCTCCTGGGCCAGCCTCTTCCCTCCCCACTCTGTGTGGCCAGAGCCCATCTGCCGGTGTGGCACCTCGTACTTGGACGATTTGTGAACTTGCATCCAGATAAAAAGGCCTGTCTTTCGCACACTTGGGGGGCAGTGCTTTCTTGGGCTAAGTCATGACCCCAACTCCCCCTGCTCCTGCAGTGGCCGGTAAGTGCTTGTGTTTTCTGTGGGCTCTGGATGGCCATTCAGCGGGAGGACCCTCAAAACAGTGGTGCTCTGGATGGGGCTGGCCGCCTGTGTGCCGGGGGCTCAGCTCAAGGGTCCCCTGCCCTGGGGGCTTGAGACGTCTCTGTGGTTCTCTCTTCTGCTCAGGAGGCACCTCCAGGTGCACGGAACAGACTTATTTGAGAATGGAACAGAGTACGTTCCACCACATCTGCCTTCCCTGATCCCTCCTTGCAGAATTCAAATCCCCAAATCCCCACACAGGCGACCCAGTTTCAGGGCTGACATCCTGTGCTATTTTCCCCACATAAAGACGGATGAGTTCTTTGCCCCTTGGAATTGACGATAATAGGGTTTTGCTGTACATATTCATAATTCTCTGGGCAAGTCATTCGGCCATATGGATTTTATAGAGCAGCGTTTCTCAGACTTTAATGTGCACGGGCTTCACCTGGGAATTTTGTTTAAATGGAAATTCAGATTCAGTAGGTGTGGGATGGGGCCTGAGATTCTGCATTTCTGACGAGCTCCCAGGTCCGGGATGATACTCGACAGAGAAGGTCAGACCGTGGCAGACACGAAGGATCACAGATGCCTTTCTCCTCGATTGTTCAGCATGATCTCTCTTGTCCTCCCAAAATGACAGTGTGTCAAAAAGTGAGGGCATGAGACGGGTCTTTCCAGACCGGCTGCTGCCTTTGTCAGGAGTCCCTCGGACGCCAGAGGCAGAAGCCTTACTCTGCTTTCTTAAGGGCAGGAAGGAATGTCTCGAGGCCTTGAGAAGTTCATGGGGAGACGGCCGCAGGTGCATCTGGTTCCAGACGTTCAACCAATTTTCCGGAGTTCCATGCGTCTACTTGGCCTTCCTCTGTTTGTCCTTGTTCTCAGGTAGGCATTCCGTCTTGATGGTAGGAAATAATGGCCAGGCTTAGATGGGCCGAACCGAGAGTGGTCTCAAAGGGGAAAGAGAGAGCGCGCCTCTCACCGAGTCACGCATATTCATCCCCGGAAATGACTCCAAGTGTCGCCTCTCAGCCAGCCCTCTGCGCCGGGCCCGTGAGCTCTCCTGGCTGCGGTGCCCACCTCTGGGCCCTACCAGATGATGAGAACTTGGAGAGAGGCTGTTACCAGGCGGGAGAGATTGCGGACAGCGAAACTTCTGCTCAGACCGTGAACTCTGCTTACCTTTCCACCGCACTGCTCCGAGGGCCAGTGCTGGGTGCCCAGTACGCCTGAGCAATAACCATTGCTCCCACATCACCCAGTTCATAGTAACACCCCTCTTACCTGGTCCACCAGTGCGTCTCCTTCTTGGCTGAGCATTGGAGTCACCCGAGTGGCTTTTCAAACAATGCCCAAGACTCACCTAGAAAATCTGCCGGCAGCCCAGGCATAAGCATCTATTTTTAAAGCTCTCCACCTTCAAAAAGTGCAGCCAAAATGAAAATCCTCAATGGAAACAAGGCTTGACGTGCTAGGTGATAAAGAATTTTAAAATTACAGGGCTCCAAGGAGTCTCAGACCCCGTCTAGTTTTCGCCCTTTCATTTTACGGGTAAAGTAACTGACCTAAAGTCTCAGAGTTGGTGTGGAGTGCAGAATGCAAGCCACCTGATTTCCAGCCCTGTGTTCTTTTTATAACAGCTGATTTTGCACATGTCAAAAAGGAGGCTGACATCACAGAGCAACACAGCCAGGGGCTCAGAAAGCTCCCTGGCACATCTGAAAAGGAAAAGAAAATACTTTGAAAATATTAAAGGTTATTACCAGGTGTCAAATGAATGTCAGGGAAATAACTTCAAGTTTTTCAACACACTGGGACTCATTTAATTTATTTAAATGTCTTTGTTAGCTGGAGGAATTCTTAAGACTGTCCTCCTTGTCATTTTATTCCACGATTAATCACCTGCAAGCTAACTTAACCTGGAAATAACTGCAAAATTTGTGATACTTCAACCGATCAGGGTTCAAGACACTTGGTTCTTAACAGTTTGTGTAGGATCAAAGATATGGCTGCTGTCCAAAAGAGCTGGGATGCTCACATCAAAGTTCAGATCCAACCCCTTTCAACCTTGCTCCTTCTCTTCAGCACTTAGATTTAAGTTCTTGTTGAAAACTTTTAAGTAGAGCTGTGTGTGTGTGTGTGTGTGTGTGTGTGTGTGTGAATTGCAGCCTTAGCCCAAACCAACTCCTTCATGTCGTGAACTGGAGAGTGGACATGATTTCCGGGCTGAGCCAGCTCTTGCCTGTCAGGTTGAGCGAGGTGAAAGTGCTGAGCCATCCTAAGAGGGTCTTTTTCATGAGTGTCCCAGGTGCCGTTCGGTCCCTGCAGATCCTTAGGCTCATAGCTGCCTCGTTATGGAAAACACTCGTGGCCAAGCGAACGATGACCACCCGGCCTCCAGTGTGAACAAGGCTGAGACCTGACCGGCTTTCTCATCGGGAAAAAAACAGCATTGGATTCATTTCTCCATCTCTCTCATGTGTGATGCTTTCCACCCACTGGGTTAAGTTTCTCACTGCGTTCTTCATTTTTCTTTCTCCTCTCCCCTCGCCCTCCCCTTTCTGTGTGAGTTTCGAAAGGCAAATGTCTGGCGGGAGTTGATAAAGGAATTGCTTTTACTTGTTTCAGGTGCTGACGGCACAGTGAGGTTTGTTATGCTGGAAGCTTAAACCAACAAAAGCCAGGGAGGACTGGACGCTGTCTGAAAGTGAGGACAGGAATTGCTAATTGCTCATAATATCCTGTGTCTACCAAGAGCAACAGATACTCGACTTCTTTTTAAAACTGTCTAAAGTTAACTTACTCACAGAATACCAGCCATAAATACTTTCATGTCTGACTCACTTAAGCTAGAGTTGTAACTTCACATTACCATGTGCCTTTACATTATTGAAGTTTAAAGGAATTCCTTTCAAAACCCAATGTTTGGCTCACGATGAAAGGGAATCAAACAGCTTATTCTAAGTTACATTCAATAATTACATAAGTAACACTTTAAATACTAGATATGCAAATAGTGCACTATTCTTCCTGTAATTACTTTGTGTACACGGTTTGATGAAATCCCAAGATTGTAATACATGTTTATGGAGAAGATTAGTAAATATGCTTTCTTTCTGAATGGAAGAAGTGAACTAGGAATTGAAAGTGAACAAGACATTTGCAGTTGCTGTGAGTGGCTGCCTGGAGCCTGTTGGTGTGAGGAAGCCAGGAAGAGCCTCAGGGTGTGTTCCAGGTATGGCTGAAGCCAGGTGTCTCCTCTGTGCAGCCTCATCCAAACCACCCGAGAGTCCCAGGGTCCCTGGTTGTGCATGTGGCCACTATGGAAAGATCGGTTCCATGCGGTTGGGCCGGAAATACCTGTATGGGTGTTTCAGAGATTTCAGTCCATGTCTCAATGTATTCTGGATAGAGCAGGGGTAACCTGTCTTTAAAGGAGGAAAAGGAGTGATTTGGGTTCAGATCATCTAGCTTCAGCCCTTCTCCCCAGAACATGCTTTAAACAAGTTATTTTAGGTATAATTCATGCTTATTGTAAAAATAACCAGAGAGTTCACAAGCAGGCACAAAACTCTTGTTTTTCCTCCAGGTTTCCTAATCCCACATCCCAGAGAGAGCTTCTGTTGGCAGCTCTGAATGCATCCTTTCAGACAGCTGATCGGGTGTGAGAACGTGCATGCATGTGTGAGTACCCCCAGGTGCTCACGCCCCAGGTATCTGTTTTTTTAGTCATTTCACCCATTCCTGTGGACTTGCCTACTTTCAGCTTATTCAAGCTCTTCTCATCCCCCGAGGGATGTGTGGTGGTCCATTTGAGTGGGGTCATTCCATCCTCATCCTCATTCCACATGGTTGAGGTTACACTGACCGCATCCTGGAGGCCCAGCTCTGGACAATGAGAGAACTCTACCCCACTGGCCACAGGGTTTGGCCTAGGATGGGCCATAGGAGTCACGAAGACCAGAGGGAGCTCATTCACCCATCAGGAACATGTATTGGATGCCTAGTGTATGCCAGATGGTGCCCTGGGAACTCAGGGTCCAACAGGCAGGGGTGCATGCTCGTCTGGAGCGGACATTCTATTAGGGAGGGGGATAGGATGGATAATAAACTAATGCATCTTAAAAGTGAGCAAATTATTTGGCTTCTTGGGAGGTGGTAAGTGCTGTGGATAGAAAGAGAAGTAGAACACAGTTAGGTGGTTGCTGCAGTATCAAGTAGGGTGAGCAGCAGAGGCCTCATCGAGAAGAGGACATTTGAGTAAAGGTTTTCAGGAAGTGAAGGAGCAAACCAAGCTCTGGGAAAAGGGAGCCACCAACGCCCCATGCAGAGGGCCTGGCATGCAGAGGGGCAGCGAGGGAGCCGGTACAGTCACTGCGGAGGGAGAACCAGGAAGGAGGTCAGAGGGCCAGGGAGGGAGATGCAGCTCAACTAGGTCCTTGCGAGCCCACGGCTTTTATGCAGAGTGAGCGGTGGACATGTGAGCAGAGGAGGGAATTGTGTAACTGAGGTCTTAAGAGCCACCTTGACTGTTGGTTTGAGAATAGACCACAGGAAGCAGTCTGTGCAGGAAGCAAAGATGGGGACAACTTGGGGAGGTCAACCCCGGCAGGGGACGAAGGCTAATGCCGGGGAGTTCACAGCAGAGACGGCAAGTTTGACTTGGAGTGTGTTTCAAAGATAGATCCAGCAGGATCCCCCATGAGATGACCATCAGGAGCGATGGAGCTGCCGTCATCTGAGGTGTGGTATGTGGATGTGCAGAGCAGGTTAGATGAGGTTCAGAGCACGAGTGGGGCTTTGGAAGTGTTGAGCGTGAACGCTCTGTCAGGTCACGTGGGCAACTGGACATACGCGTGTGTGGCTTTGAAAAGGATGACACTGGAGGTCCGAAATGGGGGCTGTGGCTGGCAAATGCATTAAAGTCCACATGAAGTCACCAGTCTCACTGCAGGGTGAATGCAGACGACTGGTCCTGGGCCACTCCATGATTGGAAAAGGGATCCTCTCAAGAAGGGAGGGAGGAAGAGCTAGGAGGCCAGCGGCAGTGGCAGTGAGTTGTGTCGAGGGGGCACCAGCTATGTCCAGCGAGGCTGATGGGCTGTGATGACTGACGCTGGGAGGGGCACCCTGGATGGAGCTCAGCGATGGTCTTAATGAGAGACGTCCCTGGGGTGTGATGGTGTCAACAGCGTGACCAACTGTAGACAGTGTCTGTGGATTCTGCACTATGCAAGATGAATGCAGCTAAGTTACTAGTTGCTTGATTTTTGGACAAGTTATATGGTAGTGCCTCAGTTTCCACATCTGCAGCATCCATGCCGCAGGGTTATTATGAGAATTGACCATGTGACGATGCACAGAACAGGGCCCAGCAGGCACAAGCACTGCATAAACGTTCACTGTCACTATTACACCGCCTCCCGCTTCTCTTTGCCACCAGCACATCCCAACTTGCATCAGTTGTACTATTGTTTTTAGCTGTTTGACTTGTTCCCATGATTGTATTATATGTAAATAACCATTCCTTGATTTGCCAACTTTGGTCAGCAAGAATCGACTCCTAGCCACAAGAAGGGAAGAAGGAAGAGCAGCTCCTTTCCTCCCACTTCTCCATGCAGCTTTGCTTCTCAGGGTCTGGTGGTTACATGAGGATTGTTGCTTCGTCACCTCTTACTACATTTACTTTCCGTCACGATATGTGTTTGACTCTAAGACGTATTCAACAATCAAAGGCAATAGAAAGCATTCTTAGGATGAAGATCATGTAAGGTTACTCATTTTGGGCACTTTTCTAAGCATCAAGATCTAATGACATTTTAAGAAATTTTTGTCTAGTCTTTCTTTGATTAAGTCACACTCCAGGGCGTCTGTGCCTCCAATCCCTTTGTTCCTCTTGGTTTCTTCCCCTTTTTTAAAACAACTCTCCCCTCCCCATTTTTTTTCACGAAAGTGAATTTTCTGAATTTTGAAAATGTCTATATTTATTCCTTACCTTTGTTTTTTGTTTGTTTGTTTTGAGAAAGAGTCTCGCTCAGTCACCTAGGCTGGAGTGCAATGGCTCGATCTTGGTTGCTGCAGCCTCCACCTCCCAGGCTTAAGCGATTCTCCTGCCTCAGCCTTCCGAGTAGCTGGGATTACAGGCACTCACCACCATGTCTGGCTACTTTTAGTAGAGACGGGGTTTCACCATGTTGGCTAGGCTGGTCTCGAGCTCCTGACCTCAGGCAATCTGCCTGCCTCGGCCTCCCAGGTGTGAGCTACCGTGCCTGCCCTGAAGCTTTCTAAAGTTCTTTTTCATTCTGTGTCCTCTCTGCTTTCTATGCTGAGTTCCTCTTTCCTCATCTTGCTCCTTTCTCATGCTCTTGCTTTCACCAAATGCCTACTGACCTTGGTTTGGGATTCATAGTTGTGAGTGAAGGTGTCTGTGTTAGTCAGGGTTCTTCCGAGGCAGAACTAACAGGACGTATGTGTATATGAAAGGGAGTTCATTAGGGAGAACTGGCTCACACGATCACAAGGTGGAGTCTTGCAATAGGCCGTGGTTCAGTCTGAGTCCCAAAGCCTCAAAAGTGCAAGTGCAGCCTTCAGTCTGTGGATGAAGGTCTGAGAGCCTCTGGCAAACCACTGGCATAAGTCCAAGGCCACAGGCCAAAGAATCTGCAGTCTGATGTCCAAGGGCAAGAAGAGCGGAACGAAGCATCCAGCACGGGAGAAAGATGAAAGCCAGAAGACCCAGCAGGCCAGCTTCTCCCACCTCTTCTGCCTGCCTCATTCTGGCCATGCGGGATTGGTGCCCACCCACACCCAGGGTGGGTCGTCCTCTCCCAGTCCACCAACTCAAATGTCAGTCTTCACCGGCAACACCCTCCCAGACACAACCAGAAACAATCTTTTACCAGCCATCTAGGCATTCTTCAATCTAATCAAATTGACACCTAATATTCACCATCACAGAAGGGATGATCTCTTTCAACGTTGGGAGATACTTGGGGTGTATTTCGCAGTGGTCAGGGCCACTGCAAAGTCACCTCCTGTTGGATGGAAGGGGTGTATTTGCCTTCTCTGAAAGCAGGCAGGTGACTTCATTCCTAGGCGGGGCCGCCACCCCTTCCTTCCTCCAGTGGCCTTGAGTCTTGCAAGTTCTGCTCCGATTGTCCCTCCCAGGATCACTCCCCAGGGCAGACCTCATCCTTCCCCGTGGGAGCTGGCCCTTGAGTTCACCCTGAGAAAAACCAAGCTACTTCCAACTAAGTGATAGTGTTGCATCCAAGCTGTTCTGTGTGAGAGTCCTGCACAAAGGTTCTCGGCTGCCCTGCCCCTCATCCTGGTCTCGAGGTCCTTTCTTACCTCTGTGTCTGGATCTCCCGGAGACTCCCTTCACCTCTAGAGTCCTTGCTCTGTGGTTTCCTCTGTTCTCTCTCTTTTTTTCAGGCTGGTTGCTCATGCTTCCTATTTTCCAAGAATTTACCAAGAATTTCTTTTCTATCATGGTGCTCTTCTTGTTTCATTCAACATGAACTTGGGAGAAGAGGGAGGTGATGCAGGTGCTCCATTGGCTGCCTTGAGACTAGAGGTCCTGCCCCTCCTTTGGAACCTGGAAGCTGGCAATAGCTCTCAGAAATATTCCTGTTCAAGCTGTGGGGATGGGGGGTGGGATGGGGGTCATCGATGTTAGATGGCAGGTCCCAGATCCCCCAGCCCACAAATTACATTCAACCAAACCCAGGCAAATCCTTACCACGCTTGAGCCTCAGTTTATGAATGGACACGGGGGCCTCAGGATGCCTGACCTACAGGGGTGGGCAGGGCTGAGTCAGGCATTTTTTGGAGCACTCTCCAACTGTAAACTGCATGGCTGGTACTGTGCAGTTACCCGCAGAAAAGGGAAAGGCAGGTAAGGCCACAATGGATGTTAAACACTCACAGACTAAAAATGACTTAGGAGTGTGGCTGCCCGAGCCCCAGTCACAGAAGTGTGGCCGTCTCTCAACATCACCATTTCCTTTCTGAATGTCTCAGAACTAAGCCTCAGCCCGAGCTGTCTCTCTTGTCTACAGGCTACAGGCAAGGGCACCCCCGGCATGTTTATTGCCTGCCACCAGCTTTCTGTGAAGGAAAGGTTTCAGGGTTAATGAACCAAAACCTGGGTCCAGGCAGAATGAGGCTGGAACCGGAGCTGTCCTGGGGCTTTTGTTAGTGGGTTGCCTTTCAGACCCTGGGGGCTGTATCCATGCCTCACGGCAGACAAAACAACATGGGATTGAAGGGCTGACTTCAGGGGCCGGGCGCGGTGGCTCACGCCTGTAATCCCAGCACTTTGGGAGGCCAAGACAGGCGGATCACGAGGTCAGGAGATCGAGACCATCCTGGCTAACACGGTGAAACCCTGTCTCTACTAAAAAAAAAAAAAAATACAAAAACAAACAAACAAAAAACTAGCTGGGCAAGGTGGCGGGCACCTGTAGTCCCAGCTGCTCGGGAGACTGAGGCAGGAGAATGGTGTAAACCTGGGAGGCGGAGCTTGCAGTGAGCTGAGATCCGGCCACTGCACTCCAGCCCGGGCAACAGAGCGAGACTCTGTCTCAAAAAAAAAAAAAAAAAAGAAAGGCTGGCTTCAGGAGACAGGTGCGTCAGACAAATCTTCAACACGTGGCCTCAGTAGGCTGCATTGAACTGTCCAGGCCCCGTGGAGAGTTTGCGTTTTTCAGACCAGGGAAGGTGACTGTGCCATGGCACAAGGATGTGCAAATGGAGACAGCAGCACCACAGCAGTAACTTTCTGTGGGAATCAAGTCCTATAGGAACCCATGGGTCCCTAACTGAATGGGCACTGGTCTCTCACATGCACATACTAAAGAGACTCTGGGGTGTTGATCCTCTAGAGCCGATATTGCCTATCTGTCACTGATGGAATGTTGGGATCCCCACGATTCCTATGTTGAAACCCTGACCTCCCAAGTGATGATATTTGGAGACAGGGCACTGGGGAAATAATCAGGGTTCTATGAGGACATGAGGCTGGGGCCCCCATCATGAGATCCATGTCCTATAAAGAAGGAAAAGAGAAACCAGAGCTCCCTCTCTCCGTCATGTGAGGACACAGTGAGAAGGTGGCTGTCTGCAGGCCAGGAAGAGAACCCTCACCAACAACTGAATCTGCTGTCACCTTCATTTTGGACTTGCAGTCTCCAGAGCTGTGAGAAATAAAGTCTGTTGTCTAAGCCACACAGGTACTGGTGGTTGTTATAGCAGTCTGGGGTAAGGCATTCTCTGTCCAGCAGGATTTCTAGGATGGTGGGTGTATTAGTCCATTCTCATACTGCTATGAAGAAATACCCGAGACTGGGTAATTTATAAAGAAAAGAGTTTAATTGACTCACAGTTCTGCATGGCTGGGGAGGCCTCAGGAAACTTACAATCATGGCAGAAGGCACCTCTTCACAGGGCGACAGGAGAGAGAATGAGTGCCAACAGGGGAAAAGCCAGACGCTTATAAAACCATCAGATCTCATGAGAACTCACTCACTGTCATGAGAACAGCATGGGGAAAACCACCCCCATGATTCAATTACCTCCCACTGGGTCCTTCCCGCGACATGTACAGATTATGGGGATTACAATTTAAGATGAGATTTGTGCAGTAGCCGCTGGCCACATGTGGACCTCAATCCCTTTGAATGTGGCTTGTGTGATGGAAAAATGAAAAGTTTTGATTTTATTTAAATTTTGATTAATATAAATACAAGTTTGGATAGTTACATGTGACTCATGGCTACTGTATGAGTGCAGGTCTAGAAAACTTTTAGTCAGCCAGCCTGGCTGCTGGCACAGAGGGCAGGCAGTGGATTTGACACCTTGGAGGAGCCTTCCAGTCTACAAAAGTTCTTCCACTCGTCCTTCTAGAATCTCATTCTTATAGAGCCCTGCTCTCCCTCACACACCCTCCTGGGTGATGCAAATGGGAAGGACCATACATAAAACAATATCAGTAGTCAGCATAGTGTTGGGATCTGTAGTCAGATCTTGTCCCTTTCAGGCAGCGACCAAGAGGAGACCAGTGGGAGAATTGCGGGGGCGGGGGGTCCTTCAGGAAGGCCCAGAGGTTGGAGCTTAGATCCTCCCTTCCCAGGAGGGAACAGCAGCCTCGCTGGAGCCCTGGGCAAGAGGCTCTGGGTGTCCTTGTGAACAGGGCCATGAGGCAAATGGGAGCTGGATGCAGGAAGGAGGCTGGACGCAGGGACGCAGAGCAGAACAGTTCCAGCTCTCAGCAGCTTTCCCGACACCCCAAGCCTGGTTTACAGAGAACATGGTTCAGCTGAATAAGCGAACACAAACTGATGCCAGTTTTTTAATGGACAGGCTTAGCCCTTGCAGTGGGACTTGCTGCTTCCTGGTGACCACTGAGTGCCTGAAGCCTCAGCCCAGGTGTCAGAGCAGGGAGGGGTGGGTCACTTGCTGAGGTCTCCGTGCAGCTGAAGCAAGGCCTGTAGAAAACATCCACAGCCACACTCACTCCTGTCCCAGCTCCTTTTTTAACTTGAGCAATTATTTTAGCATAAGTTAGAAAGAAGCTGCATTTTCACTTTGAATTTCCTTTGTATGGGGAAATCTCGCAAGTTCATTGCTTGTCTACTTAGCACGTTCCCAGCACTGTTCTGAGTGCTCTGCAAGTATTGGGTTCATTCCCCAAAATAAGTGCTCTTTCAGAGTCTTAACAAATAAAACAAATGTAAATACTTCCTTTGTGATCCATCACAGACATGTATGCAATTTGTATATCTGAATATGATGCAAGTGTGACCTGAATGGTTTTCTCATCTACAGGTATATTTCAAGGCCATATTCCTACTGAGAAACCAAGTATTTGATCTGTACAATGGAGAAAATAGTTTTTTAAAGTAATTTTTGTTTCTTAAAAATAATCTCTTCTTTCATTCTCGAGATTTCCTGATGGTTGTGGTGCCAGAGAGAAGACACTAAACCCAGGACCTTTCCTGCCTATCCGGTCCTGGGGTGTGGGGCCTGAGGGGTGTCCATGGCTGGGCTGAGTGTGTTTCTGCCTCCGGATCCATGGAGCGGCACCCCCTGCCTTTGCTCTCGTATGGAGCTGTGAGAATTAAAACGCCACTTGGAGGGAGCCCTGTGTAGAACTCGGAGTTGGAGGAGATGATGATGAAAGGGTGTTTATTTAAGTGGAATGAAAGGCATAGGCCTCTTAGGAGCCATTACGTCACCAGCTGTGGGCAATGTCAGGAATGAATGGCTTTTTCCTACCTGAATTTATCATCTTTGGGGTTGTTTTCTAGCTCCCTGCTGCACAGTTCTCCTCCCAACACCTTCATCTCCTCAACCCCCATTTCTGACCTTGCAGATTCCCTCCAGAGCAAGCTCGGCTAACTTGCGGCCCACAGGCCACACGCCGCCCAGGATGACTTGAATGTGGCCCAACACAAATTTATAAACTTTCTTAAAACATTATCAGATTCTTTTGTGATTTTATTTTATTTTATTTTATTTATTTATTTATTTTTAGCTCATCAGCTATCATTAGCGTATCTAATGTGTGGCCCCAGACAATTCTCCTTCTTCTTTCAGTGTGGCCCAGGGAAACCAAAAGTTTGGACACCCCGCACTAGATGTTCTTGGTTTCCTTTTCCTGGTAGAAACTTCCACTTCTGAGTCTCACTCCCTTCGCCTGCTGGTCTCCTCCAGAGAAGAAAGGCCCCTTCATATCACAGTCATGACTCGCAGTGGGGCCTTCTCCAGGCAACGTGGACTTTCCCTGTGGTCCTCAAGCAGTGGGGGGAGTTTCAGCCCCAGTGGAGGCTAAAGGGAGTGGGAAATGCCTTTCCTCTTTCATTCGCAGCACAGTAGACGAGATACTCAGTCGTATCTCAGCCTGCCCTTGTGGCCCCCGGGGAAGCGGAACACCTCCCGGCCATGCGGGGGCGCTCTCCCAGGTGCCACGCGATTCTTCCGGCTGCTCTGCCGGGACGCCGCCGTCTCAACTGCCCTGAGGGCTCCACAGCGTCTCCTGTCCTAATCGTGGTCATCTCATGGAACCTCACAATTCTCCTATCTCTTTGAAATTGAGGAGCTCTGTGCTGGGTCAGACCCCGAGCTTCCTGCAGTGGCTGCTTCTTGCAGAAGGGCCAGCCCCAGGCTGGTGGCACGGGTGCTCGCGGGACTTGGCTCTTGGTACCTGCCTTGCTTGGACCATGCGCGCTTCTCTCCGCCACCTCGTCAAGACCCTCCCTTGAGACCTGGTCCTGTGTCCCCTCGTTCTGCGGGGCACTGGCCCGGCTCACGGGAGCTCATGCATCCACGAACCCGTTCCCGGCGTGCAGACCCTCAGAAGGCTCTGTGCGTTCATGGGAGGCGCCCTCCCTGGTCCTGGCAGCACCCGGCCTTCTCCACACCTCTGATCTGCGAACGAAAGCGACTTCCTTCATGTCATTTCACACGTTCTCTCACGGAGTGATGCATTAGTCCTCTCTTCCCAAAACAGAAACTTTTTAGAGGAAAAAACTGCAGTGATAGAAACAGCCAGCGTTTACTGCATGGTTAGCACAGCACGTGATCGGAATCATTCTAGGCGCTTTTTTTTTTTTTTTTTTTTTTTTTAGACGGAGTCTTGCGTTGTCGCCCAGGCTGGAGTGCAGTGTTGCAATCTTGGCTCACTGTAACCTCTGCTTCCTGGGTTCAAGCAATTCTCTCCCACAGCCTCCTGAGTAGCTGGGATTACAGGCGCCCACCATCACAGCTGGCTAATTTTTGTATTTTTAGTAGAGACGAAGTTTCACCATCTTGGCCAGCCTGGTCTTGAACTCCTGACCTCGTGATCCACCCACCTCAGCCTCTCAATTTAGGCGCTTTACAATCTGATTTAATCCTCACAACGATCACACAATGCAGATTTCGTTATAATCCCATTTTACAGATGAGAAAATTGAGGCCTAGAGAGGCCAGCTAGCTTCCCAAGGCTGCACGGGTTGTGAGTGGTAGGAACTCACAGGACAGACATCAGAGCTGCCTCTCTCAATCCTTTCCCTGTCCTGGCAGTGGAAGTCTGTGTGGAATTCTCCTCCAGAGTCTGGAGTTCACAGTCATCAGGAATTGGGGAAAACTCTGGGAGAATATGACAGAGTGCCCCAGTGCCAGCACAGGTTGAGGGGATCCAGCATCAGACTGACAGTGTTCAAACCCGGCTGCTCACCAGTGACCCGTGGTAAGCAGGGAGGTGGCGGGAATACCGTGGAACAAACGTGTCTTTTTCATAGGGTTCATCACCACTTGTCCCTGTCTGACCTGGCCTGTGGAATCGTATGCAGCAGGCCCTGTGAAATTAAGGTTACTCTACCCTATGGAGATCCAGCAAGAAAGACCTCAGATGTTTCTTCCTGAATTGGAATTTTTTAGCAGGAGATCTGGCAGCCATTCTTGTCCCAACTCTGTACACAACTAATTTATTAATACAACATGGGCTGCAGGTCCAGTTGATGTGGCTATGGTTGCACCCTAGAGGACTTTACTTTGAGGTTCATGCAGGAAATCCCGGCCGTGAAAGCACTGTGAAGTGCTGGGATGCTCCAGCAGTTTCAGTTGAGGGTGTATATGATCCAGGGGAGAGCTCACGGCCTGGAAGCCGGGAGACCCTCCCTCAGTCCTAACGTTGATGTGAATGTGCTCTGTGATTGTAGCCAGAACACTTCATTTTTCCAAGTCTTTCTGCTGAATGGGCTGATAGCTCTAGAATTGTACAACTTAATTCACCATATAATTATGGACACTTAAACCATATTTATTTAAATATATATTTATGATCCTTGTGTTTGGTTGTTCTTGCATTGCTATGAAGAAATACCTGAGGCTGAGTAATTTATAAAGAGAAGAGGTTTAACTGGCTCATGCACCTGCAGGCTGTATAAGCATGGCACAGGCATCTGCTTGGCTTCCGGTGAGGGCTCGAGAAGCTTTCAATTATGGCAGAAGGGGAAGCCAAAGGGGGAGCCGGCCTACCACATGGCAAGAGGGGGAGCAAGAGAGGGGTGTGCCACACACTTTTAAACAGCCAGATCTCTAAGGAAATCACCTACTATCCCGAGGACAGCACCAAGGGGATGGTGCTCAACCCTTCATGAGGGTCCCGCTCCCGTGATCCAATCAGCTCCCACCAGGCTCCCCTTCCAACACTGGTGATCTCATTTCAACATGAGATTTGGTGGGGACACATCTAAACTATGTCAACCATAATTTTTTAAAAAACTCTGTGCATTGCTGTAGCAGATGCTTTTAAAAGTTTGCCCACATTGACATTGAGAACGCAAAGAAAGTACTTTGAAATGATTCGCATCACACGTTTCTTCCCTTCTGTCTTTTGTGGTTGTTAATTCAAGGCTCCTTAAACAATATCTGCATCATTTGAAACTTTAGTGAATGTGGCAGAGTCTTGAACAGAGAACAGATCTATCCCAGACATTTTCATCTCTTCAGTCCTACTTCCAGTTGGCAAAATACAACTCTCGTCCTGATATTTTCAAGAGAGTTCAGGAGAGCTTAAAACCAATGGCATTGCGGTGAAAAGCATTTTCCTTAATATACTGGTGTTGAGGTTTCAAACCAGTTTGGTTATAGTAGATTTTCACTGTTTAAAATGGTTTTAGCTCATGAATTTTTTTCATGCAAAATATAGCTGTCAAATATATACAATCCATAAAGTATGAAAACTGTGTGTATGGTCTCTGGAGGTGCAGAAAGGAAGTAAGATGTTCCTACCCCCATCCCACCCCCAGCATCACCTCTCTTGGGGCAGCCAGCCCCTCACAGTGGACTCAGTCCTTCCTCCCTCTTTGCGCCAGACTTGCTCTAGCGACTAGGAGTCCCCCGAGGACAAAAGTGACTGGCAGCCCAGACTCCCTGGCATCAAGGCACCTGAGAGGGGAAGGACATTGCTGACATGATTAAGTGCCAGAGCCATGCTTTTCTGAGTAGGCTTTGTCTAGGAAGAGAGCGAACAGAAGTCAAGGAGACAGGTGAGCTACAGATACCTGTGAGTTAAACCTGAGAATCTGAAGTGCATTTAAACAAACACAAGTATGTATGTTTTTGAAATTTAAGTTTGCAAATCCAGGGAATAATTGGAAGCTTGAACTAATACGTCTTTCTAAAAATCACTGAATTGAAACCAAAATAATTAAAACATCTGTGATCTAAATTGTACTTAGTATGAGTTCATCATCTTGCATTAGGCATGAGTGTTTGAAAGAGGTTAGGAAAGGCAATCAAAGAGTGAGGGGTAGGTGTGTTCTACCCTGGGGGTCAGGGCAACCCTAAATTCTTCCTTTTTCTCCTCTTTAACCAGCGGAGGTGGAAGGTGAGGGGTGAATGTCCTCTCCACCCTAGGGCTCGCTGGGGGCCTAGTTCCAGGCCCCATTGGCCTGAGTGTGGGGTCTCTGCTGTAGCTGAACTTTTCTGCTGCAGGGTAAATTCTTGATCTTGATCATTCTTCTGTGAAGCTGGAGACAGCCAGTTCATACTCATCTACATTTGCACTGTGTGTGTTTTATGATAATACATGTCATTCTTTACCTGGCTCTTCTACTGGAAAGAAGTTCCAAACTCTGAAGTGAGCCTCTCCCAGCCCTGTCTGGGGGTTGTTTGCGAGGCCCTCCTGATTCTTCATAACGGTCTTCTGAAACAGAGAGGCCCAGGCTGGACCAGCGTTGACAGCAGCGGTGAGGTCGCTTTTGTTCTCCTGCATTCCAGGCTCCAGCAAGAAGATCCAATTACATTGTTTTTGTTTTGTTTTGAATAACAGAACTCTGAAACACGCTTTTCTCAGCATCTATGATTATTCAGTTCTTTTTTTGGTCATTTTTCGTGCCCTCCCCAGTCTCCCTTCGGGCTTGTCTCTGTGGGCTGTTTGTTTCCCTCTGGCCTGCAGCGTTGCCCATGGTGAAGACCCGGTTGAACCAAGAAGCCGTGGAATCATTAAGATATCAGAGTGCGGACCTGCCTGCTCGCCCACACTCAGGCTTCCCAGAGGCTCCCTGGATGGGCAGACCCTGCTGGAATTCCTCCAGAGCCTGAAATGTTGGCCACTTTACAAAGCCGTGTTCTCCATCGCTGGGCAGCTCTGCTCGTCCGACCGCCGTCTGCTCCCTGAACCTTCTCCCCATTCGTTCCAGGCCCACTCACAGCTTCTGACAAACGAGGATCCGATACAGCAACCAGGCAAGCTGATTTGGGGCCAGTGCACACTCACGCTAGCATCCCTTATGATTCGCTTCCTAAGGACACTCCCCTTCCTCAGACGAAAAGAGGTCAGCAGTGCAACACCTGATTTCCGAAAGTTAGTGCCAGGAAATGCAATCAAATTTGTTTCTATTTGAGAGGGGTGCTAGATGAAAGGAAGTGTGAATATCTCCCCTGGGGTCTGAGCTCTCCCTGCCCCTTCCCCTTGTGTGTGTGTGTGTGTGTGTGTGTGTCTGGATGGAGGAACCAGGGACGCCCCCCAGGTAAACTACAGAGCAGAAGACGCTTGAAACACAGCCCATTCCCACCCCCACCCCCAGTATCGCCTCCCCCCACCCCAACCCTACCCCCGGCATCGCCTTCCCTGGGGCAGCTGGCCACTCACAGTGGATTTGGTCTTTCTTCCCTCCTTGTGTCAGACTTGCTCTAGCGACTAGGAGTCCCCCAAGGACAGAAGTGACCGGCAGCATGGACTCCCTGGCATCGAAGCACCTGAGATGGGAAGGACATTCAGTTCAAGCCCCTTCCCTTGGACGAGGACACGGGCCCAGCCAATCACCTGTCCACAGCCACACCAGCTTCTGAGCAACCCCAGAAGGCCAGCCACAGCCTCTCCTCTTCCAGAAAATTCACATTTTAATCTGCAGCCATGAGAATAAGGATAGAATTTCCGGGAGAGTCTCAGTCCCTAAGGGAGAGGGACCCTCTGCCTGGGTGCCTCACCCTAGGAACTAGAGGTAGCAATGTAGGGACCCTTATCACAGGAATGAGGCTGTGCTCAGCAAAACCTTTTACTTCAACTTTCGGGACACCAAGAAAATGTGAGAGTATAATTTCCCAGGTTTGCGATGGACTGTATTGATCCCCTCCAACAGATTAAAAAAGAAATTGTTTCTCTTCAGTTGAATATCAGTTTTTCTTGAAGCTATTAACTGTCCGTGGCCTGAATTTGAACTTTCTGTTTTTGACGAGTGTGAATGCTGCCAGTGAATAAATTAGATTCTCTGTGCTGTGCCCTCCTCTGCCCAAGTATGGTTTTGCAGGAGCCAAACATCGGGAACTTTCAGACATCTGTCCTTGAAAATGCAGCGCTGCGAAACCCAGAGAGAGGCTTGGCTGGTTTTTGGGCAGAGATAGAGTGCCTGCTTCAATTTGATCCCAGTCTCATCACTGAAGTGTATGTGCAGTTTTTGACATTTATTTGAAAGGAGAGAGACATTTTACACATTTTAGTTTTCGTGTAATATTCCAGACTATAATTATCCGTGACTGGCATTGGGATCTATTCACCCCAAGCAAAAATAGAGCACACAGATTCTCTCGTAGTGCACCTGACATTGTATCCCGGAGCTGCTTTCTCCTTGGAAGTAGAATAGGCTCTCAATGATGTCAGAGGTGTTCGTGTCTGTCTGAAACAGATGTTGATGATGAATCATGTTTGGCAAGGATTATAGGTGTTGTCGCAGGAAGAACCAAGTGCCAGGAGCAATTGTGCTGAAGGTGGAACCTGCTCCTGACAATACCCCAAGCCTACATCTCTCCAGTTTTGTGGTTGTTTTTGTGGAGGGTGATTTTCTTATACATCTTCCTAATGGATGCCTACAAAGGCAGGCTGAACCTGGGAGCAGTGCCCATTATTCTAGCAAACAATGTAGGGAAACAACACCTGGATAAATACTCGTCCACCTGGACCCTCCTTCTCTGCCTCCTCTCTGTTCCTGTTGTCCACAAGAGTGTGAGAGTCTAGAGAGCAGGGACTGCACCCCCTCTTTGTACACCGAGGGTAGTGCAGTGATGCCGGCCCTTTCAGAACATGTGTGCACTTGTCCTGCCTGGGACATGGAAATGGCGGGGGGGGTGGGGTGGGGTTAGGTCTTCCACAGACAGGTGTATAGCATTGATTTCACCTGAATGTCAGCGTTAGCCTCCCAAAACTTTTATGTTCTTGTTTGTTTGCTTATTTTTAAGGAGGTAGCATAGAAGAAAATAAAAATCCTGACCACTAGGATGGATCGATGCTTACTCTAGCTTTCAAAAGAGCAAAGGGAAGTTGCTGTGGTTGAGTGACTGTCAGTTGTGTTAGTTACCGTCGGGTGCTTGGCTGCGTGCATGTCATCTTTCTTAATCCTTTAAACGACCCTAGGAGGTGGGGTTAGAAACGTTGTCTTGGGGCTGTAGACACTGAGGATTCCTAAAAAATTGAGTCAGTACTTGTTGGGGGCCTCCACGGCAGAGGCCTTGATTGGCATGAGTGCTTACCCCCACCTGTGCCAAGGCATGAACCAGACAGAGACTGGAGGGAGGAGTACACCTTGTCTTCCTCCTTCTCCGATGCTCAGAGTTATCGTTCTTTTTCAGTCCTCGTCTTAGTGAGGGCCACAATTTCCAGCTGTCCTTTGCCCATCTCATCCCAGGACTGTTCACCGAGGACTCCTGCCCTCTGGGCCTCTGATGCCCTCCACCAACTCCCACCCCACTGGACTATGGAAACACCTGTCACCTTCCGGGCCCACACTTGAGCACTCCAGCCTGGAGAGCCTTCCTGCCCCAGGTGGCCCCCGTAGGTCAGGCACCCCTCCCGTGGGCCCCCGCAGCTCTCACCCCTATCCCAACACTGTGGCCTAGGAACTCCCTACCTGCTGGTCTGAGTCCTCCACCAGACCAGCGATTCTCTACTGGGGGTGATTTTCCTCCCAAGGACATTTGGAAAGCCTGGAGACATTTTTGCTTGTTATGACGGGTGGTGCCACTGGCATTCAGTGTACAGAGGCCAAGAGCATTGCTAACATCCTCCCATGCCCAGGATGGCTCCCAGGACAAAGGATTAACCACTCCAAAACATCAGTTGTGCTGAGGCTGAGAAAGTGGAGCTGCCCTGGACAGAGCCCATGGCTTATATCCCTCTGTTCTTAATGATTCGTACATAGAAGTGCTCAGTAAATGTTTGCTGAATATTGTTGAATAAACCTCCTATTAACTTACAAGAGTGGAGGAGATTCACATTCATCATACCTTCCATCACATCATTTGATAGGCCTGATGTGTTAAATGTATTATCATCAAGCTAAACATCACCATGGAGGACTCTTCCCTGCTCCCTGGCGCGGCAGGAGCTCCATCTCTGTGGAGTGAACTATGTTCTATATTTAGACGAAACTCTGTAGCAGGAGGTTGTAACTATTAGCTGAAGCTGTCACTCTGTTTTATTTTATTTTTTCCCCCTGAATATGCCACTTGGACTGTGTACCCTGGTTAGGCAAACCACATTATTCTAAATTAACCACGCTTAGTAAATGACCCTAACTTAAGAGCTACTTCATAGGGAACATTCTCATGACAACTTCCAGGGAATTCTTCTTCTATTGTTTGTTCAAAGAGACTTGAGTTAAGAAAAAAGAAAGCAGATTTAAATCAATACCAGTGAGGTCCCTTACGGTAAAATGGGAGGATTTCCAAGGACCAGAGGCATCCAGCTGGGTGAACTCAGTGCAAGAGAGAAAGTGTGTGGATAGGGAAGATTCTTTTGAAACCAGCGAACAGTGACAATATAGAAAACAGTGCAATGTACATTTAGCTAAGGGGAGGGCTGGCAAGAACTGAGAAACCCTCCTATGCAAGGAAAATGTATAGATAACCTGTTGGCCAACTGCCTTCATGCTACCGAAAAATTTTAAGGATCTTTAACCTGTTATTTGATTTTATTAATTTTTTTAAATGGAGTATTTTATTTTTTCAGCTTTATTGAGGTATAATTGACAAAAATTGTATATATTCAAGGTATGCCGTGTAATGTTTTGATATATGTATACATTGTGAAATGATTATCATAATCAAGTAATGAATATTTTCATTACTTCACGTAAGTACCTTTTTGTGTGTGTTGCGAGTACTTAGAAGCTATCCTCCTAGCAAATTTCGAGTATTCAATACTTTGTTATTATTATTATTATTATTTTATGATTTTGAGTCAGAGTCTCACTCTGTTGCCCAGGCTGGAGTGTAGTGGTGTGCTCTTTGCTCGCTGCACCCTCTGCCCCCCGGGTTCAAGTGATTCTCCTGCCTCAGCCTACTGAGTAGCTGGGATTACAGGCACATGCCACCATGTCTGGCTAATTTTTTAATTTTTACTAGAGGTGGGGTTACACCATGTTGGCCAGGCTAGTCTTGAACTCCTGACCTCAATTGATCTGCCCGCATCAGCCTCCCAAAGTACTGGGATTATAGGCATGAGCCTCAATACATTATTTTTAATGACAGTCACTATGCTGTACATTAGGTCTTCAGAACTTTTTCATCTTATAAGGGCAAGTTGGCGCACTTTGACCGGTATCTCCCCACTTCCTGGCCCTTGGTAACCCCCCTTCTGCTCTCTGCTTCTGTGACTTTGCCTTTTTTAGATTCTACATATAAATGGAAATGAGACCGTGTGGCACGCGTCTTTCTGTGTCTGGCTTATTTCACTTAGCCTACTGTCTTCCAGGTTCATCCACGATGTCCCAAATGACCGCTTTCCTTCCTTTCCTAAAGCTGAAGAGTACACCATTGTGTATACGAGCCACATTTCCTTTATCCATCCATCCGTTGATGGACACTTCGGTTGCTTCCTCTGCTGGCAATTGTGAATAAGCCGCAGTGAACGGGGGTGCAGAGAGCTCTTCGACACACTCACTTCAAAGCCTTTGGCTGTGTGCTCAGAGCTGGGATTGCTGTATCATATGGTAGCTCTAGTTTTCATGTTTTCAGGAACCTCCATACTGTTCTCCATTATGGCTGTACAATTTACATTCCCACCAACTGTGTACAAGAGTTCTTTGGTCTTCAGCCTCATCAACATTGGTTACCTCTCTCTTTTTTTAAAAAAATAAAAACCATGCTAACAGATGTGAAGTGATATCTCATTGTGGTTTGGATTTGTGTTTTCATGGTAATGATGTTGGGCACCTTTTTACATGCTTGTTGGATATTTGTAAGTCTTCTTTAGAAAAATGTCTATTCAGGTTCTCTGTCCTTTTTTTTTTTTTGACATAGTAGGAGCTTATAGATTTTGTTTATAATTGTTTCTCTTTTAAACAAATTAACATATAAAAATTGTATATGTTTATTATGTACAATGTGGTGTTTTGAAATATTTATACATGTGGGAAGTCAAGATTGTGCTAATTAACATGAATTATCTTATATACTTATTATTTTTGTGTGGAAAACACAAATTTCTCTGTTAGCCATTTTTAAGAATACAATACATTGTTATTAATCACAGTCACGATGATGTACAATAAATCTTTGAAATTATTTCTTCAATCTAACCAAAATTTTGTATTCTTTGATGAACATATCCCCTTTCTCCTCTTCCTCATCCACCCCTATCCTCTGGTAGCCACCACTGTACTCTCTGCTTCTATGAGTTGGACTATTTTAATTCCACATATAAGTGAGATCATGCAGCATTTGTCTGTCTGTACCTGATTTTTTTAGCCTAACATAATGTCCTATAGGTTTATCCATGTTGTAGCAAATGACAGCATTTCTTTCCTTTTTTTTAAATTTTTATTTTTTATTATACTTTAAGTTCTAGGGAACATTTGCACAACGTGCAGGTTTGTTACATATGTATACTTGTGCCACGTTGGTGTGCTGCACCCATTAACTAGTCAGCTGGAAACCATCATTCTCAGCAAACTATCGCAAGAACAGAAAACCAAACACCGCATGTTCTCACTCATAGGTGGGAATTGAACAATGAGATCACTTGGACTCTGGAAGGGGAACATCATACACCGGGGCCTATTATGGGGAGGAGGAAGAGGGGAGGGATGGCACTGGGAGTTATATCTCTGTCCATTTTTAAAAATTGATGACCTGTGTTTTTTTTTTTTCTACTGAGTTGTGTGAGTTCCTTGTATATTTTGATATTAATTCCTTATTGAATACATGGCTTGCAAATATCTTCTCCTATTCTATAGGTTGCCTTTAATTCACTACTTTAAATCTGCATGACTAATGGGTGCGTTAGCCACTTCTCAGAAATGAAACTCATGAATATATTGCAGCTCAGCATTCTTAGTAGGTGTTCACAGTGTCACTTTTGGATGACACTAAAACGGAATCAATTAATTAATTAAAAGCTGACTCATTCCAGAAAGGATTTCTGAAGTGAAATACACATAGTGTAAAATCAGGACAGATTTTACGGCCAACATAAGATAAAGGTAATATGAAGTCATCAGTGGAACCAGTACTCAAAAATGGACCATCAGGCTCTGCACAGCTGGTCAAGATGAGTCAAAACTCAGGTCTCAGTGTGTTTTTGCTGCAAAGCAAAGAGGATATGGCCAAGTATAAGAGGTATGGTGTCCCTAAGTTAAAGCAGTCAAAAATGGAAGTAATCAGTGATATCAGAAGCCCTTATGTCACAGATCTCCAAGACAGTGTGAGAATTAATCTTAATTGAATTAAGAAAAGAACAGTGTTCATGAACCTAATCACAAGATAAATCAAATCAATTTTAACTTATATGTGGTTTTGGTAATTGTAGGAGTGAGGAAATGGCCAGCTTGTAAATAGCTTTCAAAATTGGAAAGGCAGTTGCTAAACATCTCGGAAACACCACCCGGGTTAACTCTTGAGAGTCCAATCAGTGTGTGAACATGTAAGAGTGAGCAACTTACCTCTATTTTTAGGCCTTGTGCAAATATGCTAGAAAAGGAAGAGTTTTCATTTCTCCACATTTAGCAGTCAAAATGTACAAAAAGGGCACGGATCAACTTTGGCCATCCTTATCCTCCGTGACTTTCAGTACCTAAACTATAGGTTACAAAATTGTTACTGACTATCCAAGACATTCTCTGCTTGTGAGACACTGGGAAACTGTGATCACATGCGTTGTTGTTCTGGAGTCTCAGACGTCAATCTTCTGAGGCAGGATGCGCCATGTCTGTATTTTGGGGATGGCCCTAGAGCTGTGCTGTCCAGTATGGCAGCCGCTGGTCACATGTGGCTACGGAGTCCTTGGAAGGTGGCTAGTGTGAATTCAGATGCACTGTATGTATAAAGTAAGAGACTTAATATGAAAATAAGAAAGAATGCAAGATATTTTCTTCATAATTTAAAAAATTATTACATTTGAAATGATAATGTTTAGACATATTGGATTAACAAAATATATTATTAAATGAATCTCACCTGGTTCCTTTTTCTAATTGTTTGTGTGTCTCCCAGAAAATCTAAAACTGCAGGGGCCAGGCGTGGTGGTTTACGCCTGTAATCACAGCACTTTGGGAGGCCAAGGTGGGCAGATCACCTGAGGTCAAGAGTTTGAGACCAGCCTGACCAGCATAGTGAAACCCCATCTCTACTAAAAATACAAAAATTAGCCAGGTGTGGTGGTGTGTGCCTGTAATCCCAGCTACTCAGGAGGCTGAGGCAGGAGAATCACGCGAATCAGGGAGGTGCAGGTTGCAGTCATCTGAGATCATGCCATTGCACTCCCGCCCAGGCGACAGAGCGAGACACTGTTTCAAATTAAAAAAGAAAGAAAAGAAAATCTAAAATTGCATATATGACTTGCATTATTTTCTATTAGACAGCACTGGCCTAGAACCATAGTCAGATTCTCAAGTTGGTCTTTTGTCCCATGTATAAGAACTTCTGTATTAGGACTTTACTGACACATTGATAATGCACTTTTAAAAAGGCACATCACCTCAAATCTCTAATCCAGAGGTGGTTAACATTGTTAGCATAATTTTGACATGATCTCTTCTTCTGTGTGCCTTTTGTGTATGTTTGTGTAATGTGACTAAAGAGACATATATTATTGTGTTTTATTAAAACTTAAATTATATCACAAATTTTCTCCTATGCATTATTACAAGTTGAAAAGCAACATTTATGGCAATGTAGTATTTCAACCATGCAAGCACCGTAATTTATTTAAGGGTATTTCTTTTACTTTTTCTTTTTTTTTTTTTTTTTTTTTGACCGAGTTTTGCTTTTGTCACCCAGGCTGGAGTGCAGGGGTATGATCTCAGCTCACTGCAACCTCTGCCTCCCTGGTTCAAGTGATTCTCCTGCCTCAGCCTCCTGAGTAGCTGGGATTATAGGCACCCACCACCACGCCTGGCTAATTTTTGTATTTTTAGTAGAGACACGGTTTCTCCATGTCAGCCAGGCTGGTCTCGAACTCCTGACCTCAGATGATCTGCCGGCCTCAGCCTCCCAGTGTGCGGGGATTACAGGCGTGAGCCACCGCGCCCGGCCTATTTAAGTGTATTTCTATTGTCTGTCATTTAAATCACGTTGTGTTAATCGTTAGTATAAGTAATGCTATAGTAAATATCTTCTACTTATGTATTTGTGTAGCTAGTGACTTTCCCTTAGTATAAATTCCTAAATATTGGAGCAAAAAGTAAAACACTATTGAGACATGTTGCCGAATTGCTCAGCCACGGGATTTCTCTATCTGCCCTCTATAAGCATCAGTTTAATTCTACTCACACCAGTATTGAATAGGAGCATTTCAGAGTATCTTCCACTGGATTCGAAAATCATGTTACATCAGCACCTCATGTTCATTTCTTTTATTGTTACTGAGGTGGAATATTTTTTGATATTTATTCTTTATTTTTCATTTCTTTCTGGTTTACCTTTTCTTTGTTCATCTTCTAATACGATGCTGTATATTACTTATTGATGTAAATGTGAACCATGTATCTTCATCTATATCATTTTCTCAGTGTGTCACGTAGTTTGAATTTTGTGTTTCCTATTTTATGTCCATGCATTGTTAATTCCCAGGTGTGAGAAATCAGTGGATCCTGCACTCCAAGTGCCCTTCCATTGCTTTCATGTAGAGCTTGGTTAAATACCCATTTATGTCTTTCCAGCTCATTAAAATTCTTACTGTTGACACTTAAATTTCACTTAGTCTGAAATTAAGTTTGTGTATATCAGCCAGTAGTGTGATGGCAATTGTTAACAACTGTCTCTAGGGGGGAAAACCCCACACAACCTTGATGTGTAACATTTGTTGCTTTCTGTGGTGTAAATACTCCCAGATGGCCAACTCCCAAGCTTTTGCTGATGGTGGAGCAGGGAGGGGAGGTGCACTGTTGGCTCTGGTTCCACCACACTGGTGGATTTGTGAGACATTCCCTTGGTGAATTTTCCCAACAACTTATTGCATATGCATTTCTTTCATTTGTACTATAGAATCCATTTGTATATATCCTGTGATGTGATTGAGTTCTGTTAATTCTGTCCCTTGAATATATTTTTAGCTCAGTTAATAGTTACTGAGTGCAGGACCAGTCTTTGATTTGTCTTTGTTTTTTACGAGAGATTTTGGTGGCATTAGTATCCCAACTATTTCACCCACCATCTCCACTTTTTGAATTTTCTTTTTTGGTTATTGTCACTTATTTGTCATTAAAGCGTATGTTGGATTCATTTTTTAAAGTTTCCAAATAGAAATCTTACCGAAATTCTGTTAAACCTGAATTGACGTGTGTGCAAAATCCAGCCGCGGAAGCACTGCCACTCTATGCTTCTCCTGGTGCAGTTTTGCGGGTCCTCTGCCCTTCTCAGACACCTCATGGCACGTTCTTCTCAGTGGGAAAATGAAGAGACGGAGGAGGGAAATGACAGAGAAAGCACAGGAGGGGTATGTGGTGGGCAGCGGGAGGCAGACACTCGGCATCAGGTGGCCTTTGCCCACAGTAGGAGTGGCAGCAAAACCGGGGAAGGAGCCCTCGTAATGTTTTGACACAGTTATATTTCTATAAGATTTGCAAAAGAAAGATGCATTAATCACAATGCATTTGAGTTGCCGTCTTTCTCTATCACATTTGCCTTCATGTTCTGTGGTGCTGGATTCACCACAATACCCTGGGTCCAGCTGAGGCAAAGTTGAGCTGGAAATGCGGTAATTTGGGTTAATGGGGTAGGTATTGTGATTCACAGCCAGCTGAGTGTGGGACTGGGTACTGCTACCCATCCAGGTATAGAAATGGCTTCCAGAAATACCTCTCAGGGCCGGAGGTTCCGCAGCTGTGTGAACGAGCCTCTGGAATCTGAGACATTCCCTTGGTGAATGTTCCCAACATAGGCAGCAGCGGAGGAGAAACAGGGTTTCGAGTGTCAGGGGCAGGAGCTAGTCTATGGGAAGTTCTTCCAGTCATAAGCGCACGTGGTTGCTCTAAACGCTCAGTGAACATGCCTGTGTCCGCCCGGTGGAACACACTTTCCCAGGCAGTGTGTGAACACTGAAATGCAGCCCACACTCTTCTCACGATGTTGTAAATTGTGAGAACGAGAACGCATCAGAATCCCTGCCACTGTGGCCTGCCTCCGGACAGTGTGGGCCCGTGGGGAGCCGCCCTCTCGCCGTTCTGATGCCTCTTGTGACGTCGTAGCACGCTGGGTGCTTCTGGTCTTGACTCATTCTGCCCATTCCCAACAAAAGGGCAGGAAAAATGGCCACCAACGCAGTGACATAGCTTGAAGACACAAGCGCTCCGGTGACAAAAATTATAAACGCACTCACAAAGAAGTCAGTAAGACGTCTGATACTCAGTTAAGTTGCTCAGGGAAGCAGAGTGGCAACTTTAACGTTCTCTCAACCTACTCTTTTTTTTTTTTTTGAGACAGAGTCTTGCTCTGCCCAGGCTGGAGTGCAGTGGCGCGATCTCGGCTCACAGCAAGCTCCGCCTCCTGGGTTTATGCCATTCTCCTGCCTCAGCCTCCCGAGTAGCTGGGACTACAGGCGCCCGCCACCACGTCCGGCTAATTTTTTGCATTTTTAGTAGAGACGGGGTTTCATCTTGTTAGCCAGGATGGTCTTGATCTCCTGACCTCATGATCCACCCGCCTCGGCCTCCCAAAGTGCTGGGATTACAGACGTGAGCCACCGCGCCCGGCTTCAACCTACTCTTACCTGTGCCTCTGTTTCCTGTAAATTTCATGTTGACCGTCGTACAATTAGAATACAGTGGGAAGCAATGATCCCGCTGGAATACAGAAACATAATGAAAAATGGGAGGTTGGACTTTCAAAATGCATTTTGAAAGCATTGCCCTTCTACACCACAGCAAATAAAAACTCTGAGCGTCTCAATAATGCAGAATCACAGCACCCAAAAACGAAAGACAATTAAAATAACAACAGAAGAGAAAAAGAAAATTGTAAGGATCTTCTTAAACGGGAAACAAAGGCAACAGATGGGAGGGATATAAAGAAAACCAATCTGTATAATCCATAGACACCAGATGTGAAGAACCGATTTTACAAAACTGTCATATGAAGAGGGCAGGAAGTGCAGGAGGAAGTGTCAGGAAGGTGTGCTGCCGAGTAGGAAGGCCAAAGTCTCAGTTTGTAAAATGCTGCAGTGTCTGCTGCATTTGTCAATTTTTAAGAACTTGTATTTTGTTGTATTCTCTTCTCGTTCTAAGTGTAGATTCACTCCATATGTGATTTTGCAATTAGGGTTTGTATTATTTTTCTTAAACGGGTGCCCCAAACTCTAACACCTTGGGCCGAGAGAGCTCAGACCTGCCCTTTTGTTAGATGTGGCTTTGCTGCTGACGACCCCTCTCGCATTTATTTCGTTTGTTGACAGTGATCTTTGCCTGGTCCACGGGCTCCCCAGAGGCCGGTCCTGGTGAGGCATTTTGCTGCCTCGCCCCACCATCTCTCTCCCCATGTGTGATGTTTCCTCTCTGCACCCAAGGTTCCTGGCCTTCCTGGTTCACTGGGACTGGTCACCCAGTGCTACCTGAGAGGCTGGAGAAGGGGGTGGCAAGTGGATCCATGGCTGGAGGACTGCTGTGTCATGCCCCTTGTGCCTTAACGCTACTTTTCATGCATTCTTTGTTACTTCCTTTCTTCTAGTCCTGCACCTCCCGTTGCCTTCCAAAGTGCTTAATGTCCATCACACAGTTCAAGACTTAACCAGTAGAAGGGTACTAAGTTGTTTCAGGCTCAGGAGAATGGAGAATTCTTCAAGATTGGAGCGGGAGCGGAGGGAGCAGGTTCCGGGCCTCGAAAAGATGCTGCATCCTGCCTCATTGGCTCCACTAAGCAAACAGCACGCAGCTGGGAAAGGGAGTCGATTCTTTTATGTATTTATTTATTTTTGAGCATCTGAGTCCTGCCTTTCATCTGCACATCTACACCTGACTGGCTCACAACCTGGCCTCTCCTCCCTCCTGTCCACACTCTCCCAGTCTTGTCACTTTTATCCCTTCCGAGGCTCCAAATCAGGTAAATGCTATCGGTGTTAGCATGTTGGGGGGGATGACACCACATGTCTTGGGCCACGCACCTGGGGCCGTAGGCCCACCTACCCCAAGATGCCAGGGAGCACTGCACACTGTGATCTCACTAGGCCCAGCCCCTCCTCCAGGAGCCCCTTCAGAGAATCTCCAGGGCCTTGAACCACCATCAAAGCTGTATTCCCGAAAGCAGTTGTGCAGGAAGCTCTAGCACAGCCTCCGGTGCTGGGGAGCCCTGAAAACTTGATGTGCAGTGATGGAGCCAGACACAGGAAGTCACTCAGCACATGGTTCCCTTCCCTGCAATGCCCAGAACAGCAGATCCACACAGACAGGAGGTGGATGAGTGGGCTGCCACGCAGCGCATGGTTCCCTTCCATGCAATGCCCAGAACGGGCAGATCCAGAGAGACAGGTGGATGATTGGGCCACGGGCTGGAGTGGAGCAGCAGGAAGGTTGCAGAGATTGGGAGGAACTGTGAATGGGCTCAGGGTTTCTATAGGGGGTGTGAAAGTGCTCAAAAGGTGATTGCGGTGAAGGCTGCATAACTCTGTGAATGTTCTAGAAACCACTGAATTGTACACCTGAAACTGCTAAGTTGTGCGGTGTGTGAATTGCATCTCAAAGCTGGCGAGGACGGGGTAGACTGCTCCCTAACCTCAAAAGCAGCCACATCGGAGCAAATGAGGCTGCCTCTGAGTGGAGCAAGACCTCAGCCAGGGGAAGACGGGCCCCAGCACCTGCCCCAGCATCGGCCGCCAGGGAGGCTGATCCTAAGGGAGGCAACTGCTCATCTGTCCTCACAAGCAAGACACGCTCCCTGCAGGCTGCCCAGGGGTGTCAGGAAGAGCGTTCGGCCTGAGGAAAGACCTCCGGGTCCTCGCCCACCCTGTCCTCTTCTTCTTCCCATTGCATTCCCTGCACATGTTGAGGAAATCTCTGCTGACATAAACTCATTTTCTGAAGAGGGAGCCCAGATTTGCAGGCATGGCTGCCCCAGCACAGGGAATAGAGGCCGCTGGTCTGGGGTTTTCTAAAGGCAGTGGATGCAGCCTGGGGGGCTGAAGGAGAAGACGAAATGACCCTAAGGCCCTTTCCAGGCTGCTCTGAACCCTCACATTCCTCTCTCCTGGTGTTGGGGGCAGGGCAGGTGCCCCCCAAAATGGAATACAGTCCCATATTACTTAACGATGGGGATACGTTCTGAGAAAGGCATCATTAGTGATTTCGTTGTCATGCAAACTTCCTAAAGAGCTCTCACACACACCTGGACACCTGGATGAGACGGTCTCTGCACACCTGGGCCGGATGCTGTAGTCCTTGGCTCCCAGACCACAAACCTGGACAGCATGGTACCACACCGAACACTGTAGGCACCGTCACACAGCGGTGAGTATTTGTGCGTCTAAATACATCTACACAGAAAAGGTATGGTAAAAACACGTATGAAAGATAAACAGCGGGACGCCTGTGTGGGGCCGTTACCATGAGTGGAGCTCGCAGGGCTGGAAGTTGCTCTGGTTGGGTCAGGCAGTGAGTGGTGGGCGGATGTGAAGGCCTGGGGACATGGCTGCACACACAGTGACTTTACAACACTCTACACTTAGGCTGCACCCCAGTGATTAAAACATTCTCTTTTTTTCTTTTTTCTTTTTTTTTTGAGATGAAGTGTTGCTCTATCATCCAGGTTGGAGTACAGTGTTGCGATCTCAGCTCACTGCAGGCTCCGCCTCCCAGGTTCAAGCGATTCTCCTGCCTCAGCCTCCCGAGTAGCTGGGACTACAGGTGCCCACCACCACACCCAGCTAATTTATTATATTTTTAGTAGAGATGGGGTTTCTCCTTGTTAGCCAGGATGGTCTCAATCTCCTGACCTCATGATCCACCCGCCTCGGCCTCCCAAAGTGCTGGGATAACGGTTGTGAACCACTGCACCTGGCCAATATTTTCTTTATTTAGTAGCAAATTAACCTTAGCTTGCTGCACCTTTTTTACTTTATACACTTGAACTTTTTGAAACTTTTTGACTCTTTTATCATAACACTTAACTGAAAACACACATTGTATTGCTGTATAAAAATATTTTCTTTCCTTATATTCTTATTCTGTAGCCCTTTTCCCCATTAGAAATTATTTATTTATTTGTTTTACTTTTTAAATGTTTTTGTTTCAAACGAAGACACAAACACTCACATTAGCCTAGGCCTATACAGGGTCAGGATTCTTAGTGTCACTGTCTTCCACCTCCACGTCCTGTCCCACTGGAAGTTCTTCAGGGGTCGAATGTGGAACTGTCATCTTCCATGGTAACAATGCCTTCTTCTCAACACCTCCTGAAGGGACCTGCTGGGGCTGCTTTACAGTTGACCTAGAAGGAACGCTTTCTACAATAACGGTAAAACGTCCGTGCAGGAGGTTTGTTTACACCAGCATCACTGCAGACACGTGAGTAATGTGTGGCACTGTGACGCTGTGATGGGTGATAGGAGCTTTTCACCCTGTTGAAATCTCATGGGGCCACCATGGCATAGGTGGCCCACTGCAGAGGGAAATGTCATTAGCAGCACATGGCTGTGTGGTGGTTGTTTTGTTGGTCACGTGGTGGGACGTAGGGCCCAGAGGAAGGAAGGGGTGGGTGTCTGCAGCCTGGAGCACCCAGGACCCTATGGAGAGGCAGGCTAAGAGGGAGCCCCAGGTCCCTGAAAAGTTAGGGGGCGATATGGTTTTTGTGGTGTCCCCACACAAATCTCACTTGAATTGTAAGAATCCCCACGTGTCAAGGGTGGGGCCAGGTGGAGGTAATTGAGTCCTGGGGGTGGTTCCCCCATGCTGTTCTCGTGATAGTGAATAAGTCTCGTGAGATCTGATGGTTTTAAAACGGGAGTTCCCCTGCACACGCTCTCTTGCCTGCCACCATGGAAGACATGACTTTGCTCCTGCTTTGCCTTCTACCATGATTGTAAGGCCTCCCCAGCCATGTGGAACTGTGAATCCATTAAACCTTTTTCCTTTATAAGTTACCCAGTCTCGGGAATGCCTTTATTAGCAGCGCGAGAACAGACTGACACAGTGGGGAATGCTAGCTACTCCACAATTCTCCATTATCAGGCTCCACGATTCTCCGTGATTAGACTCCATTCTGATGGAGGGGACAGGCATTTTGGACTTGGAGGTGTAGGGTATGAGGAATGCCTCGTGTAGGAGAAGCTCTGCCTCATGTAATGGAACCGTTATTGAACTCCATTTAAAAAATTCAATCAAATCTCATGAAAACGCATGATAAAGGTAAAGCCAACGGCACAGCAGTGGGACGTGCGTGGTTAGGAGCCCCCTCCCCAGCCCACCCCACTCCTACTGCCCAGGTTCACTGTGATCTGCGGCTGACCAGGTGGGAGGGGACCCCGTCTCATTTGGTCTGGACCTGGAGTGACAGCTGGTAGGCAGCTCCCAGCCTGGCCACCCCCGAGGGGTCACAGACTCTCCCTAGATGCACCTGGGGTGGGTGTGTGCACTGCAGCACTCACAGTGATTCAGCAGGTGCCAGTTTGCTTGGGGCCTGGGACAGCCCTGAAAAGCAGCATGCTCTCTCCTTGAGCTGACTGTGAGCCACCCAGGCCTCGCTCCTGCCATCTGGCTGAACTTTCCCACGGCCACGGGACTCGGCTGGTGTCTGTCCTCTAAGTAACGAGTGACTGTTTGCTAACGGGCCACCACATGCCCCGTGTCAGGCTGAATTTGATTCCTGGATGACCTGAACATCCACCTAGCAGAAGCTGCGCCGGGATGTGCTGGGTGGAAGTAGCGGCAGGCAAGGAGCATGAAACCAGGTCTGCAGCCGGCCTCAGGCCAGGGTGGCCAGCAGTCGTGTGGCCAGTAGGGGGGCCCCGGAGAGCAGGCCTGGAGTGGCTGGGGGCTGCAAGTGGTGCCAAGGTAGGCAAGCCTGGGGCCACGCGGACGTGCAGGAGACGCTTAGGTGTGGGACCCTAAGGAAGCCAGCTCCACTGCCTCCTGTGTTCCCTGGGCCCACTGCACCCCAAGCTGTGGCACACAGACCCCTGGGAACCCCATCTCCTGGGCTTTCCAGCCCTCTGCTTCCAGCCAGGTTTGGCCGATGGGAAACCCTGGCAGAGAGGAGAGGGGTCAGGTATTTATCGTCCCTGGCTCTCTAACCTTGCACAGCACTGTTGATTTCTAGGGCTGCAGCTCCCCCAACCCCAGCTCTGGGTGTCTCTGGTTCCCTCTGATTCTCCATTCAGCTGTGCCACTGTGGCAGCGTGTTCTGTTTTTACACCCGGAGAGCTCTGCGGCCTGGCTGGTGGTCTTAGACCCTCTTATGCACCCAAAAACAGACACATCATTCGACTCTGGGGGTCCCAAGGGAATCGGGGTCAGGATCAGAACCAGTGGCAAAAGATCAGCATCCTTGACTGTTCAGCGATGAATCCATTTCCTGTCCCCACGGCCGGGTTCTCCTCCCACGGCTGCAGAAAGAAGCCCATTTCAGGGACACCTGCACGTGGGGTCCCGCAGCTGCCGCACGTGGAAGAGAGATGTCCAGGGCTCCCTGAGGGCGGCCCTGTGAGCAGACCTCAGGCAGGTGTTTGGTTTCAGGGGCAACTTTGCATCCTTGGTGCCTCAGTCCATGCTGAGTACATAGAAGGTGCCCAACCCACACTGGTCAGGAGGAAGGAGGGGTCCGGGTGACAGACAGTTGGGATGCAATGAGTCCATGGTGACAGTGGCCCAGGGAGGGGTGTGCTCAGCCCCCCTTCCCCTGTGGACGGCGTCAGACCGTCAGCCTCAAACCTTCCTTGGGTCTGGCCTCAGCGCAGGCGGGATGCTACAAGCACCCCCGTGCCTCTGCAGGCAGTTGAGTCAACAGAGGGGACGATCGCCATTAGGGAGTGCCCGTGAAGAGAGCCCCAAAAAAACAAGCAGCTTTCCCCTCCCACCAGCCTTTGAAATCGTCACCACTTTGTTCAAACAGCCTTTGAAGCCACTTCTGGGGCCTGGCTTGTCTCTAAATTACCTGTTGTTTTGGTTTCTTGAGGGCTTTTGGCCAGGAGTTGTTCCCTTGAAAATGCAGTGGCTTCTGTAAATACGCTCTCCCTTCCACAGACCCCAACAGACAGTCACGGCCCTCCCTGTTCTTCTCCGTCCCCTCCCATCCCACCTGGGTACCCCTCCCCCCGGGATGATCTTTTTGCTTTATTTCTGAAACCACATACATGACTTTTTCCTTTGAAACTTCCCCTGCTGCTGAAACACAAGAAAAGCAACTTCTGCTCTGCAGGGGCTGGGGTTGCTCGGCCGGCCTCCCACACAGGTGCGTCCGTGTGAGCAATTGCAGCAGAGGCCCTTTGCTGTCCAGCGTCACTGCTGGACCCTCTCACGGCTGGGTTGCAAGCAGTCCTAAGTAGGCAGAATCAAGAATCAAGCTCACCTCCCAGGCATCCATGCTGCCCTTCCCTGACGTTGTCTGAGTGCTGGGGCTGAGGACCTGCATTCCAGCCCTTGGGGAGGAGGGTGTGCAGGTCCGAGGGGACATCCTGCAGGACTCAGGAGGACTGTTGCAATTGGGAATGTGATGAGGGGCCAGGACTCCCGCAGAGTGACAGCCAAACAAAGGTCCCAGCCCCGGTGGGGCAGCCCCGTTTGGGACAATGTGGCTGGAAGGGGAAGCTAGAGGTCTTGATAGGCGCTGAGTATTGAGCCAAGATACTGGTGCTACGCTCTAGTGTGTGAACTCTAGGAAGCCTCTGGCGGGGACTCCTGCCATTTCTTTGTTTATATTGGCTCTTTTAACAGTAAAATGTATGCAGCAACACATGTCTGCTGAGGAAGTCTTGTGTGTCAGCGAGACTCCAGGCACGCGGGGCCTGTCATCGCACAGAGCAGAACACGCTTCCCTCGCAACACTTGAATCTGACTGAAGCAAAACACTGACTTAGGTGCCACGATGCCATGGGTGGTCCATACTGGGGAACCAGTGGGTGGGTGAAGGCAGACGGCACTGCCGTGGGCAGCCTTGCTCCCATAGTGCAGACCGGATCCCCACCCCGTGTTTCCACAGGGCTGTCCTACAGCCCCACAGAAGGCAGTGGTAGAGGGAGAGTTGGGCAGGGTGCCTCGTGGAAGACCACCGTGGTAGGGACAGAGGGAGAGACACTTGGGGGCCTTCAGAGCTTGACTTCTCGTTCTGAACACTTGAGGAATGTTGCGCTTTTGACCAAAAGAGAGAACACTGGCTTGGGGGCCCCGGGGGCAGAAAGATAATTGGTGGGCACCTGAACCTGTGGTGTCCCTGTGGCATCCGGGCTGGTGACATCACCATTGGATTGGAGCAGGGGAGGGGGCCCGGATAAAAACCGGGAGGGCCACCTGCTTGGAGCTGAGAGAGAGCAGGAAATTGGAGCTCTGCCCCTGTCTCTCCACTCCCTAATTCTCAAAGATCCCTCCACATCCTGATGGGCTTGGCCTCTCCCCCGTCAAACCTTCTCAGAGGAAAAATCTGATTTGTGTTGGGATGGAAGTAAAAGTAGCTGAAACTAAACTGTTAGGCCTATGTCCACCACAGCCTTCCAGAAGGGTTTGGTTTGCATGGGGATTAGAGCCTCAGGCAAAGGGGGTTTGCATTCTCAGGTGGAATTTAGAGCCTACCCTGCAGCAGGTCAAGAAGGGTTTTCTTGGTGCCATGAAACTGAAACGTACAGGCTGCCTCCTCCTCAGCCCTGAAAGAAGAAAAGACGGCACATTAGTCTCACTCTAAAATCTTTGCTCTAGAAATGGTCTTTGGCAACTCCACTCACCTTCCAAATTCGTGTCCACTAAAATTTCATCCTCATTGTCCCTGGCAGGCTTTCCATGTGTTAAAAGTACACATTGTGACTATGTTCTTGGGGCGAGTCATGGAATTTTCAGGTTGGATTTCACAGAGAGGTCTTCCGGTCCCAGGACTCCGTTTTGCAGATGAGGAAACTAGGCCCAAGAAGGAAAAATGCCATATGGCCTTCGGCATGTCAATTAGCAAAAGGATGAAGGCTACGGTCTTTGGGTTCCTGATTCAAAGCAACTTTAACTTGTGGGAGTTTTGAGACAGAGTCTCACTCTGTTGCCCAGGCTGAAGTGCAGTAGCGCCATCTCGGCTCACTGCAGCCTCCGCCTCCTGGGTTCAAGCTATTCTCCTGCCTCAGCCTCCCGAGTAGCTGGGATTACAGGCGCCTGCCACCATGTCTGGCTAATTTTTGTATTTTTAGTAGAGACAGGCTTCACCGTGTAGGCCAGGCTGGTCTTGAACTCCTGACCTCAGATCATCTGCCCGCCTTGGCCTCCTAAAGTGCTGGGATTACAGGTGTGAGTCACCACATCTGGCTCACTTTTCTTTTCACTGAGAATTCTAAGGGACAGTCAGAATATTTTAGGACTTTTTTTTTTTTTTTTTTGAAACAGTCTTGCTCTGTCGCCCAGGCTGGAGTGCAGTGATGTGATCTCAGCTCACTGCAACCTCCACCTCCTAGGTTCAAGTGATTCTCTTTTCTCAGCCTCCTGAGTAGCTGGGATTACAGGCACCCGCCACCACGCCTGACTAATTTTTGTATTTTTAGTAGAGACCGTGTTTGCCAGGCTGCTCTCAAACCACTGACCTGAAGTGATTCACCCCCCTAGGCCTCAAAGTGCTGGGATTACAGGCGTGAGTCACTGCTGCACCCGGCCAACAATCAGGATATTTTGGAGCTCAGTGAGACTTTAGGGATGATTTAGTTTCCTGTGCTTTCTACCAGCAAAGTCATCACTACCAGCGCCATCTTACAGATGGGTAAACTGAGGCATGTCAATGTGCTAGCTACTAGAGAACCAGATACCAAAAGCAAGCCTCCTCCCCCTCCACCTGGTGATTTCTGCAGGACAACATGCCACTGTTTTTGTACAACCTCTTGGGTCTGTTGGTGGGGAAGGGTATTACTGGCCACAGAGCTCCAGGGAAGGTTAGAAAGCCATATCTTGCCTTGGTGTGTGTGCTTTGTGGCCAGTTGATCCCTTCTGAGTGAATCCTGCATGTCGGTTGTGAGGAGAATGAAAGAGAAAATTCTGGTGCCTTCGAACATCACTTAATAAATGCTTGAGAGACTCTCGTCTTAGCACAAAGCCGGGGGCTCCGTTGCAGACAACCACAAGAAAGGAGCGGCCGGGCCTGCGCTCCCCTTAATTCTGGAGCAAACACAATGGTATTTTTTTAAGGATAATGTACAGGGAGAGACTGTGACTGCTAATTTCTTTTTGGAGACAACCGAGGAAAAAAAAGAATAGCAAAGAATTTATTTTGGCAACAATTCTTGATCTTCTTTTTACAAAGAAAGTTAAAGCCATAATTCCCCCAGGTGCAAATGCTGTAGCCTGAAAAACCTTCCTTGAAACATATTAAACCAGAAGCGTAGGTGAGTAGAGAGGAAATCCACCTGGGGCTGTGTCAGATGGCCTTAGGTTTTGTCTTGTTTGAGATGAGAAAACAGGATAGTTTCAGAAAAACACTGCTATTTCAAAACTCCAAATTTTGTGCAAACATGGGAAATGTGTACTGCACATTATCTTTTTGGTAGATCCTGAAAGACATCAGCTTTTTTCTTTTTAATGTGCCTTGGGAGAATCCCTGGGGAGGGGGATGAGAGGGGTGCAGGGGCCTGGATTCCAGCCTCAGCCCTGCTATGAAACAGCTCCTCGAGGAGGCGGTGAATTATCTTGGGTTGGTCAGTGGCTTTGTTGGGCTTTAGTACAGGGTGACTTGTAAATGATGATACTGCAGAATGTGTCACCGGGAAAAGGCAGGATTCCTCCGGGGAGAGTGCATCCTAGGTCCAGGAGCACCTTCCAAGGGTGCATTTTGAGTCCCAGATGCTTAGGAGGCACCTTCTTTCCTCCAGGCTAGCCACCTTCAGCCCCACTCAATTCTGTAAGTTGGAAGATGGAGTGTGAGGTTAAGCCTCCCTTAGCTAATCTGGCAAGCTTTGGATGTAGCGAGCAGTGGCCTTCTTGAATCTCTGGGAGCCCGGCTGACGGCTCAGCCAAGTCTGCAGTGCCCGCCTCAGCTAGACGCTCAGGCCCAGTGCCTCGCGCTTTCCTGGAGGAAAAGCTGCTAGAATGCAGGGCTTCTCCCAGCTCCAGCAAGCATGGTTTAATTGGCATCCATCCCAGAATTCTACACATGGAACTAGAAAGTGAACCTGTATCATTCCAATAAGTGTACAACTCCCCTGGGTTTATTCATGTCCTTTATTAAGGAACTTGTGTTTTCATGTGTTTTCTAAATACATGTGTTTTTCTAAGGTCTTTAGGAAGGTCCTTAGGATGGCCTTAGTCTACAGACATTCCAGAGATGGTTGGTGCGTATCTGTTCCTCTCTCTCCCTCTCTCTCTGCCTCTCTCTCCTTCTTTCCATCATCCCTCATTCATTCACCGGTTATTAATCACTCACCATGAAAAGAGAGAGCCTGGGTCCAGAAGGCAGAACAGGTTCGAGCAGGTGGTTTTTTGGATAGGTCCTTACTGAACACCCTCATCTTCAAGGTCCTGGGCTGAGTGCTGAGGCACAGCCGAGAGATGGATCTTAGCCACAAGGGCTAGCCCAGATTAACGAGGAGTTGCCCCTATAGTAAATGCTATAATTGCAAACGAATTTCATTCCAGAAATGTTTCCACAGTGGAGCACATCTGACCAGAGGGAGATTATCTGGGGTGGTTCCAAACAATAGGAAGTTGTCCCCGTAACTGAGTGAGAATGGCCCAGGAAGCAAGAAAAAAAAAAACTCCGTTCTGTATGATGTTAGAAAAGACAGTGGAACTCATTCTTCCCTTGGGAAGGACAGAGTTTACTCGGGAGCTCTGGGAATCTGGGGCGGTTCCCAGCAAACCCTGAGCAGCCTTGGCCACACTTGGCATGGGAGACCCAAGACCCGGGGGTGGGCAGGGACAAGTGGAGACTATTTCATCCAACTCTGCCTTTCTTTACATTTCTGGCTATGCAAGGTAATAATGATACAGTTTATTTAGGTTAAGATTCAATATTCTTGGAGACTATTTTGTAAAAATTCAATACTGAGGATAAGATTCCAACATTAAGCAAAATATGACATAACAATATGATATATAATATATAACAGGCATCTAGGTGCTGTCTGGTGTGTGTGTGTGCATGTGTGTCTTTGTGTGTATGTGTGTGTCTGGTGTATGTGTGTGTACGTGTGTGTCTGTGTGGGTATGTTTGTTTGTGTCTGGTAGGCATGTTTGTGTACATGTTTGTGTGTGTCATGTGCATGTGCATGTGTGTACATGTGTGTGTCTGCTGTATGTGTGTATGTGTGTCTTGTGTGTGTGTCTGTGTGTACATCTCTGCATGTGTATCTGTGTGTGTCTGGTGTGCATGTGTGCGTCCAGTGTGCATGTGTACATGTGTGTCTATATCTGGTGGTACATATGTGTGCCTGTGTGTACGTGTGTGTGCATGTGTGTGTGTCTGTGTCTGTGTGTCTGCTATACATGAGTGTGTGTACATGTGTCTGCATGCGTGTGTGTCTGGTGTATGTGTGTGTCTGGTATATATGTGTGTGTGTCTGGTGTATGTGTGTGTGCATGTGTGTGTCTGCTGTGTCTGTGTGTGTCTGCTGTATGTGTGTGTGTACATGTGTGCATGTGTGTGTCTGGTGTACATGTGCATGTGTCTGGTATGTGTGTGTGTCTGGTGTATGTGTGCGTGTGTCTGGTGTGTCTGTCTGTGTATGTCTGCTGCACATGTGTGTGTACATGTGTGCATGTGTCTGGTGTGTGTGTCTGGTGTGTGTGTGTCTGTGTGTGTGTCCGGTGTGTGTGTGTCTTCTGTACATGAGTGTATGTGTGTGCATGTGTGTGTCTGGTGTGTGTGTCTGCCATACGTATGAGTGTGTTGCATGTCTGGTGTGTATGTGTCTGGTGTATGTATGTCTATGTGTGTGTGTCTGGTGTGTGTGTCTTGTATGTGTGTGTGTCTGGTGTGTGTGTCTTGTATGTGTGTGTGTCTGGTGTACGTGTCTGTGTGTGTGTCTGGTGTCTGTGTGTGTGTGTGTCTGGTGTACGTGTGTCTGGTGTCTGTGTGTCTGTGTGTGTGTCTGGTGTACGTGTCTCTGTGTGTGTCTGGTGTCTGTGTGTCTGTGTGTGTGTCTGGTGTACGTGTGTGTGTGTATATACATGTTTGTGTCCATGAGGAAATACGGGATGGGAGTAGCAGACAGTGAAATGGTGGAAAAATCAACTGATCTCCACTTAAGACCCCGAGCTTTCACTTTGGTAAATTCACTTTCAATGAAGGTCTTTCAATGAAGAGATTGTTCTAGATTACTTCAGAGTTCTTTATAACCATACCATTGAATCTCAGAAGGTTTTGATTGTAAGATGCTTCATTTTTCGAGGTAACACTAAGAGGGAAAAATACTGTCAAACTATTTTGTGTCTTTACTTGTGAGAGGTATTCTGGTTTCAGAGATATCAAAATGTGAAATAATGTGTCTTAGCATTACTGCAATGCAATGTCTAGTATTTTATTATTTGATTTACACATATATGTGTATGTCTGTACATATGCATATGCAATGTCATAATCAATTAGTAAGAGAGAGGGGCCTAGAAAGATAGATAGATACAGAGAGATGGATGGATGGATGGATAGATATACAGATACACGGATATAGATGATAGACACACAGAGAGATGGATGGATGCATAAATAAACAGATAGATTGATATCTGTATTTACAGAGAGAGATGGATGGATGGATGGATGGATGGATAGATATACAGATACACTGATAGATAGATAATAGATGGACGAATGAGTGGATGGATGGATTGATGGTTGGATGGAGGGAGGGATGGATGGATGGATGGATGGATGGATGGATGGTTGGATGGATGGTTGGATGGATGAATGGATGGATGGATGGATAGATGGATGGATGGATAGATAGATATACATATACACTGATAGATAATAGATGGATGGATGAGTAGATGGATGGATTAATGGATAGATGGATGGATATACACATACACTGATAGATAATGGATGGATAAGTGGATGGATGGATGGATGGATGGGATGGATGGATGAAAAGATAGATGGTTGAATAGGGAGGATTCCTGTGGCACTTCTGGTGCCAACCTCATTAATTTCCAGCAGATGGTCTGTGTAAGTACTGAAATCTGGTCTTTCCAAATATCCTTTCATCAGCTAGAGACTCTAATCTGACCCATCTATGCTTCTCTAACCCATTAGTCATTGATATTTTTAATGCTGTTGTCTTATATGCAGGCTAAACAAGTACTAAACTGTGTGAGTCATTGCAGTCATTGTCTGTGACGTTAGACAACTGTTAGGGAGCCGATTTATTACAGACAGAGCACTGTGTCCAGGCCTGGGGAGGCCAGGTCATGGAGAGGCTGGAGTGGTCCCCAAAGAGCATGGACTCCAGTGTTTTCAAAACAGAAAGACTGTGCAGATCCTGGCTGTCCAACATTATTTCAGGCTTAGCTCAGCATGGCCTCTCATAGGAGCTTTCTCTGATGCCCTCTTCCCTAAATTCATCTCTTCCTTCTCTGTATTCTGGACCATTTTCTTTGACTTTTGTTATATATTTCAATATTTACTACATACACCTTGCCTGATAGCAGAGATGGAAAAGCACTGTCTCATTTCTCTCCCATTGTACTAGCTGGCATCATGGACTTCACCTGACCCTCTTCACTTTCCCCTAGAGTTCAGCCTGGTGGTCTGCACACAGCGAGACCCAGGTGACACAGCTGAACTTAAATACCTGATAAAACAAAGCATAAAATAGTCTTTAACTTCTGATGGCTTAAAATTAAATTATGCAAGGAAAGGGGACACAGGAAAACCTTTAAATAAGGCAATATTTGATAACACTCTGAGTGGCCCGAGCAGCCTCCACTCTGGGATTTAGGAATAGGGAAAGATGGTGCCAGATGGAAGGTCGTGCAAGGATTTGTGGATAGGGTGCATTTTCAGTGCAGTGACTACATGTGGAGATCTTGAAGGTATTTTATTCTCTTTGCCATTGGTAATCACTTTGTACTAGAGCTCCTTATAAATGAGAATAGTTGATCAAACCGTTCCCCGAACATGTTGGATAACCACCTTCACCAATTGACGGTTGTGATGTGGCTTTGCTCCACACTTTCGGTAGCAGGGAATGAGCCAGAGAAGGAACTGGGATCTTGAAGGGAATTACAGGGACAGCCCTCAGACCCTCCCGGAGTAGTCCCGTAGCAGTGCAGCCGGCTTTGCTGCCTGAGGGCACTGCGCACCCTGATGCCCAGGTCAGACTGGTGGTTACTCACCGTCCTAGAAACGGGCCTCTGGGCCTGGTGCCTTGTCTGCCAAGTGGGTTCCAGCGGTTCCCACACATAGAGAATGGGGAGAGAAGGTTAATTTCAAGGGACGAGCTTGGAGTTATAGCTGTAAAGCAACAGTGGCTTATTTTCAAACAACCCAAAATTTATATGGTAAAAACTCAGTTGTCCGGAGCGCTAGAGAATGAATCCGGACATAGCAGAGACAGAGTTTAGTCCTTTACTCATCATTAAAAACCCTGAGCATACTAGATGGACATGTTTCTGCTGAGTGTAGAAACCAGAGGACCAACCAGCCCCTTACCCTGGCATTCACCGTAGCAGGAAGCTCGGCCATGGCTTTGAGGGATCCTCTGAGAGTACAGTGTGGAAACATAATTGGTGCAAGCCTGTGACCTACGCTGTGCTTTGGGGACTGCTCCTTCACGATGCAAACCAGAGCCCGACAGCCACACCAGCCACCGCTGGGAGCTGTGGTTTGCCTCCTCCATGCTTTCACTGTGCTCTTCTCTGCTTTTTGGAAACATGGCTGTCACCAAGCCACCAGTCCGCTTTCTTTCCACTGTGTCCCCCACCTGCTTGAACCGCTCCATCAGCATACAGCTGCTAGAAAGATCTTCCACACTGAAGCCATACAATGTCACACTCTTTCTTCGGAACGTCATCTCTGAAATGACAGGTATGCACCGTAGTTTGGTGTGCAGAATTCCAAACTGTACAGAGCCCGTGCCACCCTGGGTTTCTGCACTTCACCCGCGTCTCCGGGTGAGCTGTGTCTCCTCTCAGGGGACTCCGTGTGGCGCTCCCTCCTCTGCCACCCTCCTCAGACACCCGCAGGCCACCCTGTACATCACACTCACACGTGCCCACGTCGCTCAGTCCACAACGGGCGTCGCGAAGGCAGAGCTGGTGTCCTTTTTCCCTCCCCTCAATCCACATTTTTTTATCGAGTCCCTAATTGTGCCAAGCACTGTTGTGGGTACTGGCACCAGAGAGGTGACTTGGAAGACAGGAGTGGCAGTGCCCCCAAGCGTGTCCTTCCCTTCCCTTCCCAGGCCCTTCCCAGGGCGCTCCAGCCCATGAAACAGGAGTGAAAGGCAAGGGTGCTCACTCCCGGCTGAGGAAGCCAAGCCCAGCAAGTCTTCTCCGTTCTCTCTCTTCTCTCCAGGGGAATGTGGAGACCTGGGTCTCAGGTGGTGCCGCCCAAAGTGGCAGAGCCAGTGTCAGCGGTGGGACAGGGCCCTGCCCACCCACCCCGGGAGCACAGCCTGGAGAGGAATGTACGCTTGCCAAGGGAAGCCCCGCTTGTTCCTCCCGTCTGATGGCAACAGCTGCGCGTCCTTCCGTCTTCCACTCTAGTGAAGAAGGTGAGGGTCAGACCACGCCTGAGAAAGCAAATAAAGGAAGGAGAAAGAGTCAAGGAGGTGCCACACGGAGAATTAAGTCAGGTGACTTGGCAGAAAGCAAGCGCAGGCCATGTTTGATGGCGCGGCCTGGGCAGCCCTGCTGAAGACTCAGACTTCATGGTGAGCTCTGAGATGAGAAGGAAGCCCCCCGGCCAGCCAGGGGCAGGGACATTCGTCAGAGAACCACAAAAGCGCAGGCTGAAGGGGAAGCAAGCTTGGGGAGCTGGAACCTGAATAAGACCTGCGGGGCCACATGGAGGCGAGGGGAAGTCAGAAGGGAGTAAGAGTGGAGCCCCGCGGGGCCTGTAAGTCCCTGTAAGGACTCCGGACTTTGTGCTGTTCTCCGTCCCCCGCAGGCCCAGTAGAGTGCATGACCCCTATGCCGGGCCCGCTTTATTTGGGCTCCACAGCTGCCTTTACTCCCAGTTACTGCTTGATCCGGGTTGTGCTCTGGATCGGTGAGATTGTCAGCAAGCTCCAGGCAGCTAAGGGGGTCCTGTGCCCGGGAGAGAATGCCTTGCCTGGTGGAAGATGGCTGAGAGGATCAGGTGAATGCTAAGTGGATGAGCATTGGGCAAATCAGGGTTTATGCGCGGGTAGCCACACAGTCCGTCTGCTGCAGCCACGTCCTTGAGGAACCCCGTCAAATCAGGAGCAGCAGCTCTCCAGGCCCCTTCATTCTGGGACAGTCGGCAGAAATCTAGCAGAACCAGATACCCAGCTCCAGGAGGGAGACCTGACCCTTGCACGTGGGCTCCTGGGCTGCATAATTCGGAACTTGTGGTCCCTCTCTTGTGTCATCAGGGATGGGGATCCCACAGCAGTGTAGTAATAAGGAGCTGTGGTTCCATCCCTCTCCCTTCAGCTCGGCTTGTGGGTGGAGCGGCCCTGGGGCTCCCTGGTGTGAGGGTGGCTCCGGGCTGTGCCTACAGACAGGTTTTCTGGGTCCTCGTAGGAGGACAGCAGGCAGGGCACCGGCCCGGTCCGGTATGAGCTCACTCTCAGCTTTCAGTTAGATCGCAGCTCCTGGATTTAGCTATACACCCAAACCCAGCTATATGCTCTCTACAAGCACATGCAATAAAGTGATGGAAAGGGATTCAAAAAGTGTGCTGGGTGCTGCATGGAGGGAAGAGGAGACCACAGGGTTAACCTCAGGCTTGGAGGCAGCACAGCGAGAATCACTCAAGGACAGAGAGGATAATTATAGATTATAAAGGGCACCATTCACATCAGAGATATGTAATTGCTATAAACGTTTAAGTATTAAGTTATGCTGTCTTTAAATAGATAAATTAATGTTGGCAATTTAAGAGACGTACAGAAACTAAATGTGGTAGGACACTCAATATTTAGTACTTCTGCCTGTCTTGACTGATCATTTAAGCAAATTTTAAACAAAGGTATAGAGGGAATGAACAAAGAAATTAGGATAATTTAATATAAAAATGAATACCTTAGAGAAAATATAACTTTTTTCCCCCCACACAATGTCTCTGTCGCTCAGGCTGGAGTGCAGTGGTGTGATCACAGTTCCTGCAACTTTTATCTCCTGGGCTCATGTAATCCTCTGACCTGAGCTGCTGGAGTAGCTGGGACTACAGGCACATGCCATATATCTGGATAATTTTTTTTTTTTTTTGAGATGGAGTCTTGCTCTGTCCCCCAGGCTGGAATGCAGTGGCACGATCTTGGCTTACTGCAAGCTCCGCCTCCCAGGTTCACACCATTCTCCTGCCTCAGCCTCCTGAGTAGCTGGGACTACAGGCGCCCGCCACCGCGCCTGGATAGTTTTTTGTATTTTTAGTAGAGACGCGGTTTCACCGTGGTCTCGATCTCCTGACCTTGTGATCCGCCTAAACAGACAAGGTGTCACTGTGTTTCTCAGGCTGGTCTCAAATTCCTGGGCTCAAGCAATCCACCTACTTCGGCCTCCTGAAGTGGTGGGATTACAGATGGGGCCACTGCATCCAGGCTACTACTGTTTTTTAATGTCCATTGAAAATTGGCTAAAATGCACTATGTATTATGCTATAAATTACATCTCAAGTTGGCAAACGCAGAATGTGTATGGGTTATATTCTATAGTCACAACATACAGACACAAGAAGAGAAAAGAAGAAGAATAAAGGTAGGAAGGAAGGGAGGAGAAATAAATTAAGCTGTTCACACTAAACAATGTTAACCTTTGAAATTAAAATATAGACTTCTTTACAATCCTGAAATTAAAATAAAACATAAATGAATCAAAATTTCAATTAAAGTTGCCATTACACTGGGCATGGTGGCTCACGCCTATAATCCCAGCACTTTGGGAAGCCTAGGTGGGCAGATCACCTGAGATCAGGAGTTTGAGACCAGCCTGACCAATATGATGAAACCCTGTCTCCACTAAAAATACAAAAATTAGCTGTGTGTGGTAGTGGTGGGTGCCTGTAATCCCAGCTACTTGGGAGGTTGAGACAGGAGAATTGCTTGAACCTGGGAGGTCAAGGTTGCAGTGAGCTGAGATTGTGCCATTGCACTCCAGCCTGGGCAACAAGAGCAAAACTTTGTCTCAAAATAAATAAATAAATAAATAAATAAATAAATAAATAAATAAAAATAAAGTTGCCATTACAGACTCCACTTGTGTTATAAAGACATCGAAAACCCTGCTGTGGTGGATTGTGTGGGTGCGACACTGCCCCGTCCACAGTGGACTCTGCTTTGCCTCCCCGTGGGTTGGGGCTGGCTCTGTGCGCTTGTCTCCTATTTCCCTGCAATGTGTCAGCACCACCGCCCCATCCCGGGTAGACTCCGCTTTCCCTCCCCGTGGGCTGGGGCTGGCTCTGTGCTGCTCTGACGGACAGATGTGGTGGAAGTGTCGCCGTGTGGTTTCTAGGTCTGGGACTTCAGAGGTCTGCAACTTCGGCTTTTGCAACTTGGAAGGCTCACTGGCGGGATTCTCTCGTCAGGAAGCCTCCTGAGCTAGCACGTGGAGCGTCGACTTCAGCAGAGCACCACGCGTGGGTGAAGCCGTCTGGGAGCTTCGAGCTGTCATCAACTCCAACCTCAGACGAGACCTCAGCCAACACCACAGCCAACACCACATGGAGCGGAGGAACCGCGAGCAAGTGCAGCCTGAAATCCTGATCGTGGAAAAGGATGCATGTGTACACAGGTTGCAGATCGGAACCTGAAACTGTGCTGACCTGCCCTAGCACAGATGCCCGTCAGGCACAGCTGCAACCGGGGCTGAGTTTGCAGTCATCTGCCACCCACCAACATCCGTCTGGTTTTTGCAGGGGCCAAACTGATGACTTAAATGAGAATAGGATGGGGGCAATTCCCTGCATTCTTGAAGTCTTGAAGGATGTTGTTGGCCTCTGCCATCACCGCCCTGGGGTCCCCGGGGTCATGCTGCTGTTTTTGACTCACTCTCTTGGCAGGAGTGACAGCAATTTCATAAGCTTCTACTTGGCTCTTATGCACAGACCAAATCACCAACGTGTGGGGTTTTCTGACTACCACATTCATGTATCCAATTACATATTCAAGGACTGGAGAGTTGATCTCTAAGTAGGGCTGTGGATCCAGTGGATCCAGTGTGAGCTGAAACCAGGCCTGACTCCATTGTCTCTCCGGTCCCCAAAGGTTTTCCTCTCACATTGAGCCATGATAGTACTTTGAGAACCTGGCATCCAGGTCGGATCAGACCCTGCGTCTAACATTCTCCAAATGTTTGTGCACTCGCCTTTTCCCAGTCTGTGGTTACCAGGGTGAATGACTCCAGGTTCCTTTGAGGAAATTCCTGAAGAATTCTTACCATATCTGCCATGTACTGCTTCACGATGGTGACACATCCTGAGAAACGCGTGGTTAGGTGATGCCGCCATTGTGTGAACACCATAGAGTGTAGTAACACACCTGGATGCTGTAGCCTACTACACACCTAGGCTGGATGGTATGGCCTGTTGCTCCTGGGCCACAAACCTGCACAGCCTGTATCTGCACTGCGCACCGTAGGCTATTGCAACAGGAAACGGTAAATGTAAGTGTATCTAAACATATCTAAACAGAGAAAAGGTGTGCTAAAAATACATATGATAATCTCATGAGCCCACCATGGTACATGCCATCTACCACTGCCCAGCATGCCCCTGTACGGCACATGACATCCATGTGGTGCCATAGTGCTTCCTACCCTTTCTTCTGCAGACCCTGCCTCTGTGTCTGTGCGTGGGTTCTGGGTCTACAAAACTGGGCAGTAATATAACGTCGTATTGGGATGCCTGCCCTGTTCTTTCTGATCTATTTTGTCATTTGTTTCTTTTGATTTGATAGATTAAAGCATACCCATGCTGGCCGCCCACCTGTTGTGCTCCAGGAACACCATGTTTTACTGACCAACTCCACAGTTTGGGGAGGGCCCTCTGGGCTGGTGACCCTTGATGATGCCCCATCCAATGACGGCACCCAACCTGCTGATGGGGAAATGCTGCCCACCCCAGCCTCTCCCCATTCCCAGTTGTGCCATGGCGTCTCCCACTGTCATCCCTGCCTACAAGGAGAGTCACTTGTGATGGTTAACTTTATGTAACTTGGCTAGGCCATGGGGTGCCCAGACGTTGGGTCAAACATTGTCCTGGGTGTGTCTGAGGGTGTTCGGGACGAGGTTAACATTTGAATGGGGAACTGGGGAAAGCAGATGCCTTCCTGAATGTGGTGGGCCGTATCCGATCCCTTGAAGGTGTGAATAGAATGAAAGGCCAACCCTTCCACGAGTAAGGGGGAGCTCCTCCCACCTGACTGCTTGAGCTGGGACACGGGTTGTTTTCCAGCCTTCAGACCCAAAGTGAAAAATGAGCTCTTCTAGGCACTGGAGCCTCCAACTTTCAAAGTGGAGCTACACTGTCAGCTCTCTTGGGTCTCCCGCTTGCTGACTGCGATCTTAGAACTTGTCAGCCTCCATATTCTTGTAAGGCAATTCCTTAAAATAATTTCCTTCCTCTCTTTATATATGGGTTCTGTTGGTTCTACTTCTCTGGGGAACCCTGACTAACCGTGGCTGATGCTCACCCTCGACCTTCTCGGACGAGTCCCTTCCCCAGCATAGTTCTAGGTATTCTGGCCAATGGAACGTTTGTCCTCCATGTCCTTGTGCAAGACAGAGTTGGCCAGTTGACTTTGTACCCTTATGATGCACAGGCATACCTTGGAATATTGCAGGTTCAGTTCCAGACCACTGCAACAGAGCAAATGTCACAAAGCAAGTCACAGGGATGTTTTTGGTTTCCCAAAGCATATAAAAGCTACATTTACTCCATACTCTTACATCTCTTTTTTTTTTTTTTTTTTTTTTTTTTTTGAGACGGAGTCTTGCTCTGTCACCCAGGTTGGAGTGCAGTGGCGCCATCTTGGCTCCCTGCAAGCTCTGTCTCCCAGGTTCATGCCATTCTTCTGCCTCAGCCTCCCAAGTAGCTGGGACTACAGGTGCCACCGCCATGCCTGGCTAATGTTTTTTGTATTTTTAGTAGAGACAGGGTTTCACCATGTTAGCCAGAATGGTCTCAATCTCCTGACCTCATGATCCACCCGCCTCAGCATCCCAAAGTGCTGGGATTACAGGCATGAGCCACCACACCCAGCACCTCTTACATCTTTTGTGTGTGCAAGAGTGCTATGTGTTAAAAAAAAAAATCCCAACACGTATAACTTACTTAAAAATACTTGAGGCCAGGTGCAGTGACTCATGCCTGTAATCCCAATATTTTGGGAGGCCAAGGCGGGTGGATCACCTGATGTCGGGAGTTCAAGACCAGCCTGACCAACATGGAAAAACCCTGTCTCTACTAAAAATACAAAAAATAACCAGGTGTGGTGGTGCATGCCTGTAATCCCAGCTACTCGGGAGGCTAAGACAGGAGAATTGCTTGAACCAGGGAGACAGAGGTTGCGGTGAGCCAAGATTGCACCATTGCACTCCAGCCTGGGCATCAAGAATGAAACTCTGTCTGGAACAAACAAACAAAAAAACAAAAACAAAAATTTTATTACTAAAAAATGCTAATGCCTTCAGCAAATTGTGATCTTGTTGCTGGTGGAGGGTTTCGTCTCGATGTTGATGGCTGCTGACTGATCAGGGTGGTGGTTGCTGAAGGTTGGGATGGCTGTGGCAATTTCGTAAAATGAGACAACAATGAGGTCTGCTGTATCGATCGACTCTTCCTTCACAAAGGTTTCTCTGTAGCATGCGATTCGATTTGATAGCATTTTACCTACAGCAGAACTTTCAAAATTAGAGTTAATCTTCTCATACCCCCACTCTTCTTTATCAACTAAAATTATGTAATATTCTAAACCCTTTGTTGTCATTTCAGCAATGTTCACAGCCTCTTCACCAGGAGTAGAGCCAATCTCAGGAAACCCCTGTCTTTGCTCATCCATAAAACTCAACTCACTCTTTCCAGTTTGATCATGAGATTGTGGCAACTCAGTCCCATCTTCAGGTTCCACTTCTAGTTCTAGTTCTCTTGCTGTTTCTACCACATTTGCAGTGACTTCTTCCATTGGAGTTTTGAACTCCTCAAAGTCATCCATGAGAGTTGGAATCCACTTCTTCCAAACTCCTGTGAATATTATTATCTTCGTCTCCACTCATGAATCACAAATGTTCTTAGTGGCATCCAGAATGGAGAATCCTTTCCAGAAGGTTTTCAATTTACTTTTCCCAGATCCATCAGAGGAATCACTCTCTGTGGCAGATGACCTCACGAAATGTATTTCTTAAATAATAAGACTTGAAAGTCGGAATTATTCTTTGACCCATGGGCTGCTGAATGAATGTTGTGTTAGCAGACATAAAAATATTAATCTCATACATCTCCAGCAGAGATACTGGGTGACCAGATGGATTGTCAATGGAAGGTAATATTTTGAAAGGAATCTTTTTTCTGAATACCAGGTCTCAACAATGGGATTAAAATATTCAGTAAATCACGCTGCAAACGGATGTGCTGTCAACCAGCTTTGTTGCTCCAGTTACAGAGCACAGGTAGTGTAGGTCTGTCATAATCCATAAGGGCCTTCAGGTTTTGGGAATGTTAAATGAGCATTGGCTCTAACTTGACATCACCAGCTGCATTAGCCCCTCACAAGAGAGTCAACCTGTCCTTTGAAGCTTTGAAGACAGGCGCTGACTTCTCCTTTCTAGCTAGGAACGTTCTAGATGGCATCTTCTTCCAATAGAAGGCTGTCTCATCTGCACTGAAAAATCTGTTATTTAGAGTAGCCTCCTTCATCAATGATCTTAGCTAGATTATCTGGATAACTTGCTGCAGCTTCTCCATCAGTACTTGTTACTTCACCTTGTACTGTTATGTTATGCTATTTATGCTGTTATGTTATGTTATATTATGTTATGTTATGTTATACCTCATGAATCAACCTCTGCTTACTTTAAACTTTTCTTCTGCAGCTTCCTCACCAATCTTAGCCTTGAAGGAATTGAAGAGAGTTAGGGCCTTGCTCTAATTCAAAGCCTGAATTAGGCTTTGGCATAAGGGAATGTTGTGGCTAGTTTGATATTCTGTCGGGACCATTTAATCTTTCTCCATATCAACAATAAGGTTGTTTCTCATTCTTATCATCCGTATGTTCACTGGAGTAGCACTTTTAATTTTTTCCAAGAACTTTGTCTTTGCATTTACAACTTGACTAATTATTTGGCACAAGAGGGAAAGCTTTCAGCCTATCTTGAAGCACAATCATTTGTAGCTTTTGATTGAAAGTGAGAGACTTGTGACTTTTCCTTTCACTCGAATACTTACAGGCTACTGTAGAGTTATTAATTGGCCCAATTTAAATTTTGCTGCATCCCAGGAAATAGGAAGCCCTGAAAAGAGGGGGAGAGACAGGGGAACGGCCAGTCAGTGAAGCAGTCAGAACACACAACATTGAACAAAGTTCACCATCTTCTATGCGTATGCTTTGTGGTGCCCGCAAACAATTACAGCAGTAACATCAAAGAGCCCTGATGGGTCATCATAACAGAGACAATAATAATGAAAAAGTTAAAATACTGTGAAAATTACCAAAATGTGAAACAGAGACGTGAAGTGAGCACATGCTTTTGGTAACGTTCCACCGACAGACACTCAACTCAGACTCAGGTTTCCACAAACCTTTCATTTGTTCAAAAAAAAAAACCAAAAAGCAATATCTGCAAAACACAATAAAGCAAAGTGCAGGTGTGCCTGTGAATACATACTAATGTGTACACTTTCCTGAGCTTTTGTGTACACCTGTTACTTATTATTTTTTCTATGAGCCATCACTTTTTTTTTAAGTTACCAAGAGCTTAATATCATCTCCTTCAGTTATTGCCAGGGCCATCCTGTGTCTCATTAATGTCCCCATATCGGTAAGCCTTACCTTACTCACTTTATAATTAGTTTTCTTTGAACTAGCACCCCTGAATCTATTCCCGTAATACTCTCATTGCTACATCCTGCAGTTCTTTTGGGATATACTCCTTGATGTCCAGCAGAGGAGATTGGAATAAATCTTGCGGGACGAGAAAAGAAGGGAGTCATGTCTTGCGAAGTAAAGTTTTCTTCCTTGTCTTGAAGCTCCCTCTCTTGTCAGGGAGCACTGGGCCACATCTGCAGGCCCAGAAGCCTCAGGAGGACTTGAAATTATAAGTGCATGGACCGGCGCCTTCCTTCTAAGTCTTATGGGCTCTCTCCTTTCCAATCAGGGCATGCTGCTGGCCTATGGCACTGGTCTTAGCACAGTATCTGAACTTCTCTGAGCTCGGCTGCACTTATTTCTGACTCCTAAGATTATATCACAGCTTTTTCTTGAGATGAAGTGTTCATTATACGTGCTCAGGAGTCCCTTGAATCTCATGCTTCCCCTGAAGGCGGTGATTCAACACCCCATCCTCGCCTTGTCTTTCTCCAAAGCAACAGCCATCTGCTACCACAGTCATAATTTACACTTACCCCTTCCTCCCCGATGCCCAAAAGAGGCCACGCCCCCAGTGCACTGCCCTTTACTGGAATCCCATCCCAGTTCATGACCAGTGAAAATTTTAATAATTTCACCTCAAAACCATGCTGGAGATATCACTGCCAACAGTGGTGAAGTCTCTATTCAGCTTCAAAATAATTCAATTTCAAAATAAAATTGGAAATTTCTGAATAGGAAAAGAGATACAGTAACATTGGTTTGAAAAACATGAGCTGGTTCTTGAAAGAAGGAAATAAGGGATGCTCGGGAGGAGGGAAGGAAAAAAGAAAGAAAATCGTAATGAAATAAAGAATTTAAGAACAGAAAAGATATGGAAGAAAGAATAGAAGGAAGGAAGGAAGGATTAGAAAAGAATAATGAAAGGAAGAAGGAAGAACAAAGGAATGGACAAAGAAAGGGGGAGGAAGAGTAAAAAAAAAAAAAAAAAAAAAAAACGTGGTAAATCCAGTCAGGCACAGTGGCTCATGCCTGTAATCACAGCACTTTAGGAGGCCGAGGTGGGTGGATCACTTGAGGCCAGGAGTTTGAGACAAGCCTGACCAACACGGTGAAACCCCGTCTCTACTAAAAATGCAAAATTTAGTCAGGCGTGGTGGTGGGCACCTGTAATTCTAGCTACTTGGGAGTCTGAGGCAGGAGAATCTCTTAAACCCAGGAGGCAGAGGTTGCAGAGAGCTGAGATCATGCCACTGCATTCCAGTCTGGGTGAACAGAGTGAAATTCTGTCTCAAAAAATAAAAATAAAAAGTGTTAAAATATCCTGATGGTCCCTTAGAATTCTCAGTGAAAAGAAGAATGAGCCGGGCATGGGGGCTCACGCCTGTAATCCCAGTACTTTGGGAGGCCGAGGTGGGCAGATCACTTGAGGTCAGGAGTTCAAGATCAGCCTGGCCAACATGGTGAAACCCCATCTCTACCAAAAATACAAAAATTAGCTGGGCCTGGTGGCATGGGCCTGTAATCCCAGCTATTCAGGAGGCTGAGGCACAAGAATCGCTTGAACCCGGAAGATGGACATTGCAATGAGCTGAGATCATGCCACTGCACTCCAGCCTGGGTGACAGAGCAAGACCCTGTCTATAAAAAAAAAAAGTAAATCCAAACAAGAATAAAAGAGCATTGCATCAACCACCTGTGTGTTCTCCAGCAAGTAATTTCATCTTTTAATTTTTTACCTAAAATATGAAGAGGAAAATAGTGCTTATAAATGAGGTTTTTATGATGATTAAATAATACTCAATATTACTTAGCACATTCAACATTGCTTAGCACATTTGGGGTATATAATGAATACTCAAGAAATGAACTGTAAAAAGAAAGCATACACGCTAAGTCCTACAGTCAATTTTACTTTTCAATGTAAATGCAAAAAATCTTGAGTAAAATACTAGTAAACATTAATTTAGCATTAAAATAAAAGAGTACATATAAAGCCCAAGTTACATTTCTTATAATATTGCTTTTATTTTAGGTTATGTGTTAATACAGTTCAATCTATGTCAAAATATAAATTATAAACTCAGTGAACATTGAAAACACATTGGTTTAAAAAATCTATTCCTGATTAAAATGAAAAGAAAACCCTCTGAGTAAACTAGAAATCTGATGTATGGAATAGGTCTCTCTCAAGCTATATCTAATACCACCCTTTATGGTGAGGTAGGCCCATCAGTCTCCACGGGAATACACAGATAGCTGCTGGAGCAACTGTTGTTAACAATTATTCTTAATGTCCAAGACAAAGTGATGAAATAAGAAAACAAATTAGAGTTATGAACATTGGAAAGTAGTATGGGCTGAAATGCATCACCCCCAAATTCACATGGTGAAATCCTAAATCCATACCTCAGAACACAACTTTATGGGGAAATAGTGTCTTTGTGAATGACCAAGTAAAAATGAGATTTTGAAAGTGGCCGTGATCCAGTAGGACGGGTGTTCTTATACAAAGGGGAAATCTGGACACAGAGACACACAGGGAGAACATCATGTGACGATAAAGGCAGAGACCGGGGTGACGCTTCTGCTAGCCAAGAGATGCCCCCGACCCGGCCACCAGCAGACGCTGGAGAGAGGCCTGGAGCAGACCCTCCCTCCCCGTCCACAGAGGGAGCCAACCCTTCCAACACGTTCGCCCCGGACTTCCCGCTTCCAAAACACCGTGGTAGAGCCATCCAGCTTATGGGACTCATTATGGAGGTCCTAAAAAAGCCACACAGAAAGCAGGAGAAGCAATTATTATTTCTCATAAGTGAAACAAATATTTTTCAAAAACTCAGAATTACATCAGCTAAAAATATAAAATAAACATACAAAAATGAGAGCTTACCTATAGAATCAAAACAACTAGTTCGAAAATAGAATAGGAAAAAGATCCAATTCCCAGTAGTAAAAATAGAAAATAAAGGCGAAACATCTGGTGGTTCTTTGCTGGGGTGTGTGGCGGATGCATGATAGTTGGCGTTTCGCGATGATATTGACAGCAACAAAGACCGTCTTAAAATATAATCCTGGGTGAAAGGAGTAAGAAGCCGAATAAGATCTCTGGCAAAAGAGAACACGCACACACACGCACATGCCCACAGCATTCATGTGCACACACAGGCACACACACGATGCTCTTTTTAAGAAGCACATGTAGACCAAAAGGCACACTTAGGATAGTTGCCTATTCCAGAGGATGGCGAGTGGGAATAAAGGCATTGAGTAGAAGAATAAATGAGACAGGAGGTGGGCCCCATGGGTGCCAGTGATAAGAATGTGACACAGACTCAAGGACCTGATGAATTCAACTCTTGGCTCTTGAGGTTAACACACCACCACACTTCATTTTAAACGTAGGCAGTGCGGCCAGACCCTAGTCATACATATGTTTTTGATGTTGTTAAGCCTTGAGAAAGGTTTCATCTGGAATAATCAGTTTATGAAAATAAGATAGGTCCAGAGCTGAGGGTCACGATGGTGGCGGTGCCCAGCATGGCAGGGAGAATCATGCCACCTCTGCACCAGCACCGCAAGACAGTCGAGCCCCAGACCTGTGATGAGTGACCTTCTGCGGCAAAGGGGACTGGCTGTGCGGGTGTGGCGAAGGGTCCTGAGACGGAGATGATACTGGATTATCTGGATAGGTCCAGGGTAATCACAGGGGCTTTATAAGAGGGAGGTGAAAGTGTCAGAGACAGGGTGACGAAAGTTTGGGCGGAGAGAAACAGAGAGACAGAGAGGGAGGGAGAGGGAGAGGAGCACGTGATTTGAAGATGCTCCATTGCTAGCTTTGAAGAGGAAGAAGCCATGAGCCGTGGAACTCAGGCCGCCTCTGGACACTGGCCAGAGCCGAGGGCCTCCGGAAAGAATGCAGCTCGGCCTTAACCCAGCAAGTCCACATCTAAGATTTATCTGTAAGAGATTACCAAAAAATGTATTTTAAAATGTAGGTTCAAAGTTATCTATTCATTGTTTATAATATAGCCAAAACTGGAAACAAAAGTCCAAAAATAATAAAGTTAGTGATTTCGTACTTATTTAGACTGGAATAATAGGCAGTATCCAAATATGATGATATATGTCTATATTCATTGGTATTGGCCAAAAGATCCATGATACATACTTTAGTGAATAAAAGGTTACATAATAAAGTGCATACAGTAAAATGCCTTTGTGTAACATTCTAACTCACACAAAATGTCTCGGGAAATTTTCACAAACACGTTACAGTGGTTTTCTGTGGTGCTGTCATGTAATTTTGGGTGATGTTAATTCTCTTCCTCCTATTTTGTATGTGTACTTGATTCTCTTTTTTCTTCATTTGCAATGAACATGGATACTTTTCACGGTTCATGAAGACAATAAAGATATTTTTTATTTTGAAGAAAGAAAACAGCATACAAAACTGGTTAAGCAGATGAAATATATATGACAAAAGAGGAACAGCCTTTATAGATCAAGGACGTTATGAGTCACTAAAAAGAGTCAAAAGACATAAACGGACATTTCACTCACACAAAAAAATGCGTAGTCAATAAAGGCCTGGAAACATCACACACACCATGAGCAATCAGATCGAACAATAAGACAATGAGTTTGCATTTTCTTCTACCGTATTGGGAAGGGAAAAAATATTTATCTTCATTGGTTCACAACTCTTGACTGTTTCTAAAAGTCAAACCCATTATCAGAAGAAAATTAAATGTCAAGACAGCTGCCTTTTCATCTTGAACATACTCAGATTAGCATTATTAATATGATTGCAGTTATTAGTCGTTAGCGTGTGCCCTACGCCACGGCAGCAGCTCGCAGAGCGAGTCCCTGGGTGAGCAGCCCCGGTAACCACGTGTCTGTGGCGAGAAAAATGTTCGGCACTCTGCCATCAAAAAGCCCAGGAGCTGGTTGGCCACTTGGACGGAATCCCACTGAGAGCTTTCTTGAGGCTCTTTTAATTTGATTAATTTCTCTAATTTATAAAGCTGGAAAGTTTTTGTGTGTGTGATTTTTCAGCACAATTGCATTATCTCATGCAGCCTTTATAGACTCAAGCCACCAATATGCATTAAAATAGCCACAATTAAAGCAAACAAAATGTCTTTGTTGGTAGGGTCTCTGCTCTTTAGCCTTTAAAACTGCTATCTATATCCTTTATCTTTAGTGGCGGGACAGAACGTTCTGTTCATTCTAACACATCGATTCATCACAGTGGAGATGAAACTCAACTTCAAAAAGTGACCTTGCAGTTGGGAGCTGCATCCTCAGCCAGCAGGAAATGGAGACTATTATTGGAATCCTGCAGAGGCCTGACCAGGGAGTCCCCAAAACAGATTTGCCAAGAGACAGTGTGATTTCAGGGACATTTGTGACGTTCGCCTTCCCATGCTAAACGAGTTCCTCTTCTTTTTTGTTGTCTGATGTCTGAATTTCTCCAACCAAGCCTTTTTTTTGACTGAAGGCCTAACATATAAATGCTCCAAATAAGGAACACAATGACATATGCTCATGGCAAGGAAGATATGACTGCTATCAGGCATTTTCTAGAACAGAAGGACATGGGGCAACTGATGCAAGTCATTACTGCAGGAAGAAAGGGTTAAAAAAAAAAAAAAAAAAAAAGCAACCAGAAAGGATGGAAAAGCAACACTTGGGACTTGTCCTGATCACTTGGCAGCCAATGCTGCAAAATCAGTGGGTGGTATCGATGGATAGATGGATATGTAACCAGCCACGGTCAGCATGGGCCCCGACCCGCTTCAGCACACTCAGATTATGACGTCTATCTCTATCTTTGAAAGTAAAAACTAATGTCTTGTGTATAGAGAATTTCCATGATAAGAAGCCAATAAACCCAAGCAACTAATTAGCCAAGTTTCTCTATTTTTCTTGTGCCCTACTTGAAATAAAAGGGAAATGGCAAATATTGAAAGACAAGCAAAATATTCTATACCAGATAACTCTACATAACATCTAAATCTTCTTTTTCCAAAAATCTAGTCCCGGTCAACTAATATTTATAGTCCTAATGTGGCCCTTGTGATTTGGCAATGTTCTTAAAGTTGTGGTCCTCTTCACTGGATTCTTTTATTAAGGGAAACAGACACAAACATTTTAGAAAATGTTCAAGAAGGTCTCTATCTCAAACCCCGGTCCTTCAAATTCCTTGAGGCTATGACGCAAGGGTTCAAAATATATGTAACCTTTAAAGCAAATTAATGTGTATTTTTATGTAAGGTTTGTCCTGGGATGTTAGGAAAATATAATCCAATACACCCTAAGCTTTGGAACACTATTAAGCCCAGTAGTTGTTTTGAGATTTCAAGGAGATTTGGATGTGACATTGGAAAATAGAAGGAAACAAATGTGTCCCATTTATATTTTTTAAAAAGGATTATAGTCCCATAATTTTTAAAATTACTATGAAACTCAAGTACTACTAAAACAATAAACATATAGTCATCTTCCAAGCCCTTAGGATGGAATAAGATGCTAAGCACAAACTGATAAGGTTGGAGAAGGTCAGATTGGAGACGGGAGACCCAACAGACTTAGATGTTATTCAAGGTAGGAGGGACTTCATGGGCTAGTCAAGGTGTGACTTGGAGTCCAGTCCGTGGGAAATCAAGGGGCCACTCTAGACGGCTACTACTTGAGATCTTGCAATTCCATTTCTAGGCAGCTCCAGCTGCTGGACTATCCTCATGCCCAGCCAGAACCTGTCTCGAATTTTCACCTGCTCATCCTCACTCTGGTCTGGGGAGTTGCTGAGACCATGTTCCTCCTCGTCATTGGAGTGCGGCCCTCTGAGTCTCCCCTCTTCGTGTTTCCCTCCAGGTTGAAACCTCATTTCTCATTTCACTCTTCACACTTGCCAGGTGCCTGACCTCGATAAACAGCAACCTTCGCCACTCAAACCTGGTGCCCGGACCTGAAATTCATTAGCACAGAGCCACTTGTTCAGCCCAGAGAGGAGAAGGCCTGTTAGTGCCCCTTTCCCAGCCCAAACCAATTCTATTACAGCTGCCTCTGGCCAAGCTTCTCCCAGCATCCACTTCTCACTGACATGTCTCTATGAAGATGCAATAAACTTTTTCTCCGATAAAGCATCAGGCTCTGAAAGAAGTGGTGCTTTCATCTATTTTATCTTTGATGAGCAAAAGGCTTCTGGTGCACACAACGATTTTCACTAAATGGAGGAGACACCTTGTGGATTGCAAAACTATTGTGCGAAGAAAGGCAAGGATTTGTTATGCCAGAGACAAGTGTAACCTGCACTCAGGTGGTTTACATTTTGTAATTTATGTGAGCATGCGTTTATAGACATAGCCCCTTTCCTCTAAAAGGCGTCCTGAAATCTTGACCAAGAGTCATTGCAGAGAGAGTGAAAATACACACTGCCATCTGTGGACAGTGATCCCCGTAAGGGGCAGGTGGTGGGATGTATAGGGAGGAAAATACCAGGGTGAGAAGTGGGGAGGGAGATACAGAGATGGTGAGGTGCTTCTTCACGTGTCCCACCTGTACTGATCTGCTCCCTGGCTGCTCACTGTCCCTCTGATGTGACATGTTGTTAGAGATGACCAAATGCTACAGTTACTTGGCAGACAACAGCAGAAAAGGGGCCGGATTCAGAATAAAAACTTTATATGGCTTATGTGAGGAAGGAAAGTCAGTAAGTTCATGGAACTCACAAATTTTAAAATGTCCCAATGAGTCTAGCAAGCAGTGCACTGTTGGGAAGACCCTGGACGGGGCCGTTGCCCCCGTCTGCTGGTGATGTTGAACCACTGCAATGGGGCCACCGGCCAGCAGGGCAAACTCTCAGTATGGGTTTCCTGCAAAGCAAGCCCGAGGGAAGGACTTGGGTGCAGATGGGTTTTTGGAAGGCAACGTCAGGAGATCCAAATGGAGGGGTGGGGATAGTGGGATGGAGAAGGGAGATGGGGCCCCCCTCCTGCAGGAAGCCCTTGGCATGTGAAAGCCATGCCAAGGGATGGTGGGGGGAGCCAGGACCTTCATTTCCTGCCACACTGATAGAGGACTGCCTGGTGTGTGGAGCCCCCACACCTCCAGGTGCCTGTGCACCTGCTGAGGAAGAGCACTGGGCCCTGGAGAAAGCCAAGGAAGCAAAGCCGTCTGTGCACATGGGACCGTGTGTCCCTCAGCTCTGCCAAGAGAAGGCCTGAAAGCACCCGGGCAGGCCCTCAGAAGCACCTGCTCCAGATGAGACGACAAAACCAGCGAGGTGGGTGCAGAAGGCGCCCCTCAGCAGCATGCCTCTTTCCAGACTCTACCCTGTGATGCCAGCTGGGCCCCCTTGGCCAGCAGGGCCCCTGTGAAAAGCCGCTAGATGGGTGCTAGTGACACCCCAGTCCAGAGGAGGAAGAGCTGTGCGCCCTCTGTCCTGCAGCCTCACCTGGGAAGTGTCTCCACTGCAGCAGGAGTCACCCCATTTGTGTGGTGGGGTTTACTCAGCCCGGCCCCTGTGGCAGGCCCCTACTCCGTGGCCTGAGTCCAGCTCTGCCCAGATTCTCATCCTCCCCTGGATTCTCATCGACCCACACCTTTCCTTCCTGGAGAAGCCATCTCACGGTTTCCCTCCAGCCCCGTTTCATCGATTGCTTATGTCACTCAATTCCTTGTACTAATCTTCCTGTGGAAACCTGGTGCTGGTGCTTCCTCCTGACTTGGATCCCACCTGCCATGCTTGGAAAGCCAGCAAAGGCAAGTGAGGGAAGCTGGGCTCTGGCAGCAGCTGACGGGGAAGGAGCCAGGGACCCAGCAGGACTGGGACAGGTCAAGGATGACCAGGAGTTGGCGGGACCGCAGGGACAACTGGAGGCACCGCACAGTGGCATGGTCCGCAGGGCAGTGGGACCGAGCCCTTCCGTCATCTCCTGCCTGAGTCAGAGCCTTGCCAGAAACTTCTACCTGGTCTTCATCCAGTGCAGAAGAGAATCCCACGTAAAACTGAAGGCCTGACAAGCCAAACTCAAAAGACAGGGGACGGCCCCCACCGAGGCTGAGCCCGGAGCCTGTCTTGAATTACTGGGCTCAAGAAGGGTTCTTCAGGTGAGGGGCGGTCTGCGCTCCTAGGTACAGAATGGCCCTGCTTGCTCCCTGGTTCATCCACTCACTCATTTGTTTCATGGGATATATAGCAAGCCCGGGATAGGTCCCCGGAGCTGTCGAGATCCAGGACTGACAGGGGTGAACAAGCAGGGCGGGCGCTTTTCTCCGGGAGGACTGACATCCTGGTGGACACGGGGCTTGGTCGCTGGGAGGACGAGCTTCCTGCGTGAGGGCGCCATGTCTCATTATCAGCAGGTGGGACACAGAGGCTGGAAGAGGTTGGATCCGTCCACAGAGATCACAGGGGGAAGCTGCTTCTATATTTCATGATTCCATGGACCCCTGGAATCCGTGAACGAGTCAACAGCACATAGGCAGACGTCTCTAGGATCAGGGCTACAGCAAGGCCCCCTGTGGCCACGTGTGACTTCCGATCCGCCTTCTCGCTGTGCTACCCACAACGTAAGCATGTCTGTGGCTTCAGAGGCAAGTCTGCGTTCATTAGTGAAGCAGGCATGCACCGAGGTGGGCCAGGGTGGGCTGAAGAAAGGCCATCGCCAGCTCCATGTCCTCCCCCTACACGAGGCTCCTCCCTGGAGTCCAGGTTCACGACCTCTGCCGTGTTCAGCCACAGCTCTTGTCACAGGAGTTTCAGATGCCAGGAAAACCATCCCAGGGCCCCCCACTGTTTGGCATCATTTTTAGCCTCTGTGTCCTGCTGAAGCCACCCCGGTCACTTTGGGTTGGGGTGTCCAGCCTCGCCCCTCACCTCGTCCTCAGGTGACACGGCCAGGACCAGCCCCGAGAGAGGAAAGGACCACGGGCGCCCTGCTGGCTTGGATCTGGGGCACCCAGCGTGCATCACCTGCGTGATCGCTCCACGTGGCTGTGGCTCACTCCTTCTTGGGTGGCCTTAGCCCTCTGCAGTTCCCGTGTCTGTGGCCTTTTTATACAATCAAAGGAGAAGCCAACCCAGAGGGACCTGCCATCTCCCTCCGCCTTCCAGGAGTGGTACCATGGAAACTGAAGGCCTCAGGAGCCATGGCAACCAACCTCCAGGTCACATGCATCCAGGTGTCTCCCACAGGGAAATGGGTGTCACACAAAGCACTGGGAGAGCGCCAGGTCTCTGTCCCGAGGCTTGATCCCACGCCTGCCTCCACCCGTGTGTCCTGCCCGGGATCGGTGCTGACCCAGGGCACTGGGGCAGTGGGAGCCAGGGTATGGGGCCGTTTCCCGCAAGCGCTCTTTGCTCTGGTCCTCGTGAGTGGTCTTGGAGCCCTGGGGCCCTGAACAGTTTGGCGTGGAAACGGTGGCATCTGATAATTTCCTAATTCAGGAGAATACACCGCTTGGTACTAAATAGTCTACACCTAAATGCCCCACTGTCTAGGACTTGGCAATCCTAAAAAAGTTACTTGTGGAGGCAAAATCCCAGAGGCCCAGACACTAGGAGCATAGACTTAAAGACTTAAAATAGAGGGTGCGGCCAGGCAGCGGCACTGACTAGCAACGGCTGCGTGGGAGCTCGGTGGACGATAACACATGGTCTCCTCTCCATGGCCAGTCTCCCATCTGGGGGAGTCTCTGGGTGGCACAGATGGCGTTATCAGGATGGCTTCACTCCTCCCAAACCACTCCACCTCACTGGGCGGTCGCTGCCATTTTCACGCTTTCTCCCTGGCCGGGGAGTTTCCTTGTCACGGACCTCGAGCGTTGGCGGGAGAGGTCGCCCATGATGAGCTAAGGTCACGTCCACTCGCTGGGAGGAAGACGAGACTCTAACATGCAGCCTTTCCACTTCCTTTCCGTTGGCTCTGCCCTGTGCTTCTCTGGGGTCGTTTGAAGAACGTGGTAACTGGGAGGTCCCTCTCTGCCCGGCGCTGTTTGAGGAAGAAGCTGGAAGAAAACCACACTGAATGTAGCCCTTTAGTTTCTTGGGAAAACCAGGCCATGCCCTCCCTCCCTGGGCCTCAGGACACAGAGAGCGCGACACCGGCCAGAAGGCCGGAAAGGAGGCAGGGCCTGGCCATGGCCCAGTCATTCCTTCTGAGTCTTCCGGGTTCCTCCTGAGCCCTCCGCACCTCGCCCGCTCCCGCCCCCCGCCTCCTTGTGGTGTCCTGAGTCCCTCACTGGGGCCAGGGTCCCGATTCCAGCAGTGGCTGTGGGTAAGTGTCAGCTGACGGCTACATCCTCCCCACCTCTGCATCCACCCCGTCCCTCACGCGCCCTGGGCCCTGACCCCTTTGTGCTCTGTTCCCTGGGGCCAGGATGGCCCTGGACTCTGCCGGTTACCACAGAGAGGCTGTTATCAGTGGGATCAGGGATGGTTTTTTGATTTGTGGGGCAACTCTAACACCCCCAAGAGACCTGGAACACAGACCTGCTCACCAGGCCGCGAGAAAGGACTGGCCTTACAGGGATTGTCCCAGCTCAGGGGCAGGCAACCGAAGCTTACCTCCCGGCTTGGGCAGCAGCCTCTCGGAACACCTGTTTCTTTACCTGGGACTGGTAATCCTGCAAGAGGAAAGCACGTGAAAGCTCCATCCGTGCAGAGCTTGTCAGTGGGACTCGGTGAATTTCACCCAGCAGATCCCGGCCTCTCCCTTCTGCGTGGACAGAAACACCACGGCTTTTTCTGGGGGGCGGAGGAGGCTCCAGAAAAATGTTCTCAGCAGTTAGGCTGTGGTTCGCAACCTGAAAGAGGTGTCAGCGAACGAGGCTGAAGAGAGGTGACCACCGCTGGGGTGTGCTGTGCAGCGCTGGAGGGCCGCGGGGTGCGTCTGTCTGATGTTAGGGGCCAGGCTGGTGGCGGTTCCCTCCAAGGTCATGTGTGTGGTCGACAGTGAAGCTCCATGGAGTGGGCTGTGCTACTGTCACCTCTACCGCGGGTGAGAGCCTGGGGACAGAAAGTGAGGAGGCGACCTGCTCACGACGACAGGAAGAACGGGGAAGTTCTGTCCCCAGGCAGGCGCTGCTTCTGTCCAGAGCCAGGGCTTGTCACCAGCTCTCCCGACTTCACTTGTGCCCTCTGCCCCGAAGGGGACTTCCGTGCTGCCCAGCAGTAGAAGCCCTCCCCACCTGCACCCGAGGATGATGGAGTCGCCTGCCGTCACCCCAGGCAGGTGGGGACCGTGTTGCCCGATTCTGAATCCCCAGCCTGGCAACCCTTTGCTTAGTGAATGCATAAAAATGTGAAGCAGCAGGCCTGCTCTCTATTTTCAATCATGAATTTTGGCAGCAAGTGATTAAACAATGTCTGATTTCTGGAAGCTGCTTTCTTTATAAGCACAACAATGCAGGGGAGGTGTCTGCCCTCCCTGTTCGCCACCCCACCCCACCCTCCTCCTCAAATGAGGGCCCTGAGAACTCCAGGGCAGCTCTGGGACAGGGTTGCTGGTCTTCTGTTTTGGGGGAATCTTGGAAGGATCCCCCATCACGGCGGTGCTTCCAGTGCACCTGCACAGCCGGGAATCCCTTCTCCAGTCTCATTTCCAATGCTCAGAACCTCGGTTTAGCAAATCCAATGGCATTAGTTTGTTTTAACTCAGACAGGATGCATGGAGGGTGGGTACCTGTGGCCGGGTGCAGTGGCCGGGCGGTGGACCATGCCAGAGAAAGAGCCCTAATGCCACACTGGTGGTGCATGTCCCTGATTGTGACCTTGGATGGCCGCAGCCTTTGTGCCCTGTTTTCCTTCTTGGTAGAACCAGGATGATAATCCTCTTCCCATGTACCACAGGCACCTGCTGGTATTGGGGAGGGTCAGATGGGACCCAGTGAGAGGATCGTAGGAAGGTGCTCTCAGGGGACGGGCTCAACACAAGGCACCATGATGCAGACATCACTGTGCGGGGTCATCCTGGAGCCGGGCTTCTCTGGGCAGTGCCCAGAGTGCAGCATTGGGAGGCCGAGCTTGCTGCAGGAGGTTGGAGAGTAACTGCGGGGCCATTGCCTGAACAGCTGGGGAGCCTCTGCGAACGCTGCCAGAGACAGGTGGAGAACACACTGCTGAGGGGGTACTCGACTGCCCACTGAGGAGTGGATCAAACTCTGAACTCCTAAGTGGGCGGCCCTCATGCATGCTGGTGGCATCATGGGAGAAACATGCTTGGCTCAGGATGACCTGGAGGCAGAAGGTATTTTCTAGGCTCATATATGCCACAGAAACTGCTGTGTTGTGGGAAGATGGGCCCCAGGGAGAGGAAAAATCAATCTCTGGGCCCTTGCAGCAATATAAGACCTGCAGGCAATGAAGGTCTTGCCTTCCAAAACTCACCCACTGAGTCTTAATAGTCCACCATTCCCGATCCATTCCTTTGAGGTAAGTTTCCCTTCATTCGTCCTGTGTTCTCTCTCTTTTTTTTTTTTTCTGGTGTGAGATAGTCTTGGCCCTGTCACCCAGGCTGGAGTGCAATGGTGCAATCTTGGCTCACTGCAACCTCCACCTCCCGGGTTCAAGCTATTATCCTGCCTCAGCCTCCCCAGTAGCTGGGATTACAGGCGTCTGCCACCAAGCCCAGCTATTTTTTTTTAATCTTTAGTAAAAACGGCATTTCGCCACGTTGGCCAGGCTGGTCTCCAACTCGAGACCTTAGGTGATCTGCCCGCCTTGGCCTCCCAAAGTGCTGGGATTACAGGCGTGAGCCACTGTGCCCGGCCTGTGTTCTCTTTTAAAATGAAAATACTCCTGGGAAAAGTGATGTAGTAAACGTCTAGACCTTGGTAGGAATAAGAAGGAAAACCCTGTGCTCGAGGCTGTGGACATGATGGAGGCTGGGGGGTCATCAGGATGGGAGGTCAGACGGGAAGAACAGGAGCAGAGAGGGAAAGGGTAAACCACGTGAGGCCGCATGCAGACAGGTGGGGCCTGGAGGAGCGAGTAGTGGAGACAGAGAAGTGCACGTCCTAACAGTGTTTCCGGGCAGTGAGGGTCCCACGGTAGATTCCTGTCAAGCGACAGATCTCCCCGCCTCGGCCTTTTCCCATTTTGCCATTGCCTTTCCACTTTGAGATAAATTGACTTCCCTTTCAAGTCATCCCATGGAGACTCGTTCTCCCAGCTGGAGGAGGATTCCAAGGCCAGTTGCGAATTCCTGGCACCGTGAACTCGGCCTCGCCCCTCATTCATCAAGTCTGGGCACGAGTCACTTTCTGCTCAGGTTTGGCCTTTAAGATTATGCACTCCGTGCACCCTGGGGTAACCCACAGAAGGAAAACACGACGGAAGTCTTCATCCTTAGAACGGGAGGCCAATGGGCTCAGGTTGAAGCAGCTGACCCGGGGCTGGGAATGAGAGAGAGGAGGCACAGCACCTGCCCCGGCCCGCATGGACGCAGGCACGTTAGACAAAAAGTGGTAGGGAACCCTGGTTCACTTCTTACCTGACTTGCCACAAAGAGAACACCGCAGCTGCCCAGGCGCAGTGGCTCATGCCAGTAATCCCAGCACTTTAGGAGGCCGAGGCTGGTGGATCGCTTGAGGTCAGGAGTTTGAGATAAGCCTGGCCAACATGATGAAACCCTGTCTCTACTAAAAATACAAAAATAAGCCAGATGTGATGAATGTCTATAATCCCAGCTACTTGGGAGGCTGAGGCAGGAGAATTGCTTGAACCTGGGAGGCAATTCTGCCGTGAGCCGAGATCACGCCATTGCATTCCAGCCTGGGTGATAAAGCAAGACTCTGTCTCAAAACAAACAAAAAAACACCACACTGCAGCCTGGGTCAGGTGGGTGGGGGGATCTCCCTGCCCAGCACTCATGGTAGGAATGAAGAGAGAGGCCCAATTGGCCTCCTCAGTTGTGACTCTTCACAGCTCTGCCACCAGAAGAGTGTGCCAAACGGAAGCATATTTATTTAGAGCAATAGTAACTATTAATAATAATTAATTACTAAGTTCTTCTGTTCCTTTTTTCAGGCGAGTAAATGGTTTCTATTCTTTGCATCTGTTAACAGCTTCGGGAATAAAATAGTTACCCCCATCTCCAAGTTACGAATCTATGGGGCTCCAAACATTGATTTGCATGTCAGTGGCTTGTCATTTAGGAAATATTTTCTCATGGAAAACGCTAGCCCTGGCTAGGTTCTCAGGCTAGCTCACCAAGGTGAATGCAACACGTTGGAATGAAGTGTTTCGTATTGGTAGTTTATCTCTAAAAAGTCTTCATGTCAAATGTAGAAACAAATAAATATGGAAACAAGTGTAGAAGTAAAACAGCTCAGCTCGCCGATGGTTTAAATGGGTGTTTGCGGCGAGCCTGATTTGTGTTTAAAACATTATTTTGAGGTTTGGGGGAGAAGTGCTTCCTGTTTTCACCCTGCCCTTGTAAGAGAATGCTCACCCCAAAACGACGAAGCCCTCAGTGCAGATGTTTCGTTATTTGTAAAGTTTCTGTGCGACATTGTAGGGAATTTCCTTTTCCTTTTCATAGGGAAACTGGTTTCCTTTTTCATAGGGAAACTGGTCCTAAGAATGATTAAGCATCCTAGAATCACAATGGCTATTTTTGATTGATTTTAGTTTAAATTCTAAACACACAATCTTCGCCTCTTCATTAGGAGCAGTCAGTGGCTGTACAATCAGGGAGTCATGGATTCCGCCTGCTTTCTGGCTGTACAGTCAGGGAGTCGTGGATTCCGCCTGCTTTCTGGCTGTACAATCAGGGAGTCGTGGATTCCGCCTGCTTTCTGGCTGCACAGTCAGGGAGTCATGGATTCTGCCTGCTTTCTGGCTTTACAATCAGGGAGTCATGGATTCTGCCTGCTTTCTGGCTGTACAATCAGGAGTCGTGGATTCTGCCTGCTTTCCGGCTGTACGGTCAGGGAGTCATGGATTCCGCCTGCTTTCGGGCTGCACAGTCAGGGAGTCGTGGATTCTGCCTCTTTTCTGGCTGTACAATCAGGAGTCATGGATTCCGCCTGCTTTCCGGCTGTACAATCAGGAGTCGTGGATTCCACCTGCTTTTGGGCTGTACAATCAGGAGTCGTGGATTCTGCCTGCTTTTGGGCTGTACAGTCAGGAGTCGTGGATTCCGCCTGCTTTCCGGCTGTACAATCAGGAGTCGTGGATTCCTCCTGTTTTCTGGCTGTACAATCAGGAGTCGTGGATTCCACCTGCTTTCCGGCTGTACAGTCAGGGAGTCGTGGATTCCGCCTGTTTTCTGGCCGTACAGTCAGGAGTCGTGGATTCCACCTGCTTTGGGGCTGTACAGTCAGGCAGTCGTGGATTCTGCCTGCTTTCCGGCTGTACAGTCAGGAGTCGTGGATTCCTCCTGTTTTCTGGCTGTACAGTCAGGAGTCGTGGATTCCACCTGCTTTCCGGCTGTACAGTCAGGAGTCGTGGATTCCTCCTGTTTTCCGGCTGTACAATCAGGAGTCGTGGATTCCGCCTGCTTTCCGGCTGTACAATCAGGAGTCATGGATTCCGCCTGCTTTCCGGCTGTACAGTCAGGGAGTCGTGGATTCCGCCTGCTTTCCGGCTGTACAGTCAGGGAGTCGTGGATTCCGCCTGCTTTCCGGCTGTACAGTCAGGGAGTCGTGGATTCCGCCTGCTTTCCGGCTGTACAGTCAGGGAGTCGTGGATTCCGCCTGCTTTCCGGCTGTACAGTCAGGAGTCGTGGATTCCGCCTGCTTTCCGGCTGTACAGTCAGGAGTCGTGGATTCCGCCTGCTTTCCGGCCACTCCTCCCACTTTGTATTCCCATTTCTTCCCGTTCTGGCTGCTCAGTGTTCTCAAGGTGCCTGAGTCCATACAGGCAGGAAGTAGCTGACTTCACATTAGGCTGAATTTTCAGTCATAGTCTTCAGGAGGAGAATTGGAGTTTTCCATGTTTTCCAAAATCAATGAATAGGGCTGAATGCCGACAGCCAGCGTTTTAAAATCCTGAAACTCAGCCTCCTAGATCTGACAGCTTCCCATGAGCCTCAAATGGTTTTGTGTTCAAGTCCAAGTTTCAAAAGCAAATGAAGATAAACCGACCACTGCCCAGAAAATCTGTCCAAGGAAAAAAGCAGCAACCACATGGGAAATTTGAACAAGGAGACTGTCCTGTCACTAAATTCAGGATATGTAGCCAACAAGGACAACAACCAGCCCCCAGAGAGCCTCTAGGATGAACCTTCAGGGCAAGGACTTTAACAAACAGGCATCGCCTCCACTGCCAATCCCTCACTAAGTCGGTAATGACAGCAATCTTTATCTCTGAGACCGAAGGCCCCTGCACTTTCAAAACTCCTGTTACATAGAGTACAGGCAGTTCCGGGGTGAGTCCAGGAAGTCTTAGGTAAGGACTCCAGAGGAGAGCCCTAAACAGGCAGAGGAAACGCGACTTTGCACTTACAGCACCGATGGTTTCTCGGGGCAGGCCCGAGCACACGCACACCCTGGTCCTCATGCCCTGGTCCTCACACCCTGGTCCTCCCTGCATCCGCATGGGTCAGTCACTGAACTGCTCTGGACCCGGCTTCTCCGTCTGCTCCAGGGGCCATGCCGGCAAATGCTCCAGCAGCTTGGGAGGGCTCGTACTGCACGAAAAAGGGTGTGGGTTTCCGGGGCCATCTGGACCTTGCCGGCTCTGTCTGCAGGCAGCAAGCTGCTGCCCGGCTTCAGCCATCACCAGAATTTCTGGGTGCAGAGCTCCAGGCTGTGTGTTGCTCTCCCCAGCATTCTGAAGTCATTTTGTCCTGACCTTCCACCATCTTCGGTTGCTGACTATTTGCTCTTGCTGTAATTATTGTTCCATTTGATAATAATCTCTATTTCCTCCCTAGTGGCTTCTAAGATGCTAAGTTCTTTATTCAATATTTATGCTTTCAAATGTTATATTTTGCAGATATATGGTAAATAGCGCATAGTCTTTATGCTATTTTTATTCTTTATTGTTAATGTTTTACATTTTCATTATGACGTCTTTAGATGTCAGTTCATTCTTATTTAAGCGTCTTTGTCTTCTGAGTGCATTTTCAGTGTGAGGACTAAGGTCTTTTTTCAATCCTGGAAAGTTTCCAGTCATCCAAATATTGCTTCTTCATGATTTGTTCTTTTCTTTTGGAATTCCTCTTTGATCTAGATTGGAAATTCTCTCCCTGCTTGTTCTTAGCTGCTTTCCATGTGCTTATTTTGTGGGTCTGCCCTGTGCTCTGGATGAATTCTTGAGTTCTAACTAAAGAACGTAAGTTTATTAATTCTTTGTTCGTGTCTGGGATAGAGTACATTCCATCCATGAAGTTTATTTTTTAAATGACTACCATTAATTTGTAAGAGCTCATCCTGATTTGTTGTTTATGTCTGTTATTATTTAATTTCAGCCTGTTATTGCTTAATTTCTCTGGGTCCTTCTGAATTGTTATATTATTTTTCTTTCATCTGGTGGGAATTTGTGCTCTGGGGGCTATGCTGGTTGTTTTCTACATTGTTTTTCTTCTTGTGTCGTAGTCCCAGGTTGAGTGGAATACTCTATTTTCTCTCTGTCTTTTTCGTGTCTTCTGTACCCATTCTTCTCTGTCCCATGCCTTTTCAGCTGTTTCTTGGGTCCCTAGTCCAGAGCCAGCTCACAAAATGCTTGGGGTCCTTGCCCTGTGCTGATGCTGGGGATATCACAGGTAGCTTGCCTCAGTTCCTGGTCCATGCTGCGTCTGATTTCACCTCTCCCTTAGGCCTGCAGCTTTCCCTGAACCACAGCTCAATGCAGGGCTCCATAGGGGCTTGCATTTAGCCTTCCGTCCTAGAACTCCCGGTATTTAATGGTGATCCCAGATCTGGTCTATGACATTGCCTGGGGAACATAACCCTGTTACCCCTTAGAAACCCAACTAAGGACACCTCTGCAAACTTCTGAACCTCAAAACTTTGATCATTTGTCCCATCACTGCGCTACAAGCTTTTGTTCTAATTAAAGTTTTTATTTGAGATAACTGTAGTTTCATATGTATAAACAACACAGAGAGACCCTGTGTGCACTTTATCCAGTTTCTCCCCAATGGTCGTATCTTGCGGAACTACAGTACACCATCACAAACCAAGACATTGACACTGGTATGGTCAAGCTTCAGAACACCTCCACCACAAAAGGATCCTCGTGTTGACCTTTTACAGCTAAACCACTTTCCTCCCACCTCATCCTCTCTAGAACCCTCAGCAACCACTCATCTGATTTCCATTTCAATGATTTTGTCACTTGAAGAGGTTTATACGAGTGGAATCGTACAGTATGTCACCCTGTAAACTTTTGGGACTGGCTTATTCTCAGTTAGCATAATTCTCTGAAGACTTGTGCGAGTTTTTGCGTGCATCAATAGCTTGCTCCTCTTTGTCACTTGGTGGCATGGAGGCACCACAGTTAGTTTAACCATTCACCTGCTAAGGGCATCTGGGTTGACTCTCAGTTGGGGTTACTAACAAAGCTGCCACAAATATTTGTGCACAGGTTATATGTGAATATGCTTTTTCATTTCTCTGTGATAAACACCCAGGAGTGCAATCACTGGATGGTGTGATAACTGCATGATTAGTTTTCCAGGAAACTGCCAACCGTTTTCCAGAGAGTCTGTACAGCTTTCCCCTCCAGCAACGTGTGAGTGATCCAGTTTCTCCACATCCTTGCCAGCATCTAGCGTTGTCATCATTTTTCATTCTAACCTTTTGTATTAGTCTGTTCTCACACCACTATAAAGATACTACCTGAGACTGGGTAATTTGCAGACAAAGAAGTTTACTTGACTTACAGTTCTGCATGGCTGAGGAGGCCTCAGGAAACTTACAGTCATGGCAGAAGGGGAAGCAGGCACGTCTTACATGGTGGCAGAAGAGAGAGAGGGTGTGAGAGTGCAGGGAAAACTACCATTTATAAAACCATCAGATCTCATGAGAATTACTCACTGTCATGAGAACAGCATGGAAGAGCCACCCCCATAATCCAATCTCTTCCCTCCCTCAACATGTGGGGATTACATATCCTTCCCTTGACACAGGGATTACAATTCAAGATGAGATTTGGGTGGAGTCACAGAGCCAAACCATATCATTCCACCCCTGGCCCCTCCCAAATCTTATGTCTTTTATACATTTCAAAGCCCATCATGCCTTTCCAACAATCCCTCAAAATCTTAACTCATTCCAGCATTAACATAAAAGTCCAAGTCAAAAGTCTCATCTGAGACAAGTCAAGTCCCTTCCACCTATGAACTTGTAAAATCAAGGATGCCCACTCTCACGACTTCTCTTCAACCTAGAGCTGGAAATCCTCCCCAGAGCAATCAGACAAGAGAAAGAAATAAAGGGCATCCAAGTCGGTAAAGAGGAAATCAAACTGTTGCTGTTTGCTGATGATATGATTATTTACCTAAAACCCTAAAGACTCTTCCAGAAAGCTCCTAGAACTGATAAAATAATTCAGCAAAGTTTCCAGTTACAAAATTGATGTACATAAATATCAGTAGCTCTTCTATACACCAACAGCAACAAAGCTGAGGATCAAATCAAAAATTCAATCCCTTTTACAATAGCAGCAAAATAAAATAAAATACTTAGGAATATACCTAACCAAGGAGGTGAAAGTCCTCTGCAAGGAAATCTACCAAACACAGCAGAAAGAAATCATAGATGACACATCTCATGCTCGTGGATGGGTAGAATCAATATTGTAAAAATGACCATACAACCAAAACTAATCTACAAATTCAGTGCAATTCCCATCAAAATACTACCATCATTCTTCACAGAACTAGAAAAAAAAATCCTAAATTAATATGAAACCAAAAAAGAGCCTATATAGCCAAAGCAAGACTAAGCAAAAATAAATAAATAAATACATAAATAAATAAATAATCTCGGCATATCACATTACCTGATTTCAAACTATACTATAAGGCCATAGTCACCAAAACAGCATGGTACTGGTATAAAAATACTCACACAGATCAATGGAACAGAATAGAGAACCCAGAAATAAACCCAAATACTTACAGCCAACTGATCTTTGTCAAAGCAAATAAAAACATAAAGTGGGGAACGGACACACTATTCAACAAATGGTGCTGAGATAATTGGCAAGCCACATGTAGGAGAATGAAACTGGATTCTCACCTCTCACCATATACAAAAATCAACTCAAGATGGATCAAGGACTTAAATCTAATAACTGAAACTATAAAAATTCTAGAAGATAACATTGGAAAAACCCTGTTAGACATTGGCTTAGGCAAGGATTTTATGACCAAGCACCCAAAAGCAAATGCAATAAAAACAAAGATAAATAGCAGGGACTTAATTAAATTCAAGAGCTTTTGTATAGAAAAGGAACAGTCAGCAGAGTAAAGAGACGACCCACAGAATGGGGGAAAAATCTTCGTAATCTGTACATCTGACAAAGGACTAATATCTAGAATTTACAACAAACTCAAACAAATTAGCAAGAAAAAAACAATCCCATCAAAAAGTGGGCTAAGGACATGAATAGACAATTCTCAAAAGAAGATATACAAGTGGCCAACAAACATATGAAAAAATGCTCAACATCATTAATGAGATTTAGGTGGGGACACAGACCCAAACATATCACCATTCTAATAGGCATGTGGTGGTTTCACTTTGCATTTCCAAATGACTAATGATGTTGAACATCTTTTTATGGGCCTATTTGCCAACTCTATATTCTGTTCAATGAAATATCTCTTCCTTTTTGTTTTTCTTTTTTTTCTCTCTCTTTTTTTCTTCCTCACTGTTGAGTTTTGACAATTTTTATATATTCTAGGGACTAGTCCTTTGTCAGATATGGTTTGCAAATATTTTCTCCCGTCTGTAGCTTATCTTTTAGAGAGCAAAAGTGATCTACTTTTATGAAGTCCAGTTAATCATTTTTTTTTCTGTTATGGAGTATGTTTTTGGTGTCAAGTTCAAGAACACTTTGCCTAGGACTAGACTCTGAAGATATTCTTCTTTATTTTTTTCTATACTTTTACAGTTTGTATTTTAGTTTATGATTTTTTAAATATGAAGTGTGAGGATTAGGTTGAGGTTTACTTTTTTCCCTATATATTCACAATTTCTCCAGCATCATTTGTTGAAAAGGCCACTCTTCCTGCAGTAAACTGCTTTTGCATCTTTGTCAAAAGTCAGTTAGGCCTATTTGTATGGGTCTATTTCTGTGTTTTCTGTTCTATTCAATTGAGCTATGTATCTGTCCCTCTGCCAAAACACATGCCCCGATACAGTAGCTGTACAATAAGTCTGGAAGTAGACTGATTCAAATTGTTTTAGCTATTCTATCTCATTTACATTTCTATGTAAGTTTAGAATAATCTTGCTTGTGTCTTTAAAAAACTTGCTGACATTTTGATAGGAATTGTGTAAAACTTTGTGTCAATTTGGAGAGACTTGACTTTTTTTTATTATGTTGAGTCTTCCTGTCCAGGAACATAGATAGTATGCCCTGCAGCACCCAAGCCCTGTGCATGTTTCAATAGATTTATTCATATGTATTTAGTATTTTGAGCAGTTATAAACGGTACTGTATTTTTAATATTGGTGTTCATGAATTCATTGATATTCTATAGAAATACAATTGATTTTGAATGTTTATCTTATATCCTGTGAACTTGCTGAACTCATTAATTTTAGTTTCCTTTCCAAACTGTCTTAGATTTTTTTAAATGTATATAATCATGCTGCCTGTAAATAGGCACTGTCTTATACCTTCTTTTTCAATGTTTGCCTTTTATTTCCTTCTCTTGCAGTGGCTGGAGCTTCCAGCACAATGTTGAATGAAAATGGTTAGAGAGGCTGTCCTTGCCTTGTTTTCAATCTTAGCAGGAAAACATTCAGTGTTTTACCATTAAGTATAATATTAGCTGCAGGGTTTTTTTTTTATAGATGCCCTTATCAAGTCAAAGAAATTATCGATTCTTATTTTTTCTGAGAGATTCTATTATGAGCAGGCACTGAGTTTTATCAAATGCTTTTTCTGAATTGATTGATATGATCCTGTGAATTTTCTTTACCTTGTTAATGTGGTGGATTACATTGATTGGTTTTAAATATTGAACCAGTCTTGCATTCTTGGAATAAATCCTAATTGGTCATGGTGTATACTTCTTTTCATATATTCCATTTACAGGCATTTTAGGGCAGTTTTTAAAATATGTATTCATGCTTTCTTGTTTTTTGACTGTGCTTCAAAATTTCCTCTTTCTAGTTTTATCTATAGTTGCTGTATGTTTGGAGCAGGGAAGGGTGTGTTAAAGAGAAAGCTTAGAGAGTCATCTAGAATAAGGGCTCTAGGGCAACTTTTTAAAACTATGGACATAAAGTGCTTCAATAAAAATAAAAATGATTTGGACTTGGATTGTGTGGAATATCCACGTAGCAGATGCCATTGGTGCTCATCCTGTTCCTCACTCACTGCATCAGTGATGCTGCCCCAGCTCCCGCCCCAGCCTGCCCACCTCCGTGCCTTTGTCCAATGCCTTCTTTGACTGCAGAATCCCATGCTACTGGTTTACCTGGCACACCAGAGTGCAAGGAATTAATGTCCTCAAGAGTAATTTTCAACCGATGCCCAACAGAAACTGGTGCATAAATACCCCAGCTCCCTCCTCCTCAGGTCTTTAGCTCTAAGCTGTGTGCTACATGCCTTGAGTCCCTGGTAGGACTGGGCTCTGCATGCCCACAGTGATCATTTGAGAATGTATCATATGCTCTACTGGTTGCCTTCCTCCTCAGTTTCACTTCTCCCAGCAATATTTCCTGGGATCCTATTCCAAACAAAGCACTTCACTGGAATTGTTTTCTCAGTATCTGCTATTGGGGAAACACAAATTAAGACAGACAAGAAATGAGTCTAATTCAGCCTGGGAAACTATTAGATCAAAAGGTAAGGCACTTTGCTCACATGGGAAACTTATAATTCCTGTATCAAGAGATGTGTCTTCTAGAGAGACAGAATAGTGCTGTGGTTAAAAATATGACTGTAGTCAGCTTGATCTGGACTTGCACCCCAGCATCTCTGCTTCCTAACTGTGCTTTGTAGCAAGTGAGCTAACTCTAAGCCTGTTTCCTCAAAATGGGTGTAATGATAGCATCTTCCTCATGCGACTGCCCTGAGTGCCCACAGGGGCCTCACACAGCAGATCTAGTTCTGGCTTACAGTAAATGCTGCACAAAAGGCAGCTCATTTTTTTTATGCTCAGAAGAGTGGTTTAAAGAATGGAATGAGCCTATAAAAGTGGAAAAGTAGAAGACCAATATGAACTGTGAGTGAATTAAATAGACCAGTGCAACAAAATCTCAACCTTTTCTGGACAATTCCTTGCAAATGTGTCAGCAAAAGTAAGCACTTTTGTAAATACTCCTAAGGTGGCATTTCAGAAAAAAGGTGACCCTGACTGTAAGAAGATCTAACCATAACCTGCCTATTCCACTCACTTGAGTTACCTTGAAGTGAAGTAGTCAGGGAAAACTAATTTAAGTGATATTGTTCTGGAGAAAAAAAGCAAATTATACACTTCTCAAATTCTTGAATAATTAAAGCATTTTTTAAAGAAAAATAATTCAATGATATTTTATCAGTTAGGAAGGCTTTTGGCTGCAAGTAAATTCAGAGCAGTGGCATTAGCAATACAAGACCAAAGTGAACTGTGAGTGAATTAAATAGACCAGCACAACAAAACCTCAATCTTTCTGGACCAATCCTTGCAAATATGTCAGCAAAGGTAAGCCCTGATTTATCTGTAAATGCTCCTAAGATGGCATTTCAGAATAAAGGTGATCCTTACTATAAGAATATCTAACCATAATGTGCCTGTTATGCTCCCTTGAGGTACCTTGAAGCAAACTAGTTAAGAAAAGCTATTTAAGTGATATAAGTGATATTGTTCTGGGGGAAAAGCGAATTACACACATCTCAAATTTTTGACGAAGTAAGCATTTTTTAAAGAAAAATAATTTGATATTTTATCAGTTAGGAAGGCTTTTGGCTGCAAGTAAATTCAAAGAGTGGTGGCATTGGCAATAGGACCCTTTACTTCTCTCCCATGGTATGAAGTCTGGGGCGATTATCACAGCTTCTTATGCCATGAAGGATCAATGTTCACCTTTCCAACCTCCTCTTCATCAATTCATTGATGCAAAGTGGCTGCCACAATAGGACAAAGAAAAGAGAGGGAGGGAGAGTTTCCACTGTTCTTCCTCTCAGCTCCATCTATTAAAGATGCACGAACTTCCCGAATGCCTGTCTGCAGCTCCTCCTCTGGGTTGCTGACCACGACGCATGGCCCGTGTACACCAGCTTTATGGGAGGTTAGGACATGCACACCTGGCCTCATCAGCATCTCTAATGGCAGAGCAATGAGAGAGAAGTGGTTTGTTCCTCTTGGTCACTGTGTCAGCCAGCCCCCAGGGTCTGCCACCACTAATGCCATCACTTTCTGAGCTCCACCAGTTTATAGGATAGGCGCAGTCTTTCTCACCTGTTCCTTCCAGTCATCACTGGGACATTGCTTTGGCTTCCTTCCTAAAACAAGTTTTGATCCAGAAATCCCCAAGTTGTCCCACATCATGAGCATAACTGGGCTCAATGAGAAGCAGGTGTGTTCTTAGGACCCTCAGCTTTCTCACTGCAGTCCTGTATGGAAGCTGAATGCTGCTTTCAGATGTCCACAGCCCTCCTCTTGTGGTTTCTTTTGGGTTCATATTCTACACTGGGTTCTAGGCTGACTCCTAACCATGTTAAGGTTCAGGTATGCTTGACTAACCCCTGCAGTGGTTCCTTCCAGCTGATGTCATCACAGACATCACCCTGTCTGTCCTGGATCTCGACACAGTTACTAATGCAAGCCCAAGCGGGGAATGTGGATAGGTTACATGGAGAGAGAGAGAGAGAGAGAGAGAGACAGAAACTGAGGCAGAGAGAAGGAGAGGGAGGGGATGAGAGAGATACATGAAGAGAATAATGAGAGACACCCAGAGACAGGGGTGAGACAGAGAGAGGAGAAAGAGGCAGGCAGGGGGTGGGGTGGTAGGGGGTTAGTGCTCAGCCAGCCCCTGTGGTTGCAGCTGTTGCAGCCGTCTTAGGCGCTGGACGAGTGAGCGAGGACACACCCCTGACATTGTTGCCCCAGCTGCTAGAGCAGTGGGAACACCCGGCTAAGCGCAGTCCAAACTACAAAATCGAGAGAAGTCATAAGTTGTTGTTTTATGCCACTATGTATGGAGTGTGGTTTGTTACACAGATAACAGAAACAGCAATGAAAATAATTTGCTGAAATGAACTAATGATGCCCTCTGTGTGCTTGTTGACTGATTGAAAGTGCCAGCTTCCATTGGCAGGGCTGGCAGCTGCAGTGGACTTTATCTGTAAAGGGTCTGTGGCTCTGTAGATCCTGTGTTTGGTTTAGCACTCAGGGTTTAAACCCAAAGCCTGAGTATTTAGATGGTTTCATTCCGAGTTGCCAGTTCGCTCTCTGGGAGGCTCCATTGGGAGGCTCCACTGGCCTCAACTGTGTCAAGCATTGGCTGCCACCGTGGACAGTGTGTGCACATGAAGTTCATGTGTCCCGGTTCATTCGCCCAGACGAGCCTGCTACTGCACCATGGGTGTGGAGAATAAAAATATTTGCATCTGAAGTCTTCTGAGACGATTGGCCAAATTCAGAATTTCAGAGCCTGGATGAGAGATGTCTCTGAATGACCCTCCACACCTCCCGTCTTCCAGGGCAGCTCAGCCCCAGCACAGCGGTTTTGGTCATGATGGCTGTGGTACAATTTCAGAGGTGCCCAGGCCCAGGAATCCTTGGGCAAAATTCTAGAAAGCGTGTTTGTGGGCCAGGTTCCAAAAAAGTGAGTAGATGTTTTTTCATTTTCCTATCGTGTTTCCAAAAAAAATCTCAATATGGGAAATTAAATTATAGACCAGATCAAAAATATTCTGCTTAGAAGCAAAATACAATGCACTGTCATGAAATCAGCGACGGGCACATTCAGGCTGGGATAATCTCTGCTCATCGAACCTCTTCCTCTCACAGCAATGTCCTCTGACTGCCACTTCTAATTCGTGTCGGTGGAGTCGGAGTTTTCTTGTGAGTAGAAAAAGAAGGACTTCATTTGTCACCAAAGCTTGATTCCTTTTTTTTTCCTGCACATAAATCCTGTCAATTAGGTTAATAATAGAAGCAAACTTCATCATGAAATGAAATCTCCCCCAACATTTAAGACTGTGCAGTCGTCTCTTTGCCTAATTGTATTAATAAAATTTTTAGCAACATAGTTTTGGGGATCAATGCAGCAGGCCCTGCCAATCAAAGACTTTTCTACTTACTGAAAAGGTGCTAGACTTTTTAGTTTCTTTGTGACAAACTATGGAAAGGCTGCGTTGCCCCCAGAAGATTAAATCTTTAATTTCACATTATTTCCAGCCATCTCTATAGAACAAAGTGGGCTTTACCTGTTGAATATGGGGCTTACGCAACTTGAAGTACTCTTGAGACATTAAGAGGCGGCCGAGAACGGTCTCTGAGATTTAAGCTGAGGGGAATTCTAAAGGGATTACTGCTGCATTTTCCATAAAACGAGAAATAAAAACAGACTTAAGCAATGCATGATCATAAATGCATTCCTGCCGTGATGGAGAGTCCCATTCCCACTGCCACTCTGAGGCCCAGGCAGGAAGCTCTTGTCAAAGGCACCCACACTTGTAAGGATTTGTGCAAGTCCAACGTATAATGAAGTTAGGGCTGAATACTTTGGAAAGATTGGCTATTTGAAAAAAAAAAGATACTCTTCCATTTTTTCTGGCCCAAAGGTGAGAAATGTGCACATTACTTTGACATCATTAAGATATCTTTTGTTTGGAATGCTAACCTGTCTTGACCAGAACTGGATAATGCTCTCTATGAATAATTAAGAACAAAGATCTTCTTGAGAAGATTTTCATGACTGATTAACTATGTGGGCTGAAAAAAAAAAAAAACAACAAAAACCTGATGTCTTCCAAAGATTAAAAGAAAATGAGGACCCTAATTAAAATCCTGTCATCCTTACTAATCAGCTTAAGAAACTCAACTAAAACAAAAGTTGTATTAAACATGTAACAGCATTCTCAAGCGTGCACTGATTACTCAGCAATGCACATTTTATATAAATACACTCTAATGTTCTAAGCATATCTTGCTTTGAAAGTTAAGATTAAAACAGTGAAAGAAAATTGTCATGCACTTAGAATGGTATGATGTAAAAAATGGAATTTTTGTTTTTAAGACTCTGTATTCAAAGTAATATTCTGACTTTGTGGTAGTTTGAAGAATGTTGGGTGAAGAGGAAAAAGCCTCTCTATGATCACATGCTCCATTTAATGAATGAATTAAGTTAACTCATCCATCCTGACCACACATTTATTCATAAAAAATAAAAATGTGACCGTATAGTTGCTTCCTACCCTTGCTCTAAAGGAGGTTTTTATGCTTTCCAGTGGTGTTAGTTCATGGCTAGATTCCTCCAGCTCTGAGCGTCTGTGATTCTAAGTATGACTCTATGGTTTCCCAACATGACAAATACAGGCCTAGTATGTGAAAAGAAGACGTAAGAGCTGGATGATTTTCAGAGCGCAACCTTCTAGAATTTTCTCATTCAATGGGCCAACTTGCTCATTACCACAGACCTAGTTAGTGGAAGAGCAGATGGAAAATCCCGAACATGCTGGGCCGCGTTGGCCTCCATGTGCACTTCCATGCTCATCTCATTGCATCGTCCCGAGATGGCCACCCCGTCCCCTGGCTTCCCTGTGGGGATGTGAGCGGCAGGCCCCGGCAGCCCTGCTTGGGCACCTTGCCTTGCAGTGAAGACCTCAGAGGCTCAGGAAGGGGGCTGTCTCTTCCTCCCTGGCCATTCCCAGTTCCCTCTCCATGGCGGGGGTACTAGTCTCCCAGACCCTCAGTGGAGGCGGGCGTGTTAGAAAACACCTGTTTACTAGAACAATTTTGACCAACACTCAGAAAAGGACAGCACTGGCACACCTGGTGTCAAATCGCCCCGTCACCCTGAAAGCCACATCTGGGGCCTTCAGGGACCTCTCATTGCACACGTGGCCTGAAAGGAGGGCCCCAGGGAACAAGGGTCCTGGCACTTGCAGAGCTGCTGAAGGAAGGGTCCCCAGAGGCAGGAAGCAGTGCCAGGGCGGATGGGAGCCAGCAGGAGATGGGACCCCTGGCTCACCACCTGTCCCAGCCCAGCAGGAAGGAGCACGATGGCCCTCACTCCCGGAGGACCCCTCAGCCCAGATGGGCACCTTGCTGGAGGACAGGCCTCTGGCAGAGGCAAAGGATGGGGCCGTGTATCCCCGCCTCCTGCATCCTCACTATTCTTTATTTCACAAGCTCTAGGGTGGGGAAGGACTGGAGGAATTCAAGCCCAGCCCTGAATTCTCTTCTACCATGGCTGAGTGTGCGGTCCCCTGACTCTGGTACATCCTCCTGGGAGTTGGGCCCCGCTCTTGGGAGGCGTCCTATAGAAGGGCTGTGCAACTCCTCTACTGCTTTCCTGCCCCTTCCCTCCATGGAGCCTGGACCCTGGAGCTCCAGCCCTGGAGGCAGCTCAGAGCATTTCCTAAATGACAAAGACAACTACTAGCTGCTTTTCTTCAGGACAAATGAAACCTGTCAGTCCATGGAGCTCGTCCCTATGTGACACGGTCCACAATCTCTTGCAGCCCTGTCACCTCTGGGGACATTGCAATGTATCCTGCGTCTTTTACGTGTGACAACCCACACTGGATGCAACTCCAGGGACCGACTGACCAGCAGAGAGTGAGGTCCGGCTCTTCCATCTGTGATCCCACTGAAGCTCGGGGGCTTTTATCTTTTGGACCTCCAAACCAGGTTTCTTCATTTGGGGCGTCAGGGCAATTCATTTTCTTAATTTATACTGGATCTTAGCAGGGGGATGCTTCCTCTTAATTTAATATATTCAAAATTCTCTCCCCAACTTAGGAAAAGTCTACTTTGAAAATGCCCACTTAAAAATATAGTTGTTTCTATCTCATTATTTCAAGCCCATGATATTTTGCCTCAGATTTGTTCTAATAGACTTTTCACGACTGCATTTCAGTGATCAATTTAGGAGCAGAAGTGTGTAGAACATGGAGGGATACCGTGTTATGGAAAAGCGCGGACAGCAGACGTGCATACTGTATGACACTGTGTACATTTGAATAACGCTTTTATTTTCATTCTATTTTTAGGCTGCTTGTTAAGGAAGATGGGCTTTCAATGCTCCTTCCCACTTCTTTCACTCCTTGGAAAACATCGCTTTGCCCATGCACACGGGAATCCATGCTCCCTTCTGGGTTCCCAGCTCCCCACACGGGTGGCACTTAGACCAGAAGGGGTGGCGCCGATTCTTCCAGGAGCCCAGGCTCTTCTCCCACCAATAAAATGTGACCTAGAGCTTTACCTTACTTTGCTGTGCCCAATTCTATCTTTGAAAAATTGTTAATCGACAAATAATAATTATATATAGTTATGGAGTACAATGTGAGGTTTTGATCTATGCATGCATTGCAGAATGATTAAGTCAAGCTACTTAACATATCCAGCACCAGAAGAACCTGAAGGACATTCCGCTAAGTCCAAAAGCCAGGCACAGAAAGACAAATATCACGTGATCTCACCTGGGTGTGGAATCTGAAAGTACCAAACTCGTAGAAGCCGGGAGTAGGAGGGTGGTTGCCAGGGGCTGTGGGTGTGGGGAGCAGAGTGAGGACTGGGAGACGTTGGTCAAAAGGTCCACAGTGTCCGTCAGACAAGAAGAATCAGTTTTAGTGAAACATTGCACAGCCTGATGACTGTAGTTAATAATAATGCATGGTGTGTTTCAAATTTGCTAAAAAATAGATTTTAAATGTTTTCAGTTCAATTCACCTTCTCATCAACACATTTTGATTGGGTACCTCCTTTTCAGCATGCAGTCTAATTAGGGAAATATACACACATTAAAAAAATCATGAACCCCCATGTTATGGACGGCGCATTTTGTTCTCCCGAAATTCATCTATTGAAATTCTAACCCCCAGGGAGACACGTGAGGAGGTGGGGCCTCCGGGAGTGGTAGGTGTAAAGGAGGTCAAGAGCCGTGTGCAAACCCGGAAGAGCCCTCGCCAGACATTGGATCCACCAGGGTCTCATCTAGGACTTGCCTGCCTCCAGAACCGTGAGACATACGTGTTTTCGGTTTAAGCCACCTAGTCTGGGGTACTTTGTTACAGCAGGGCAAGCAGATTAAGAGGTCCCGTGAAACAACTCAGGCTCCGTGCATGTCATGGTTAGGGAGTTCTATGTGTAGAAGGAGTAGAGAAGAGATTGCTGTGGCTGGGAGGGCTGGAGAAGGCCTCAAGGAAGAACAAGAAACCAAGATGGCCCCTGAGGGGTGACTGGGATTTGGATAAGTTGCAGAGGAGCAGCAAGGAAAGTTGGGATCAGAAACTGCATGAACTCGGCGTAAACGCCAGCTCACACGGGCTGCGGTGTAGGGGAGCCAGCTGAAGGACATGGCAACAGGTTCTCTCCTGTGGGGGACCTTGGAAATGAGAAGGGGAAGGCATACGAAGGGAAGAGTCAGAGGTGGTGGATTATTCTTCTTAATTGTTCCAAAGAGGGGTTGAGACGGTGAAGAGCAGCACCTCAGGCTCCGGGAAGGCAGGGAACAGGGAGGAATAGAAAGCTGTGCTGCAACTTGCTCTGGCAGGTGGGAAGGGTGCCAGGAACGGGTGACAGTCCGCTGAGATGCTCTCAGGGAGCTGGGCCTGCCTCTGGTCATCCCATGTCCCTCCTGGTCAGCCCCTTTGCCATTCTGCTTAAATTCCGCTTTTAAGAATAGCAAAATTCTTAAAAGAAAGAAAGAAACCACTCGGAGTGAAATCAAGCTGCACTGCGAATCTGACTGTTAAGAGTTTCAAAGACCCAAAGAAAATGTTACTGCATGCCTTTCTAGGGGTCACAGGCTGACCACCATCCATGAAGATGGGATTCTTCCTTGGGCTTAACGAAGTGGAGAAGAACATCTTTTTTATATACCTCAGGGGAAAAATCACCAAACCCTCAAACTACACAAATCTTCCTCATTTCTATTATCTTGGAACATTAGCCTATTACTTTCTAGCCTTCATACAAGTCGCTGAAAACTACTGCAGAAGACTGAAATTGTTTAAAGCCACTTTCAATAAAAGTTCACTTAGCAAAACTTATATATGACAGACAATTCCTCATGGCCCATTCCAAGCACATAGACACTGTCCAGTGATGGGGGCTGGGGGATTAAGTGGGATTAAGGGTCTTAATTACAGTAAAGATGTAAAAACGATTCATGGTTGGACATTAAATAGGAGGATTGGAGTGACACGGCATTCTCTCCATCCCATGGGAAGAATTCACTGGGGAGATCGAGAAACTTGCTGGAATCTCTGGGCTCCTGAACCAGGGTGTCAGGTTAGTGCCATGACCCTCAAATCCCGAAGCGCTTTTAACCAAGCACAGGGAAGGCCACCCCAGCTTACCATAGGAGTCACCACAGCCAAAACCTGACCAGTGGGAATGCAATTTATCAAAAGTCCAAAGTCCAAACTACATTTTTCCCAGCTCTGAAATGACTAAGAAGCTGGTGCTACAAAATATTATATCTAAAGAATATGATGTGGCCACTCTTTCCAGCTCAGCCTTCCCTTCTGTACGTCACGACACAAGTCCCTGCTGGCCTTGGGTAAGTCACAAAGCTTCTCAGAGCCCCGTGTAAAATTAGACACTCCCTAACATTTTATAAGGAGAGTTTAAATCATAGATGGCGACCCAACGTGGGCCTGGGTCATGCGCCTGGGTTGTGGACACTGCAAGGGGAGCCCTGCACCTGCCGTATCACTGTGGGCCTCAGCCATGGACACTGCGAGGGGAGCTCTACGCCTGCCGTATCACCGTGGGCCTGGGCCGTGGACACTGCGAGGGGAGCTCTACACCTGCCGTATCACCGTGGGCCTGGGCCGTGGACACTGCGAGGGGAGCTCTACACCTGCCGTATCACCGTGGGCCTGGGCCGTGGACACTGTGAGGGGAGCTCTACACCTGCCGTATCACCATGGGCCTGGGCCGTGGACACTGTGAGGGGAGTCCTGCATCTGCTGAGTCACTGTGGAGCCCTGGAAAGCCCACCTGTATTTTAGGCCACGCGTCTGCCTGTTTGCTTTGCTTGAACTTGTATTTTAAAAGCTTTATTTCTGTAGCTGAAAACTTTCCTAGTGAAAATCCGAATCCCCAGGAAGATGACATTATAGAACTCTTAACAGTATCACATTTTTTATGGAAAGGATTTGGAAGGGATTAGAACTTAATGTTCTTGAGAGGGAAAAGGCACAGGCCTGGGATTTGCAGTGAATAAAAAGATAAGTTACCCGAATGAGTGCCCGAGAAAACTGCCCGCACGTGGAGGCCTTCCTGCTGCGCTGCTGGTTTGCGTTGTGCACCACGGGCTGGAGATGGCTCTTCTCTCCTGGCGCGAACACGCCTGCCCTCCTCCCTCTCTAGCTAGGACCAGTTCCCTGCCTGGCTGTGTCTCCATTATAGGCAAGGGGAGCCCTTCATGCAGAGTCTGTTCAGCTTGGTCACTTGGCTGTGTGTCTGCTGATCTTACTGCGGGACAGACTCCCGTGCTGTGAGGCGTGTGTGCAAAGCTCTGTGAGGTTGGCTTTGCACAGAAGTTTCACCCTCCTGGCTGCACATGTGGGGCCTCTTAGGAGCTCATGGCCTCCCTGTTCCCCCTTTACTGGGCTCCTCACGCTGGGCATCCTGAGGCAGAGCTTCCAGACCATCAGGACGGACACCGAGGGCCCTCGAGCGCACACACGCAATACCAGTTTATGAAGGTTTCAAAACCTAGGAAATGTTTCCACGTATCTAATTCCATCCATGAGTTCGACAGGTGAGGAACTGAAGCCTGGCCCACTGGAGGGAGTGGCAGGATGTAGACTCCAGGTCTGGTTCATTGACAGCCCTCAGCGTGTCTTTTCACCGAGTAAAGCCAATTAAACAGGACCAAGGCCAGACAGACCAAAACAGAGACAACAAACCATTGAAAGCACAGGAAGGATTGTTCCAGCTCCGAGGACCTCTCCCCAGAGCTCATCTTCCTGCTTTCATGGGCCTTCGCCACGCCTGTGTTGTTCATATCCGCTGCTCTTGCCAGAACCCCATGGTTTTGAATTCCCCTGATTTGTGCTTCCTCCAAGGCTCACCAAGGGGCCAATATTTTATCTCGAGGGCCACCTGGAGACGTGCTGTGAGCATCGCAAAACCTCCTTCCCAGAGCCACATCGCTCCCCTCCGATTTCATCTTAGAGTTTTCATTGCTCCCATAATCTAACGTTCTCGACTTTGGCTTCACAGTAACAAACACCCAGGAGGCTTTTGAAAAATGCTTAGACCTAGGACATCCCATGCCTGTAGATACCAATTCATTTCATCTAGTGGAGGCCTAGGCCTCTGTAACTTTTTGTAAATTCCAGATGATTCTAACATGCATATGAGAACTCGAGACTGTTAACATCATTGCAGGTTCTAAGTTTATTCCACTCACAGCTGGGTCATGTTGCCCAGAATTCATCCATCCAGATTAAAGGGAGGAGGCCTCAGGCACACACTGCAGTAGCACTTGCTGGCGTTTACTGAGCATCTAATGCATGCCACACAGCGTGCTGCGTGGTTTACAGAGAATCTTATTTAAACCCTGTGAAGCCCTGCAAGTTACTATTGCTTTATTCCCCCAACAGGTGAGGAAAATGAGGCTCCCTGTGCTTAAGCGCTTCCTCTAATCACACTGCTCGTGTTTGGCAGGGCCAAGGCTCCTGTTGTTTGAATGGATCAAAAGACTGTGGTTTCCAGCATATGTCTGTGCCTCACAATCACACCGCACCTTCCGTCTGTTTAAATGAATGTGCCTTTAGGTCAGATACTCCCAGAGGCGCCTTTTAAGGGGCCCATCAGAATCCTAGGGAGGCTTTTCCAAGCTGTACATGCTCAAGCCTCTCCTTGCCCCCTCCTTGATGGTGAACCCGCTTCCAAATTACGGGCTTGGCTGCGGGGGCGAGGGGAGGTGCTGTTCAGTGGGGCCAGCATTTCAGATTTGCAGGAAGAAAAGGTTCTGGAGACCCACTGCACAGCAATATGAATATGCTTAACACGACTGAACTGTACTTTTTATTTATTTATTTTTTAGACCGAGTCTCGCTCTGTCGCCCAGGCTGGAGTGCAATGGCGTGATCTCGGCTCACTGCAACCTATGCCTTCTGGCTTCAAGCGATTCTCCTGCCTCAGCCCCCATGAGTAGCTGGGACTATAGGCACCCGCCACCACGCTTGGCTAGTTTTTATATTTTTAGCAGAAACAGGGTTTCACCATGTTGGAGTTCAAGACCCACTTGGCCAACATGGGGGCTGAAGCAGACGGAAGGTGCGGTGTGATTGTGAGGCACAGACATACGCTGGAAACCACAGTCTTTGGACATAGGGCTGATATGACACTGCATTTGCAGAACTGCTGACCTGGATTTTGGATGGGACAGCAGAAGACTCAGACCTCTAAATCCTAAACCATTCTAGCTCTTCGTTCTCTTTCTCTGTCTCCCTTTCTCTCTGGCTCTGTAAAGCAGTGGTTGTTGGCTGATCCATGGACACATTTCAGCTTGTAAAACTTAGAGTGCTTGTTCATTTTTCTCAAAAAGAGATGTTCTGTCACATCCTCCATTGTTATAAACCATGAGAAGAGCAGTCGTCTTCACTGAAGAGGAGAGAAGGCGACATGGTCCAGTTCTTACCGATGCTTTATTCGAAAGCCGTGGTCTTCCTGACTCACACAGCAGCCTCTAGCTGGAGAGACCAGTCTGGGCAGCACTTATTTCATTGTGAGGGAAATGATATCTCAGGGAATTAATTTTTTTTATAGATTAAAGGCATTTTTGTCATTTTTAATGTCTTACTACTAGTACTTTATAAAAAGTATTTGTGATGATGTGGACATGCATTTTACAACAAGAACGGCTTCAGTGGTATTTAATGGATAACTTATTACTAAGAAAAAATTCTTCGGGCCTGCTTTACCTTGTAATTCGTGGCACTGTCTTTGAGTGTTTTTGCTGCATAAAAGGAGGTGTGAGAAGTAGTGGGGAAGACAATGATAATCATACATACTTTGCTGTTCGATCCGGAATCCCTAAGAACCGCTATGAGAAGAAGGGAGTTGTCACTTGTCCACGAGGGAGAAACAGAACCTGGTTTTCAGAAGTATTTCTAAAGCATAACTCCAGGGAAGACAAATTGATAGTGACTTCCACAAAGTCTTAGAAAACTCATTTCTGCCCTTTGGATACGATGTAATAAGTTCAGGTCAGCTCAAATCTGTAATAAGAAATGTTATTACCACATTGATCAGACGCCTCAAATTTCAGAAATAAAAAGGACAACAAAAATTCACATCAACTGACCTAGACTGAAAAATGACCATCGGCTCTTTCCGGTTTCTGATGGACTTGCTCCAGCGAATCAAGGCTGAGTGCCGGAAGCTGTCTCCGTGGTCCTCGACAGATCTCCAGCGTGTTTCCATGTCTTCCCCACTTAGGAGCTTTGACTCTGAGTCAACAAGCTGAGGCCAATGCCCATAAAAATCAGGACTCACGGCCGGGCGCGGTGGCTCAAGCCTGTAATTCCAGCACTTTGGGAGGCCGAGACGGGCGGATCACGAGGTCAGGCGATTGAGACCATCCTGTCTAACACGGTGAAACCCCGTCTCTACTAAAAAAAAAAAAAAAAAAAAATACAAAAAACTAGCCGGGCGCGGTGGCGGGCGCCTGTAGTCCCAGCTACTCGGGAGGCTGAGGCGGGAGAATGGCGTAAACCCGGGAGGCGGAGCTTGCAGTGAGCCGAGATGCGGCCACTGCACTCCAGCCTGGGCGACAGAGCGAGACTCCGCCTCAAAAACAAAACAAAACAAAACAAACAAACAAAAAAAATCAGGACTCACATATTTCAGTAAATCCGGTAGGTTTTCCTGCTCACATATTTCAGTAAATCCGGTAGGTTTTCCTGCTCGCGTATTTCAGTAAATCGGGAGGTTTTCCAGCCAGGCTTTCTAACAGGAAGAAACACAGATCTTCTGAAAGTACTTTCTCCTTCCATCCTCCCATAAATGTGATTCCGAAATCCCTTCCACTCAGGGTTGCCAGGTAGAAAGAGCCAAGTTAAATTTTAGATCAATAATGAGTATTTTTTTAGTGTATCTCCCATGCAATATTTGGGACATACTTACACTTAAAAGTATTTGTTATTATCTGAATTTAAAATCTAACTGGGTGTTCTTTATTTTTATTGACAAAATCTGGCAAGTCCGTCAGAGCAGACTTCGATCAATTCTTGGGAATAGCTAACTCCATCCAACCCTGGTGGCCATTACATAGCAACTAATATGTTTTAGCTGTGTTCCCACCCAAATCTCATCTTGAATTCCCACATGTTGTGGGAGGGACCCGATGGGAGGTGATTGAATCATGGGGGCAGGTCTTTCCTGTGCTGTTCTCATGATAGTGAATAAGTCTCACTATATTTGATGGTTATATAAGGGGAGTTCCCCTGTACACACTCTTCTCTTTGCCTGCTGCCATCCATGTAAGATGTGACTTGCTCCTCCTTGTCATGATTGTGAGGTGTCCCCAGCCACATGGAACTGTAAGTTCAATTAAATCTCTTTCTTTTGTCAATTGCCCAGTCTCAGGTATGTCTTTATCAGCAGCATGAAAACAGACTAATACAGCAACTGAACCATGCAGCTCTGCACTGGGAGCCACGGACGGCATGACATAGAAATAAGGCTCCACTCTCCACTCTGCTTTTTGGAACTTGAAGGAGCACATTCACTTTCCACTCATTGAAAGCTAGGAGTTTTGCACTTTGCATTCATTTGTTTCAGCTAATTCTCATTCTAATTCTAAGAAGTTGATATTTTATACTGATTTAGGACTAACAGGGAATAGGTGGAAGGACCAACCTCTGAACCTGTCTGTCAGTTTCCCACCCTTTCCTTCCTCTTCTCCATCCAGAGAAGACACATGGATAAACCAAGAGCAATGGAGAGATGCAATGTTAGCGAGTGCTGGCTCCGGGGTAGCCAGGCCTGTGGAAGGGACCACGTTCATTCCCGGGCTGCCCATATGCCAGGAGGCTGCATGCCCCTGGCCACCTTCTTGCCCCATCCCCAGGGCCCAGCCATGAGCACCACACAGATGGCAGAATCCCCCCGCCACAATCTAGAAAGACATCAGAGTATGCTCACAGGATACAACTTTGGGAAAAACAAGATAGCAAAAGATAGGATGCGATGACGTCAGTGGGAAGAACCCGAGGGAGTCAGCCAAGGAACAGTGACCTCGGTTGTGCAGGAGTGTCTAGAATTTTGTTCCTGAACGGCTGGACCCCACACATGCCCATGCACCACACCAGGGCATTGTCTGTGGGTGCCAGGTTCCAAGGGCTCGTTCAGTGAAGGGGGGGTGTGCCCAGAGGAAATTGTGCACCCACAGATTCACCCCGGAGGGCACGGAGGTGCCGAGCAAAGGGTGCCACAAAAAGTGAGCTTTTTCTAAAAATCAATTAAAAGCCAAGACATGCTGGGAGACTATCTTTCACAGGGAGGCTCTGTGAGGAAATCAAAGGCAAATAAGACAGCACAAAATCAGGGGGCAGAGAGGATGAGGCTATAGGAATAGAAGGCAGAGAGATCAACGGAAAGTGAAAGTCAGGGATGGCTTCCTGGAGGAGGAGGGCCTGTTCCAGGGCTTTCTGTTATGAAACCACCAATAGGGAATACTTTTAAATTAAATTGAGAAACAAATCTGCCAATCAACCACAGAAATACCCTCATATATAAAATACTACCCCAGAAAAAGGTGTCAATCGAAGTTTAAGATGTGTTCACTTAACTATCTCTGGTGTGAATTCATTCCTCCATTCACGAATCCATCTGTTCATGAAGCACATCCAAGTGCCCACTGCTGCCAAGTCCCAGGAGGCTCCAGGGAGACAACCTCGGCTGGAAGCAATCGTGGTCCCGTATTCGTGAATGTAATATCTAGATCAGGGGTCCACAAACTTCTTCTGTAAGGGGCCAGATAATAAATATCTTGGGCTCCATGGGCCATATGGCCTCTGTCACAAGTACTCAACTCTGCCCTGGTGGCACCAGGTCCCCTGTGTGAACACGGTGCGAGTGCAGGCATAGAACAAGTGTGAACATCACAGGTGTGGACACGGTGCAGGTGCAGACACAGAACAAGTGTGAATGTCACAGGAGTGGACATGGTGTGGGTGCAGGCATAGAACAAGTGTGAACATCACAGGTGTGAACACGGTGCAGGTGCAGACACAGAACAAGTGTGAATGTCACAGGTGTGGACATGGTGCAGGTGCAGGCATAGAACAAGTGTGAGCATCACAGGTGTGGACATGGTGAAGGTGTAGACATAGAACAAGTGAGAACATTGCAGGTGTGAACACATTGTGGGTGTAGACATAGAACAAGTGTGAACATCACAGGTGTGGACACAGTGTGGGTGTAGACTTAGAACAAGTGTGAACATTTCAGGTGTGGACACAGTGTGGGTGTAGACATAGAACAAGTGAGAATGTTACAGGTGTGGACATGGTGTGGGTGTAGACAGAACAAGTGAGAACATTACAGTTGTGAACACATTGTGGGTGTCGACATACAACAAGTGTGAACATTATAGGTGTGGACATGGTGCAAGTGGACACAGCACAGGCATAGACATAGAACAAGTGAGAACATCACATGTGTGGACACGGCACGGGCATAGATGTGGAACAAGTGGGGATGTCACAGGTGTGGACACGGCATGGGCATAGGCGTAGGACAAGTGAGAACCTCACAGGTATGGGTATAAACATAGTACAAGTGTGGACACGGTGCAGATATAGACACGGTGCAGGTATAGACCTAGTACAGGTGTAGACACAGTGCAAGTATAGACAGTACAGGGTGACCAGAGTGTGGTGTGAATGCAGCCCAGGTCTGGACACAGGGCAGGTGTAGACACAGGGCAGGTGTAGACACAGGGCAGGTTTTGGCACAATGCAGGTGGAACATAGTACAGGCGTAGACAGAGTACAGGTGTAGATGCAGTGCAGGTGTAGACACAGTCCACAGGTGTGGATGCAGTATAGGTGTGGACACAGTACAGGTGTAGACACAGTGCTGATGTAGACATGGTGCAGGTGAGACACCCTGGAAGTGTGAACATAGTACAGGTGTAGACACTGTGGGTGTAGACACAGCATAGGTGTAAACACAGTACAGGGTGGACGCAGTACAGGTGTAGACACAGGGCAGGTGTAGACACAGTTCAGGTTTTGGCAGCATGCAGGTTGAACATAGTACAGGTGTGGACACAGTCAGACACAAAGGTGCAGACACAAAGCATGTGTGTAGTTGCAGGACTGGATTATGTGGGACGACCCGGGCTGGACTGTAGCTGCAGGACTGGATTACGTGGGACGGACCCGGGCTGGACTGTAGCTGCAGGACTGGATTACGTGGGATGGACCTGGGCTGGACTGTACTGGATTACATGGGACGGACCCGGGCTGGACTGTAGCTGCAGGACTGGATTATGTGGGACGGACCTGGGCTGGACTGTACTGGATTATGTGGGACACAGCTGGGCTGGACTGTAGTTGCAGGACTGGATTACGTGGGACGGACCCGGGCTGGACTGTAGTTGCAGGACTGGATTACGTGGGACGGATCCGAGCTGGACTGTACTGGATTATGTGGGACGGAGCTGGGCTGGACTGTAGTTGCAGGACTGGATTATGTGGGACGGAGCTGGGCTGGACTGTACTGGATTATGTGGGACGGACCCGGGCTGGACTGTACTGGATTATGTGGGACGGACCCGGGCTGGACTGTAGTTGCAGGACTGGATTACGGGGGACAGACCCGGGCTGGACTGTACTGGATTACGTGGGACGGAGCTGGGCTGGACTGTAGTCGCAGGACTGGATTACGGGGGACGGACCCGGGCTGGACTGTAGTTGCAGGACTGGATTATGTGGGACGGACCCGGGCTGGACTGTACTGGATTATGTGGGACAGACCCGGGCTGGGCTGTAGCTGCAGGACTGGATTACGTGGGACGGACCCGGGCTGGACTGTACTGGATTATGTGGGACAGACCCGGGCTGGACTGTAGCTGCAGGACTGGATTACGTGGGACGGACCCGGGCTGGACTGTACTGGATTATGTGGGACAGACCCGGGCTGGACTGTAGCTGCAGGACTGGATTACGTGGGACGGACCTGGGCTGGACTGTAGTTGCAGGACTGGATTACGTGGGACGGACCCGGGCTGGACTGTACTGGATTATGTGGGACGGACCCGGGCTGGACTGTAGTTGCAGGACTGGATTACGTGGGACAGACCCGGGCTGGACTGTACTGGATTACGTGGGACGGAGCTGGGCTGGACTGTAGTTGCAGGACTGGATTATGTGGGACGACCCGGGCTGGACTGTAGCTGCAGGACTGGATTACGTGGGACGGACCTGGGCTGGACTGTAGTTGCAGGACTGGATTACGGGGGACAGACCCGGGCTGGACTGTACTGGATTATGTGGGACAGACCCAGGCTGGACTGTAGCTGCAGGACTGGATTACGTGGGACGGACCTGGGCTGGACTGTAGTTGCAGGACTGGATTACGGGGGACAGACCCGGGCTGGACTGTACTGGATTATGTGGGACAGACCCGGGCTGGACTGTAGCTGCAGGACTGGATTACGTGGGACAGATCCGGGCTGGACTGTACTGGATTATGTGGGACGGAGCTGGGCTGGACTGTAGTTGCAGGACTGGATTATGTGGGACGGACCCGGGCTGGACTGTACTGGATTATGTGGGACGGACCCGGGCTGGACTGTAGTTGCAGGACTGGATTACGGGGGACAGACCCGGGCTGGACTGTAGCTGCAGGACTGGATTACGTGGGACGGACCCGGGCTGGACTGTACTGGATTACTGTGGGACGGACCCGGGCTGGACTGTAGTTGCAGGACTGGATTATGTGGGACGGACCCGGGCTGGACTGTACTGGATTATGTGGGACAGACCCGGGCTGGACTGTAGCTGCAGGACTGGATTACGTGGGACGGAGCTGGGCTGGACTGTACTGGATTATGTGGGACAGACCCGGGCTGGACTGTAGCTGCAGGACTGGATTACGTGGGACGGAGCTGGGCTGGACTGTAGTCGCAGGACTGGATTACGGGGGACAGACCCGGGCTGGACTGTAGCTGCAGGACTGGATTACGTGGGACGGACCCGGGCTGGACTGTACTGGATTACTGTGGGACGGACCCGGGCTGGACTGTAGTTGCAGGACTGGATTACGTGGGACCGTTCCCAGGCCCCGGCTGTGGTATTTGTGTGCTGTGGAGACAGGGAAAGGTTGTTTCTGCACTCCTTCCTTCTGTGTCTCCATGGCCTTCACCTCCCAGGGCAGCCATGCCAAAGCCGGTTAAATGGAGGTTTGGGGACGAGAACCATCTGAGTCTGCTGTTGCCTGTGGCCTGAGAATGGCTGAGAGATGAACAATGGTCCTGAGATCTGAGCTGGGCCGTGAGGAGGAGGGTGAATTGCTTGGATTAGGATGCAGATGAGTGCCGGGCAGAGAGCCAGACAGGAGCTAGACACAGAGAGGCCCGTAGATTGCCATTTGTGGATGTCTCTGATTGATTAAACAGAGGGGAAATCAACTGATTTCTTGAGAGCAGAAACTATAATGGATGCTTTCATTTGGGCTCACTGCAAAGCAATTTGCTCCCAAGCTCCAGGCTGGTTGTAGCCACCCTGGGGTGCAGGGCTCGCCTCTGTCTCCTCTCGCCTCCCAGGTGGGCTCCTGGCTGGGGGTTCCATGCTCTCCCGCTGCCCCCCACTGCCCAGTTCTGCTGCCATCTCACTCCTTCTTCCCAGGCCCCCTCCACTTGGAGTTGTCCCGGGTCCCCTCCCCTCCCCCGCCTATGCCTCAGGGATCTTGCTTCTGCCAGGGCTGGGCTGACGAATTCATTCAGTCACTTATTGGCAGATCACGGCCTAATGAGCTCCCCCTTCCGGTCCCACGGGATATTTTCATTTCGTTGGAGGATTTGCAGGGTCTTAGCCCAGAGGTTAAGGCACAATGTGGCCTGCAACCCACCTCCCACTCCAGAGTTGAGCCCCTGGCCACATCTCGGTGCCACTGGTTCACTGGCCCATAGTGACACAGGGGTGGGCACTAGGGAGGAGTGGGGACAATGCCAAGAGGAGCAGGGGAGCACGTGTTCCCTTAGATAGGTGAGCAATGATTACGTGGCAATGCATGACCACCCTGGCACCTCCGGCTGCCCGGCGAGCACTGCTGGCATCCTGTGTGGGACCTGGATGCTACCAGCACGGAGCAGGGGAAAGCCAGGCAGGTGCGGCTGGGGCGGGAGAAGAGCATGGAAAGGAAGAATGTTACCTGAGGAACCAGGCTCTGCTGCAAGTTGAGCAGAAGCATGAGCAAAGACAGAAGGGGAGAGCGGGATGGAGGGAGACCACTAGGCACACCAGGCTCTGCTGCCGGGCAGGAGCCTGAGCAAAGACGGAAGGGGAGAGCGGGACAGAGGGAGACCACCAGGCACAGCCAAAGGCATCACTGTGCAAGAAGGCAGCCTCTGGAGAGCCGGATGCCATGGGGTGTACTGGGTGAGGCCTGGAGGCCATGGTAAGGCCCTTGGGAAGAGTGCCTGTATAATCAGGTGAGCAGCTGCCCATGGGGACGGCTTGTGGGGCAATCTCCAAGGACAGCTACCCATTCCTCTGTCTCAGGAGGAGACAGCACTGAACAACAAGTTCTCAGTTGGTCGACTTCCAGAACTGACTGTTCTCTGCATCACCTGAGAAATTCCTGAGCAAGCTGGCAACCCAGGGCTCCGGCATTTGGAGCGAGGGACTGGTGGAGGCCAGGGCAGCAGAGTTTACTGAGATGCTGGGCAAACGGTTTGTGCAAGGGTGGGGGTGCCAAGTGGGGGAGGTGAAGGTGGTCTGTCTTTTTGAAAGTATATTATGGTTGGAGGAGCTCAGGGTGTGTGACAGGAGGTAGGAGATCCTGCAAAATGGCAGAAGAGCCTCATGAGGCACTCAACTCCTGCCCCACCCAGCAGAGACGAGGGAGCTGGGCTCTAGGTCAGGTCACCAAGCATCGGCTCTTGGGCAAAGCCACACTGTTTCCCATCTGTCTGCAGCACCTGACAACAAGATCAGAGGCAGAAACAGCGTGATCCAAGAGCCCATTCTCTTGAGGCATTTCCCGCTTCAGGAACCCTGAGTTACCCACGACAAGGGAAGACGGGATTTTCTACAGAAGAAAAATACATTTGTTTGCAAAACCCACAGCAATAGTAGGTGTCGCCTGTGTCTACACAGGCGTATATATCTCTGCATTAGTATACATATCTGCATTAATCTGTGTGGCCACCGTGCTGACTGGGTGCAGCCACCCCTTCCCTCTCTAGATGTGCATCTCCAACAAGAACACGATGCCACCTGTAGATGCCTGGCCTTGCAGGCAGAGTCCCTGGTGGGTATCCCTGATGACACAGGGGGACCCCTCCGGGGCCAGCCCATGTTGTTGTTGCTTGTCCACGGAGATCTCTAAAACCGTGTCTGTGTTTCTGAGATTGTCAGGAGACAGGAGGGTATGGGCAGAAACTCCAGGAGTGACAGCCCAGTCCCGACCCGGACGCAGCCTCCATCCTGGCCCACAGCCTCGCATGCCCACCTGTACTGAGCCTTCTGTCTTCTAGCGTCTGGCCCCAGATGGTAGGAATTCGTTTGCACCTTTGTGTATCTATTTACCCATTCTTTCAAACACACATTTGTTCAGGGTTTCCTATGTGCAATTCCATCATTAATCATTCGATCATTAATTGTTTCTGCCCTGGGGAGGCTTTAATGGGCTATAAGTTGGGGTATTGGAGCCCCGAACTGGCAAGGGCAGTGGCCTTGACTTGGGGGGGATCATTCCCCACGATCGTTTCTGTGTGTTAGTGTGGGGGGAGCAAACGTCAGGATGGGGCATAAAATGTCTGTGTCATTGTCCAAGTCTGAGTGTCAGGTGAGGCAGAGCCAGGCCTCGGCCCGGCCTCGCTAGACTCCCCACATCTCCTCATCTTTCCAGGCCCCAAGCCTGCAGGAGTGCCCTTCTCCAAGCTGACTGTGTCCATTTGCTTTTCCAATCACCAAGTCGGCTTTTATTTGATCACCAGATAACAATGGGATTAGTACGATTTGGGCTGTTCGAACAATTTTGAACAACCCCAAATGACAACGCTGCATGTGGCTTTGAAATAAGCCTTCAAAATCATCAGGTGACTGCTGATGACCTGTAGCAACCGCTTATTAACACTGGAAAGGCAAGTGCTCTAGCTGCTGCCAGTGAGCCTGCCGAGGGGATCAGCTGGCTGCCCCACCTGCCCTTGGCTGCAGTGCTCAGGAGAGATGGCCGGCCCCTGGGAGGACGAAGATTCAGGCGCTGCCTGGTTCCAACAGGCAGGTTCTCCAGGAGGCTACAGCTCTTCCCAGGTGTGTGGGCCGAGTGGCCGCTCCTGCAGCATGGGGACAGATCATTTGGTCAGACTCTCCGGGGAAGCGAAGCAGGCTGCCTGTACGTGTGTACACATATGCGAGCACGTGTCTCCCCCAGAACACCAGCCCCACTAGCTGTGGCTTCTCCCTTCTTCCACCTTTCTTTGTGGCCTTGGGCACTCTTTGATGGCAGATAATTTCCTCTTCCAGTACGGAATGCCCCAATGTTAAACTACTAGCTAATATCCTGGGCACCCATTCACGCATCTGCTGGGCTGAGTTGTGCGGGGAGGCTCAGAGCTGAGGATGTGGGAAGCACCTGGATCAAGAGCAGACAGTGCCAGGATTGGGGGACAACGAGGCCCGTGGGCCGAGGGGACATGCCAACGCCGTATGAACATACAGCCCCAGGAGGCCCCAGACCATGCATTTCTGTGATTTCTAAGTGAAAAAAAAAACCAAAAAAGCCCAACTTACTCTGCAGAAACTTTGCTTTTCTCATAAGGGGCCTCCACCTCTAGGACTTAGCCACACGCTCCCTGAGGGAGACACGCTGTGTGATTTGAATAGCACGGAAGGGCTGTAGAGACCCAAAGCCCACCCCGGTCGTGGCCTCAGCTCCCAGTCACTCCACAAACATCTCCCAAGCCTCTTGGCCTGACTGAGCGTGAGCCCGTGCTTGTCTGGAGGGCTGGGCAGGCAGGGCGGAGGTCTGACGGTGGGCACCCGAGATGATGTGCCTGGCGATATTTCTCACGCAGCTCCTTCCACACCTCCCTGCTGTGGGACTCCTTCTTTCCCTGGACTTCTAAGCACTTCAGGCCCTCCCTGGCCACCTTTAGGAAGGATGCGGAAAGTATACTGAAATCAAGTAAATATCACTTCCATAAATGACGGGGCACGGGATTCCTGAGGATCCACTTTCCACACTGTGCTTACCCTGTTTCCCAGTTCTCTGCTCCCGTCCAAATTCTCGCCTTTCTTCGGGACCTTGCCCAGAGCCTGCTGTCTTCACGACACCTTAGCTCACTTACAGTCAGAGAAGCCTATTTGGCCGCCCAATCCTGCATTGGGCTTCGCCTGCGTTGTTTTGTGCCTGTAGCTTCATCCTCCTACTAGGCTGTAAATCCGTCCTGGCTGGTGCAGTGGGGTCGCTGACCTTCCCACTCACTCCATACAGCAAGTACCATGCGCGCATGGTGTGGTGTGAGACACTGGGAGAGGGCTTTGCTGAATGCAGTTCAGTTGAGTCCTTGATATTGGATGGAGAAGGATCTCTGAGGAGAAGTAAAGGGGCTTGAGCAGGAACAGCTACGGTTTACAATGAACTACCCAAGTAAACCCATCGGCAAATAATGGTGAATCCACCCAGCACCATTTTAGGCACGCAGGGGAAACATGACGTGCAGGTCAGTTTCTATTGTGGAACTCATAATTTTGGAGTGACAGCGGCTTGTGAAAAAAACAAGACAGCTGGGCTCACCCCTGTAATCCCAGCACTTTGGGAGGCCGAGGTGGATGGATCACTTGAAATCAGGAGTTTGAGACCAGCCTGGCCAACATGGAGAAACCCTGTGTCTACTAAAAATACAAAACATTAGTCAGGCATGGTAGTACATGCCTGTAATCCCAGTTACTCAGGAGGCTGAGGCAGGAGAATCACTTGAACCCGGGAGGCAGAGGTTGCAGTGAGCTGAGATCGCACCACTGCACTACAGCCTGGGCGAAAGAGCGAGACTCCATCTCAAAAAGAGAGAAAGAAAAGAAAAGAAAGAGAGAGAGAGAAAAGAAAGGAAGGAAAGAAAAGAAAGAAAGAAACGACAGTTATAGAACAAGACATTTCAGAATTTAATTGCCAGGCTGTACATAGGACTACACAGAAGAGCCTCTCTCCTCTTCTGACCCTGGATGTCTCTTAACCATAAAGCAACCTGGGTTTCCCTTTCTCTCTCCTTGTTGCCTTGAGCGACTCCCACCACTGCACCCACCAGCTGTAATGCCACGCCCCCCTCGCCGGCCTTCCCCTAATGCCACGCCCTCCTCGCCGCCCCTCCTCTAATGCCACGCCCCCCTCGCCAGCTTTCCTCTAATGCCACGCCCCCCTCGCCGGCCTTCCTCTAATGCCACGCCCCCCTCACCGCCCTTCCTCGAATGCCACGCCCCCCTCGCCGCCCCTCCTCTAATGCCACGCCCTCCTCGCCGGCCTTCCTCGAATGCCACGCCCCCCTCACCGCCCCTCCTCTAATGCCACGCCCTCCTCGCCGGCCTTCCTCCGGGCTGCCTCTCTACCCGCCAGGCGTTCTTCAGGGCTTCTGACCCTCACGTGGACCGTTTCAACACCTCCCTCCTCGGCACAACAGATTATTTTTAGAAGTAACCACAGATAATCAGCAGTAATCTTTATTCCCTTTATTTGTTCTTTAGAGTCAAAACAAGTAACATTTTTAAAAGAAGAACACATTTTCATTTTAAACATATGATTCAAGTTCAGGGAAATATCGCACATATGAATAAAAATGTGTAATTGCCAAACAAAAATATTCTACCTCCGCAGGTTTGCCATTTCACTGTTTTAAATTTTAAATGAAATTGAAAACTACAAGTGTTTGAGACTCCAGTATCGTGTCTTCGTCTTTCTGATAAGTATGTCATGATTGTTTATTCTGAATCTACTATTTAAATGCAGAAGCTGGAGATATGACTTCACCCAAAGCCAGCTCAAAGGTTCTGAACGATTAAAAACCTGCCCATTGGGTCAGGGGCTCACTTTGTGACAGGCAATTCTCCAAATTAACTTCCATGTAAATAAGAAGGTCAATTAAGAATAAATGATAGCTGGGCACAGTGGCTCACGCTTGTAATCCCAGCACTTTGGGAGGCTAAGGCAGGCAGATCACCTGAGGTCCGGAGTTCAAGACCAGCCTGGCCAAGATGGTGAAACCCTGTCTCTACTAAAAATACAAAACAATTAGTGGGGTGTGGTGGTGCGTGCCTGTAATCCCAGCTACTTGGGAGGCTGAGGCAAGAGAATCACTTGAACCTGGGAGGTGGAGGTTGCAGTGAGTTGAGATCGTGCCACTGCACTCCAGCCTGGGCGACAGAGTGAGACTCCATCTCAAAAGAAAAACAAAAACAAGAATAAATGACAAAAAAGCACTCCTTTGAATCTTACATATATGTCACTAAAAGTCAGCAGTAACCACAGCAATTGTTTCAAACAAACGGTCTTTTGTTAGTGGAGGTCTTTAAGTCATTGCTAGTGTTCAGAATTGCAGGTGCACAGTGCTGAGGACCACAGGCTCACTCCCCCTTGGCATTACAGTGATTGTAAATTCTCCACAAACAAGGCACTTATTCCCTGCACTGGAGTGGGCAGGAGCACTCCCACCGCCGGCCCATGGCCACTCACCTGGCTGCCACGCTCATCTTCCTGATGCTCATCGCCGAGCCCTCAAGAAACCACTTTTACCCGTAACATCAAATCCAGATTTTACAGCTCCAAGTCAAGAGTTTCCAGCCAGACATCATCCCTCCAAGCATGTCTGCTGCACTCCACCCGGTGCCCATGTCCCCCAGGGCAGCCTGTCTCCTTGGCACCCCTCCGCTAGCCTTATTCTCTTATTTACCTGAAAAGTCATCTCTGAACCTCCCCGACCCTAACTCTGCCTTGTCTTAAGAGACCATCTCTGTGTCCTTCCTCTGCTCTCTTGCTTCTTTGGACATCGCTTTGATAAGTGATTGCATATCTTACATCCTATCTGTGTTACAGGTACATATAAATGTTTCCCCTCGATAAGAGGAAAGGCACCATAAATATTTATTTTAGATGGTTCACATACTTTAATACAGATCTAGATACAAAATAGATACTTAGGGAATTTAATCCTAATATTTTGAGCCAAAGACATTTGAAGAAAATATGAGCATTTGGGGAAAACATCACCCCTCCACTGGATTTCTGCCACCGGGTGGTCCATCACAAAGCACCGATACCTCGCAGTACCTCAGTTTCCCCCTTCATAAAACTGAAATGATAATATTTACCTCCCAGGGCTTAATCAATATTTGCAAGGTACTTTGAAATCCTGAGATGAAAGGAGATACACCAGGCAAAACCTCATCCACGTTTTTGAATCTATCATTATAGTTATTGCCATTGTTCATAAAGATTATTATTATCACCAATCATCATCATCGTCATCGGAGGGGTATTGTGGGATCTTTTTATTTGATCCCTGGTACCTCTGGATGCAGGGCTAGGGGGTTAGAGAGAATGCAAATCCCAGATCTGCCCAGACACTGTCAGAAGGAACTATGTATCTCCCCGGCACACAGATAAGGACGTCCAAAATGTTACCTCGGCCACGGTATTCTCCAGCTAGAAATCTTCAGTGGTTCCCTTGGGATGCCTATAGGAAGCCCACAGAGTGGGGGGAGGACCCTGCACTTTGGATCAGTCTGGACCCAAATCCCTAGGTCCTGCCTCTCACTACTGAGCTGTCTTGCAAGCAGCACACCTCTCTGGGACTCAGCCTGCTCATCTGTAAGATCGGGATGATTATGTCTACCTGGTGAGGCAACGTGGGAACCAGCAGTAGTGTATGCAAATCATACATTAAATTTTAAAATAGAAAAGGCACAATGTGTAAACCCTGGAACTGACTGATAGAGGGCACAAGCTCTGCATTTGGATGACCTGAGTCTGAATCCTGCCCAGCCACTATTGGATGAGCAGCTGTGGGGAAGCCCTGAAACTGTCTGGGCCCCACCTGTAGATAGAAATGAGAATAGTACCTATCTCACAAAAGAAGTTAATGCAAATGGTGACAATGTTGCTGTTGCTATTGTTACTATCATTACCATTATCTTCATCACTTAGGGCTTACTCCAGGATGCAACTCATACTCAAGGGTACACAAATAGCAATTATTAATTTAAGTTAAACATCTCAATTTTAGGCCAGTACCATGCTATTTTAATTACTGCAGCTTTAGAGTTTGAACTCAGGTAATGTGATGCCTCTAGCTTTTTGTTTGTTTGTTTTGCACAAGATTGCCTTGGCTATTCCGGATTTGGGGGAGTCTGTTTCTATGAATTTTAGAATTGATTTTTCTGTTTCTGTGAAAAATGACATTGGAATTTTGATAGGGATTGCATCGAATCTGTAAATTGCTTTGGGTAGTATGGATGTTTTAACAATATTATTAATTCTTCCGATCCACAAACATGTATCTTGGAATTTTGATAGGGATTGCATTGAATCTGTAAATTGCTTTGGGTAGTATAGATGTTTTAACAATATTATTAATTTTTCCGATCCATGAACATGTATCTTAGAATTTTGATAGGGATTGCATTGAATCTGTAAATTGCTTTGGGTAGTAGAGATGTTTTAACAATATTATTAATTCTTCTGATCCATGAACATGTATCTTTCCATATGTTTACATCTTCTTTAATCTCTTTCTCCAAAGCTTTATAATTTTTAGTGCATGGATCTTTCAACTCCTTTGTTACATTTATTTCTAAACATTTTAATTTTTTGGAGCTATTGTAAGTGTGATTTGTTTTCCTGATTTCTTTCTCAGATAGTTTGTTGTTACTATATGGAAATGGTACTAAATTCTGCATGTAGATTTTGTATCCTGCAACTTTCCTGCACTTATTAGTTCTAACCTTTTTTGTGTGTGGAATCTTTAGGGTTTTCAGCATATAAAATCATGTTGCCTGCAAACAAGCATAATTTGGCTTTTTCCTTTCCAATTTAGTTGCCCTTTATTTCTTTCTCTTGCCTAATTGCTCTGGCTAGGGCTTCTAGTGCTTATTGGAAAGCAGCGGTGAGAGTGGACATCCTTGTCTTGTTCCTGATCTTAGAGGAAAAGCTTTCAACTTTTCATCCTTAAGTGCAATGTTGGCTGTTGGCTTGTCATGTATGGCCTTTATTGCACTGAGGTACATTCCTTTCACATAAAAACAAACATGTCAACCAACGGAAGAGAACAGAGGCCCAACATGAACCCGTGGATTTATGGTCCATTGATTTTCAACAAAGGCACTCAGAATACACAATGGAAAAAGCACAGTCTCTTCAAAAGAGCATGTTGGGAAAACAACACCCACATGCAGAAAAATGAAACTGGACCCTTATTTCTCACCATGTATCTCTCACTCTTTGTCCACAACACAGTCTCAACAAAAACCAACTCAAAATGGATTACAGAGTTAAATGTAAGGCCTGAAACTAAAACTACTAGAAGAAAACATAGGGGAAAAACTATATAACGTTAGTCTGGACAATGATTTTTGAATTTGACCCCAAAAGCTCAGACAATAAAATCAAAATCGACAAATGGGATTACATTGAACTAAAAAGCTTCTACACAGTAAAGGAAATAATTAATTGAGTGAAGAGCTAACCCACAGAATGGGAGAAAATACTTGTGAGTCATACACCGGATAAGGGATTAATATCCAAAATATATAAGGAACCCAAAGTACTCAACGCCAAGAAAACAACCCACTAAAAATGGGCAAAGGAACTAAATGTACATTTCTCAAAAGAAGACATACAGATGGTCAACAGAGACAGAAAAAATTCTCAACATCATTAATCATTAGAAAAATGCAAATTAAAACCAGAAGGTACCACTTTACTGTGAATGATTGCTATCAAAAAGATGAAAGACAGGTGCTGGTGAGGATGTGGAGAAAAGAAGATTCTTGTACATTGTTGGTTGAAGTGTGAATTAGTACAGCTGTTATGGAAAACAGTATGGAGGTTCCTCAAGAAAACTAAAAATGGAGCCACTATACTTCCATAAATTCCACTTTTGGATATATACCCAAAGGATTTGAAATCAGAATGTTTAAGAGATATCTACACTTCCATGTTCATTGAGTGCTATTTACAACAGCCAAGTTATCAAATCAATTCAAGCGTCTGACAATGAATGAATGGATAAAGAAAATGTGGTATATACACTATTTGGCCTTTTTAAAAAGAGGAAGATTATGTCATTTGTGATATCATGGACCTAGAGGACATTATGGTAAGTGAAATAAGCATAAAGACAAATGCCACTTGTTCTCACTCCTATGCAGAGGATAAAAAGGCCAAACTTGTAGAAGAAGAGTAGAAGTAGCGTTTACCAGAGTCTGGGGACTGGGATCAATGGAGAAGTGTTCATCAAAGGGTGTGAAGTTTCAGTTAGGCAGAAGGAATAAGTGATGAGTATTTGAGGTGAAGGACATATTAACTGTCTTGATTCAATCTTTCTACAAGGTGCACATATATTATAGCATCACATTGTACCCCCATAATCTATAATCTGGCCCCAAAGAGCAGTGGCTTGGGGTAAAGACCCTGGGTTCCAGCCTGCTTCTAACCCTATCAGCCTTTGAGCAAATGACCTGGCTGTGCTTCAATCCATAAAACTTCAGGGCTATGTTACCCTCAAGCTGGGAAGCTCATTGCTTCTAGGACTTGTCCTCTATAACTTTCTTACACAAACAGTTCAACCACAACACAATCCCAACACTGCCCCAATACATTGCACACTCGATTGTACCAGACATTTGCTGATGAGCTGATGCCTCCTCCCTGTCCTGAAGGGTCTTGCCACATCCTTTCCAGGTACACAGGACTCCTCCTTCCGGTCCAGCTTTTCCCACCTTCCCTGGTCTTCCTCGAGGACCCCACCTCCAATGTTTGCCTCATTCACAGGCTCTCAGGGTTCCCTGACACCTCCTTCCCCGGCTCTCGCACCTGACCCGCCATAGGTCCTGATTCGTGATCACCCTAGCCTGAGCAAAGGGACTGCCTATGGCCAACGGTACTGAACACACAACCAGCGATTAACATGCCTATGCTTCTGCCTGGAATGGAGTTCATTCCTTTTGTTCACATGGAGAACACCAATGTTTTCTTCAAGACCCTCTTCAAACCGTGTTTCTTTCCAAAACCTTCTCTTATCCCAGTAGCAAGGATCAACTTATCCATGTGCCTGAATCTTTCCCTCCATTGCCGGACACGCCCACTCTGCAGTGCGAATCCTGACACACGTGAGGAAATGGTGCTGACTCAGGAAGCTGTGCTCCGTGCGCAAGGTGCTCGCCGCGGCCAGTTCTCAGCAACTCTGTGGCCACTAGTGAAACTGGAGAGTTGGGGCGTGAGTGAAATTTTTTCCTACTAAGTTATTTTAATTAAAAGGATACTCTGATCTGTTTATAAGTCTTTGCTTATGGGCCAAGAGCAGGCAAACACTGCAACATCTGATAACAGATTCCACTTCAGAATCCCAGATCGCAGGCTTGAGGCTGGAGAGGCCTCAGAAGGGTCCCCAGCTGCCGTCCTCGTTTCTCAAGTGAGGACAGTAAGGATCAAAGGCACCAAATGAGCTGTTCTAGGTCACACTGGAAGCTGAGTTCTAGCTCATGTATAAGCTCTGGGCATCCAGCTTTCGAAGGTGGCTTCTGAGAGTGCACATGTAACAGGCCCCCTAGACCTGCAAAGTGTCGTATACACAAGGTGAGGCGTTCTGGCCACATGCCACAGGATGTGAGCTACCATCCAGCAGCCCTTACAGAGCTGGCATTTGCTGCTGGCACGAAGGCCAAATTCCAGCCTCTTATGATGCAGAAAGCACACATCTGAGAAGAAATAGACATTTCAGAGAGAAAGCTAATTCAGGACTTCTAAAAGGTGTTTTGCTTCACAGTAATTACATAGCTCCAGAGCCTTTGAACTTCTGCAGGGTCTTTCATCAGTTTATGTGCAGTAAGAGTGAACGGCTGCATATCCTCTGGGGTAGATATTATCACCACTCCCGCAGCTGGGCAACTGGAGACAGAGAGGAAGCGGCTTGGCAGCTGGGATGGAGGTGAGTGAGCCGATACCTGGATCTCAGTTATTCTGCCAAGAGCTCCTTCTGGACAAAATTGTCCTCAGGGCTCCATCCACCCCCTCCACAAGCCCAGCTCCCAGCTTCCTCCAACTGGGCCCAGAGCCTCAGTGGGGCGGCAGCGTGCTTTGGAGTGGTGGAGGCTTTGGAGTGGTCCAGACGTAGGGTCAGGCCGATCCTGCCTGTTTCCCAGCTCTGGGATCTGACACATTTCTGCCCTGCACTAAGCCTTACCTGCTGCACTTGTGAAATGGAGCTAACAGTAAGTGTCTCAAATGAATGTTGTGAGGGTCATGCCAAGTAACTCAGCTAGGACAGTATCCTCACCTGGTAAGAACTCAGCCATGAATGCAATAACTGCTGTTTAGTAATGACAACAACAAAACCACCACCAGCAATGCATGACTTCCTCCAGCCCAGCGAGCCCCTTCCCATCTCACCGTCCACTCCACTCCAACGCTCTTCTGGAAGAGTCTTACGCTAGTGACACACCCGGCTACCTCCCTGGAGTGCTGCCGGGTGAACAGTTTACTCCATTACTTCATCTAAGACGAGGGACTGATGGGTAATCAGGCTGCAATGTGGCCCCAAAGCCCAGGGGCTCTGCCATCCATGAGGCCTTCCTACAGTAGCTAGAGGAGTGGACGAGGCCAAATCTGGGGTGCCTTGGTGGGCAGAGCACACATTTTCCTGCTTCTTTGCAGAGGGCAGTGGGTGGGACACTCCCAGCAGGGGCAGTGGGTGGGGTGACACACTCCTAACTTTCCCAGTGGGAGGGGCAGAGCAGTGGGTGGGGTGGGACGCTCCCAGCAGAAGGGGGCAGTGGGGCAGTGGGTGAGGTGGGACGCTCCCAGTGGGGGCACTGGTACGCTTGTAGAGGGGTGGCAGTGGGTGGGGTGGGACGCTCCTGGGGAGGGCAGTTGGTGGGTTTATGTGGGACCTTCGTAGCGGGGTAGGGGAGGCCATGTGTTGAGTGGGACCCTCCTGGGGAGGCAGTGGGCAGGGTGGGATGTCTCTAGGGGGGGCAGTGGATGGGGCAGGACATTCTTGGGAGGGGCAGTGAGCAGGGTGGGAAGCTCCAGGGGTGTACTGGGTGGGGCAGGAGGCTCCTGGGAGGGTACTGGGTGGAGTGGGAGGCTCCTGAGAGGTGTAGTGGGCAGAGTGGGAGGCTCCTGGGGGGGTAGTGGGTGGGTCGGGAGGCTCCTGGGGGGTTAGTGGGTGGGGTGGGAGGCTCCTGGGGGGGTAGTGGGTGGAGCGGGAGGCTCCTGGGGAGGGGGTAGTGGGTGGGGCGGGAGGCTCCTGGGGAGGGGGTAGTGGGTGGGGCGGGAGGCTTCTGGGGGGGTACTGGGTGGGGTGGGAGGCTCCTGGGGGGGTAGTGGGTGGGGTGGGAGGCTCCTGGGGGGTAGTGGGCGGGGTGGGAGGCTCCTGGGGGGGTAGTGGGGGGGTGGGATGTTCTCAGTGGAGGGTGGCGGGTGGGGTGGGAGGCTCCTGGGGGTTAGTGGGCAGGGTGGGAGGCTCCTGGGGGGGTAGTGGGGGGGCGGGAGGCTCCTGGGGGGATAGTGGGGGGGGCGCGATGTTTTCAGTGGAGGGCAGCGGGTGGGGTGGGAGGCTCCTGGGGGGGTAGTGGGGGGGCGGGAGGCTCCTGGGGGGTAGTGGGGGGGCGGGATGTTTTCAGTGGAGGGCAGCGGGTGGGGTGGGAGGCTCCTGGGGGGAGTAGTGGGGGGGGGTGGGAGGCTCCTGGGGGGGTAGTGGGCGGGGTGGGAGGCTCCTGGGGGGGTAGTGGGTGGGGCGGGATGTTCTCAGTGGAGGGCAGCGGGTGGGGTGGGACATTTCCAGCGGGGCACCGTGTGTGGGGTGGGACGTTCCCGGTGGGAGGGCACTGGGCGGGGTGGGTGCTCCCAGCGGTCTTGCCAGGGATTCCATCTGTGTTTCTTGACAGAAAGAAAAGAAAAGGAACTGAGATGGTTTAAGTGACTTTGCACTTTCACCTCTTTCTATTTCACGGGGTCACAGGTCAGGCCTCCGCAGCCTGTCCGGGGGTTAGGTGGAGGGCTCAGCCTGTCCCGTCTCCTGGGGAGGGAACCGTTGATGGGAACGCGGGGCCCCAGCTCCTCTCCTGCAGCCGGTTGTGCCTCTCAGGCTTCCTGCAGCCTGGTCCTCCCGGGCCCGGGGCAGGGGCCGCCCTTGCCACTTAGTGGGGAAGCAGCTTCCGTTCCTCTCCAGCCCCTTCTCATCGACCCCGGGTCGATGCCAGAGAATCCACACCACGAAGGTCGCCCAGGACCCCTCTGCTGCCGCCAGCTGACGCCCTTAGAGTCTTGCAAACACCCTCCTCTGAAGTAGGGGCTCCCTGCTGTGCTGCAGGAAGACGCTCCCCTTGGGGGTCCCTGCTCCTGGTGGCCTGGGACAGCTGTGCCTGAGCCAGAGCGGATGTCGGTAGGGAGTGGACCCTGAGCCGTCCTGGGACCCGCCAGGCCTGGAAGTGCAGGGGGGAGCACAGAGCAGACGCCTGCCCCACCCCTCCCCGCATGGTCACTTTCTACAGAAGCCCAGCCGCGTGTCTGCAAGGAGCCCCCGCTCGGCAGTTCCAGCCTGGCTGGGAAAGTGTTGGGCCCGGCCCCACGTGGACACACCCCAAGGAAGGACACATTCCCACTCCCAGAGCCCTTCACAGGGCCAGGCCCTCCAGCTCTGCGGCGCTGCCTGTCCTCCGAGGCCCGGCCCCTTCCAGGCGAGGCAGGAGTGCTCTCCTCTCCACCGGTCACCAGCCACTGCTCCAGGACTCTGTGGCCAGCTCTGTGTTCTCACCCTGCGTGAGGACAGCCGGCAGGGACAGAAATGATGCTTGGACGTTATGGTGGCCAAAGCCCAGCGCGGCAGGTCCTTCCGAGATGCCTGCCTGCCAAGGCCTGCACAGCCACACAGATCAAACAACGCCCTTCCTTGAGGGCTTAGGAGAGGTAGGGAGGTGGCCCCCAGCTTGCCCTAATGTAACCCTCAGCAATATCCATTTCAAGGCTTAACTGCTGAAAGCCTGAGCCCTGGAATCAGTTAGACTGCGGGAGGTGAACCCCGCCTTCCTCTCAGAGGGCGTCCTCAGTCGGGTCCGTCCACCTTGCTGAGCCCCGGCCTCCTGATCTGTGATATGGGAGATGGCTGGTGTGAAACTCATTGCTCACTGTGAGGACTCAGCCTAGAAGCAGATGTGCGCAGTGCCTGGAGCGTAGCAAGGCCTAGGCTACGTCCCTGCATTTCATGCTCAGTCGTGCACACATTCATTGCTGCACCCACGGCTCACCTGCAAGGGCCCTTCTTGCCTACTCCACCACTTCCAGGCCATTTTCTTAGATCACCATCGTTCTTAAAGCTGAAAAGAGGCCAGGCACAGTGGCTCACGCTTGTAATCCCAGCACTTTGGGAGGCCAAGGCGGGGGGATCACCTGAGGCCGGGAGTTCGAGACCAGCCTGACCAACATGAAGAAACCCCCGTCTCTACTAAAAATACAAAACAAAATTAGCCCGGGGTGGTGGAGCATGCCTGTAATCCCAGCTACTCAGGAGGCTGAAAAGAAACATCCCTCCCAGGACAGTCTCTGCCTTCCCAGGTCCCAGCACGCTCCCTCTGCTGTGAACTCCTAGATCACCTGCTGGTTGGGATCTTGGTGTGGCCCCTCAGATGCGGCCTCCTGGTGAGAGCTGTGTGCTCCTCTCTATTCTAGGCCGACACCATCCTCAGACAACCAAGGGCAGCTTCCAGCACAAGCTGCATGTGACATTGAGATTTCCTAATAGCCACGTTGTTGAAAGTAAAAAAAAAAAAAAAAAAAAAAAAAAAGGTGCAATTCATTTTAATACTATGCGTTTTAAACTGAACAACCCAAAAGATTAGGTTTCAATATTGAATCAACGTCAAGAATTGTCCGTGGTAGGGTCACATTCTTTTCCTTTTACTAAGTCTTCAAAACCTAGAACGGCACATCCCAGTTTGGGCTGGCTACCTTTCCAGGACTCAGGGACGACGGAGGCGGGTGGCAGCCACACTGGGTGCAGCTCGAGACCAGAGTGTTCTTGGGAAAGACAAAAATGAACTTTCACAGGATAATCTCACGTAGGACCCTCAAGCACTCTTATGAAAATGGGACAGAGTACTCAGTAAGTTCTTTGTCATAGTTTGTCATGATGCATACCAAGTTGTGGCTGCCCTTGTCCTATTTTAGGTATCGTATTTCTGGCACTGATTTTTCAGGCATGCCATTAAAAATCAGGTATGCATCAAATCCCTGGGTCTGCCCTGTCTGCTTCAGATAGTCCTGCCTTGGCTCCCAGTAACTTAAAGACTTGCTCCACCATTGGCCTGTTCCACGATACGTGCAATAGTTTCCTGAGCTTTTAAAACACCGGAGCTGCCACTCAGTCCACAGATGTTCTCCAAGTGTGCAAGAGACCACAGGGAATGCCAAACGGGACATTCCTTCTGCTGCCCAGGAGTTTATATGAGCAAAATGGATGCCCACTCATTCCAGCAAACTGTATCATTTCCAAGTGACAAAGGTTCTACCTGCTCTTCTTTAAAATCTGGAGCGTTTTAAAGCAGTCCAAGGAGCATAGCAGAGGCCTTTCTCAGTGGAATGTACAAACAGGTTTTGTAGAAGAGGCTGGTGTGCAAATGAACCTCAGCATCTTTCAGTTCCATGTTAATTTATTTTAAGTCTTAAAGAAAGACACAACAAACTGGATTTTCAGGTCTCCTGAGGGGATTTCAAAGGCAAAAATTCTGAATTGCTCCACAGAGTAGATGTCTGGTTGAGTTGTAAATTATTGGTTATACCAGAGGCATTAGAATACATCTATAAACTCATGTCAAAAAATAATATCGCACCAAGGAAGACTCTGATATTAGGAACATTAAATAATTCACAGTTATGAATGCTTTGGTTCTTCCCTATCAGTACGTATATTTGCATCTCTTAGTCAGAAGTATTGTCAGCGTGTTCCTTCGGTGAACATCATTTAGACTCATGCTCTTTGATAATGTTTTTAAAAACACACAGGTCCTTCTTTAACAACACCGGATATTGCTGTGTTTGATTGCTGTCTGAAAGCTTAAGGCATTTTTATAATGAAAGAGTTATGATTTCAAAAATCCCCCAAATTATAAATAGAGCATCCCACCTCCTGCTTTGCCCCAGAAGATAAGGCAGCTGCCTCACCTCAACACACCCCCGAGAGCGGCCCCCACCAGGCCTGGTGGACTGCATTGCCAGGGTGGAGAAAGACGGAAATATTTTAGGATGAAAGCTATGGAATAAGGTGGTCCATGTTGGCCAGCAAAGAGAAAGCCTGTACCTGGCAGACCCAAGCATACAGCCGCCTGAAAGGTACTCTCGGTCACAAAGGAGTGACCCTGCAGGCTCAGCACACTGTTGGGAATATCCCTCCCGTCCTCTTGCTCCCTGAGTGAAGGCTTGCTGAGGAGATGTCTGATGAGCCCATAGCTCTCTAGAAGGGAGGCGACCTGGGTACCTAGGAAGGGACTCAACTCCCTTTCATCATTGATATTGAACTGGTTCTTGGCTCACTCGTTCCCTAAAGCTCATCTAGACCTGGAATGTGTTACCCAGAGTTCTGCAGGTTGCCAAGGTGAGACAACACGGCCTGTCTCTCTGTCTCTTCCCCAAGGGCCAGGCTGTCCCCACAGTGATCGTCCCGGCCTGAACTGTCAAACATAGACTATAGTCTTTGGAATTTCCTTGGTTCTCCAAGATAGGTGTGAGACTGGGTGAGACATCAAGATCAACGGGACAGTCGGGCCTCCGAGAGGACAAGGGCAACCTGGAGGAGACAGGCACTGCAGGGCTGAGGCTGGAGGAAGTGAGAGGAAGTGAGAGAGGGAAAGGAGAAGAGAATGGAAAGTGAGCAGTGAAAAGCCTTGAAGCTGCTGCCATGTCTCCTCTGGGAGGCCCGACTGTCCCGTGCTGCCGGCCCAACACCCTCCATCCCTCTGAGCTGAGGCCGGGCCAGGCCAGTCCACTTTGTGTTCTCCTAGACCAGCACGGTGGTGGCTCTGAATGTCAGTGCCCTCCAGAGACAGGGCCAGCCCGGCTTTCGGATTTGAGGAAACAGCAGAGTCCTGGCTTTGCTCTGTCCAGGTCCTGATGCCCCTTTCACAGGACACATGGCTCGAGGCTACCAGCCCCTCTCTGGACCTTCAGTTTCCTCTCTCTCTCTCATTTGTGTGTGTGTGTCTGTGTATTGAGCGTGCATGTGGGCATGCAAGTGTGTGTCCAGTCCCGAGGGGGCAACCCCACCTCTGCTGGGGGCGGCTCTGTCCCCAGCCCTCAGGAGTGCCTGGCTCATGTGAAAGGCTCAGGGTGCATGTGCTGAACGGGTGACAGCTGCTGGGTGGTTCTCTATAGTGAAGGGTGAGGCCGGGGCTCCTGCGTAACACAGTTGGCTGACACCTTCTCTGAGGCATGCGGGATCCCAGGGCCTTCAACATGGTGGGCACTCCATAAACCTCGTCACGGACCAGCGAGCCTGTGAGGTGTTGACTCCAAGGTGTATCCCTGCCTCAGCTCGTTTTTCCTGCACTGCTGCTGAAGACACTCGCACTGCTGCTCAGCTTCCAGAGGACCCCAGGCTCAGGGCTTCCTACAGCCGTCCATGCTGAGCCCAATACCCCAGAGCTGCATGGTGGGCAGCAAGGGCTGTTTCCAGAAGGCCCTTCTGCCAGGGATTCTCTGCTCCCGCCAGAATCCTGACAGCGTGCACCTGCCAGCCCCGGGAAGGGGCTGAGATGTCAGCAGAACACCCCCAGTGCACAGCCAGCTTTGAATTTGTTGGAACATGGAGGTGGAACCAGAGAGAGCTGGCAGAGAAAGGAGCTACAGAGTAGCAACGGGCAGAGGCTGGGGCGCCTGGGAGGGGCAGGTTTCCCAGCCAACCCAGCCGGGCAGCACAGCACAGGGAGCAGAGGGAGAACAGGACAGAACACTTGAGGCGTGGCCCACACCACTCTGGATGGCCGGCTTACAGTTCGGGGCAGAACCCAGGCTCTCTGGCGTGATGAACGGGAGTTTACAGAAATCGGAGAAGAATGGGGGCATGAGCAAACCCACTCAGGTGGGTCTTGGCCACGCTGTCCTGGAGGCAGTGGGGCCTGGGGCCCCCAAGACGCTGCCCAGACTAGACAGGTTATATTGGCCATCATGGACATGGCTAAATTCCCTTTCTTGGCATTGAAGGGAAGAAATAATCCCTCAAACCACAGTGAAATCTTGAACATCCAAGAAACACCCTCAGTAGTTCTCTACCTACCAAAGCACATTTCCCTGAGGTGGGTGGGTGTGGAGAGAGTCAGGGCGGGGTTAGGGTGTCCCCTCTACATAGAAGCTGGACCCAGCTCTGGCTCCAGTGGTGCAGGAGCCCTGGGTGCTCAGATGGAAGGGCCTGAGCTGAGTGCTGGGCAGCAGATCTTTCATCCGCTCCTCTCAACAGCCCTGCCCCTTGGGACCACATCCCACACAGCCGTAGAGACAGGAACTGGAGACCAGCTACAGCTACTCGGCAAGCCCTGCGCCCGAGCTGTGTCAGGCCTTTCCTAGTCCACGTGGCACCGCTCTTTGGACCAGCTGAGGTCTTGAACGTCCTCATTGCAGAGGCATCGGAGGGAGCGTAGCTATGGGGATGCGGGTGACCCTCCTGTGCCTCCGCACCTACAGAACTCCCTTCCTACGTGGTTCTTAGCCCCTGAATGACTGCTGCCCCCAGCCCCTGCCCTCTAATCTCAGACACACACTCTATTGCCCAAGGTAGGCAGTGCTGGGCCCCCGCCATAACCCCTGTCTATCAGCCTTCGTCCTGTTTCCCCGTTCCCATTCCTTTTGTTGGCTCCGTCTGGTGGGCCCAGGGGGAGTGGCAGTAGAAATCCTGCATGGCTGAGTTTCTGGGTCCACAGTGGGTGGCCTGCTGTTCCCCAAAGTCTCAACTTTCACTCACACAGACTCAAGTAAATATTGTACATCATGGCAAATGAATGGGTATCCCACTGAGGCCTAGTAAGTCAGTTCTGCCAAACTGCCACCCTCCCAACAAAAGTCAATCATTGCCCAGTTTCAGGGCTCTAGTCCAGGGACTGGATAGTGTTTTCTCTAAAGGGCCAGATAGAAAGGCTTAAGGCACTAGAGGCCATATGGTCTCCATCAACTCTGCATGGTGGCATGGAGATAATGTGTAAGTGAATGAGTGTGGCTGTGTTCCAATAAAACTTTATTTACAAAGATAGATACAGGGCCGGATGTAACCTTCAGGCTGTAGTTTGCTGACTATATGTTCTTTCCTGCATCTGGTCAACATGGGGTGTGTCCAGAACCTCCAAGGACACTTACCCCACCCCTTCCTTTCACAGAGAAACGAAGTCATCTTCCCATGCCACATGAGTCTGTGAATAGCTGAGCTGGGTCTGGGGTCCCTGTCCACACCTCTGCTTGGTCACTTTATCCTTTCCTCCTCTTGCCATTGGTGAGCTCACTCCCAGGATTGTCAGAGTGGCTGTGTCCCAATGGCCTGGGCTAAGGGATAAAGGACATGTGTGTCACCCTGGAGTGGCCCTGGCCTGCATTCTGGCTGGAAGGTCCTCACTGCATACCCTCCCTACAGGCTCAGCGTGTGCCGTGGCCGCAGAGTCATAAGGTGCAGCCCAGACCCCAAGTCCCTCAGAAGGTGGCTGCATTTGGAAATGGGGTTTGACAGAGGGAATCAATGAAGTCACTAGGGTGGCCCTCGTTCAATGTGGCTGATGAAGAGAGGATATCAGGACGCAGACTCACACAGAGAGGCCATGTGAGGACGTAGGGAGGAGACGGCCAAGGAGAGAGGCCCCCGGAGGAACCAAACCTACCAACATCTTGATCTTGGGCTTTCAGGCTCCAGAACTGTGAGAAATAAATTTCTGTTGTTCGAGTCTCAGCCTGTGCACTTTGTGACGGCAGCCTCAGGGGGACTCACCGCATGTCTGCAGGAAGGGATTGCACGGGCGATGTTCCTAAGAGGAAGTGAGACCCAAGTCTCCACCTCACTGGCTAGGATGTCACCTTGGCTCTTCCTCGGGCCGCAGTCTTCACACCCTGCCTCTGCAAGCTGCACTGGGAAGTCCGTTTCGTGTTCAACGACATGGGGTCAGAGGCTGGAGACCGAAGGCTGAGGGTAGTGTTAACGGACGTGCAGAGCTGTGGTCAGGAGGAGGGGGCCTCGAAGGAGGTGGGTCGTGTCCACAGTTTGGGAGCCATAGAAATGCTCAAAGGCGAAGGTGGCTGCAGGGCCCTTCCTGAGGTTAAATCCTCTCAAAGCAAGAGTGGTCCCACATCAGGACTGCGGAGGGCTCCAGGAAATGCTGGCCTCACGGCAGTCCAACGGCAACAATCCTCATTTACTGAACAGAGCAGGAAATACTTCAGGCTTCCTGGAGGAGAGCTCCTAAATTAAAATCAGTGGCCAGAATGTCCTTGAAGACTTTAATCTTTCAAATTTTTTCCTGTATCTTCTAAGATTATTTTCATTCTGAAATGAGTCGGGAATGACACCAGTTGGCAGGGATTTCTTTTCCCCCACCCCAAGAGACACAGACCCAGATCGACAATGTCTCTTTAAGACTCCAAGCCCAAATTTTGCTCTCGTGGTTTTCAAAATAAAAACATGTGATCAGTCCTTTTTATTGAAAAGAAATTTCTTAGGAAGACTAAGAAATATTGCACTCGATTAGGTCTGTCTCTGCCCAGAATTGGAAGACAAATGGTAAAACAAATTATTTTCCCCTACAGAAAAAACATTGCCAGAGGGAGAAAAATAAAATGATTTGACAGGTGCAAGGAGCCCCGAGGTGTGGGCTCGTGAGGCTCATCCCCGTGATGCAGTGCAGACCTGAGAATGAATAAAAATCTTTCCCGAGCACTCCAGGATGCTCTGTGTACGCGTGTCAGAGACAATGCGGACCGGCTCGAGGGGCCTCCGCGTCGTGGCCTCGTGCCAGCCTCACCACAGCTGTGTGGTGCATAAGAATCACAGCAGCTGTATTTAAACTAGAAATTAAATCTCCTTTTATTTAATGTGCACAGTCTTTTTAGTTATCAAAAGGAAACATTAGCAATTAGGGAATGTGTATCTCGTGGATGGCGTTGGATTTGCTGTTTTTGTTTTGGATGTCTATGATGTCTAATTCTAAGGCAGGATGACGGCGGCGGCCAGGTCTCTTGAAAGAGGGAGCTTTTCACTACCTTTTCCTTTGTCAGCAGACAGGGAGTTTCAGACGTGCCCTTCTCCCCACTTTGGGAGAGGGCTGGGGAACCACAGGACTTTTATTCTTTATTGCATTTGGTTTTGATTTGAATGCTGAAGTCGGGAAAGAGGGAGAAGTGGGGAGGGAAGAGGAGAGAAGAAAGAAGGGGAACGTGAGGAGAGGGAAGAAGAGAAGAAAAGAGAAAAGTAGTTGAGTGATGAGTGCACCAAAGTCTCAGAGATCACCACTAAAAACTTATTCATGTAGCCAAACAACCCATTCCCCAAAATCCTATTGAGATAAAAAATTTATAATTCAAAAATAAAAATAAAAAAAGGAAAAAAGTGAAAGAGGAAGAGGAAGAAGAAAAGCAGGAGAATGTACACGCTACACACTCGGACACGCCGAGGCTGAGAAGATCCACGCTTACGTTGCGTGGAGACGGGGAAGGAGCAGGCCTCTCTGGGGACATCTCTGCAGCCTCTGCAGGCCGTCCTGCTCCGGAGGGTGACTGCTCAGTCTGAGCCTGTGGTGAGAGGGAGGGAGGGAGGAAGACAGCGCTGCTCTGCTGAGCTTCCACACATCCTCCCCACCAGCCGGGCAGCAGGGAGAGGCGGGATGGGGGGCGAGGAAGGGAGGGCGCGGGAGTGAAGGCAGAGGAAGGAGAGAGGAGGTGAAGGTGGGGAGGGAAAACTGGGGTTGCAGGGTCTTCTTGGAAGCTGAACTTGGAATTCTCAAAAAGAAAACTAAAGGGGCACCTTCCTTCCTCGCTGTCTGTTGAAATCTGGCTCCTGGTGTTGCTGACGACGGCAGGAGCATGTCGTGGACCCGAGGCAGCCACAGGCTTTCCTGATGATTCCTGATAACGGTCATCCTTTCTTCCATAGCATCTCCCTTTGCACAAAGGTGTGCTCAGTGCATTCGTTAATAGACCTTTATAAAAACCTCGTGGCAAGACAGCTCTGGCCTCCGCTCAGTGCGGGAGGAATCCAGGCCCAGGCCCAGTCCTCCTCAGGGCCATGGAGGCACTCTAGGCCTTTCGGCAGGAAAACTGATCCAGATGGTTCTCGTGAAGTCGATGCAGGCCCTGAGGTCACTCACAGAAGGGCCGCTGCACCCTTTGGCATCGTTAGAGCCCAGAGTCAGGGCCCTCGCCAGGAACAAGAACCACAGAGAGGCCGGGGCAGCAGGGAGGGTGGGGGGAGAAGTGGCACAGGCTCCTTTCTCCACCACCCTGAAGGTTTCCACCTGTGCCTCCTGTTGGCCAAAGCTACAGAGAAGCTGGAGGTCAAAGGCATCCGGGAAAAAGTAGGGCCCTGTTGTGTAGCCCGCAGTGGAAAAGGGGGACCACGGATCTGAGAGCAACAGGAAGCTGCTTGGGGCATAGAGGTGCAGAGACGGGGAGGTGGACGTTTCCCGGATCTCCCAGCTGGCGGATCAAAGGCTCTCCAGCCTGCGTGACGTGCCTCCCGTGTGTTCTCCAGTCCTGGCGAGGGACTCTGGCATTGTCAGTTCCAGAAGAGATGGGAAGCCTCCCAGCCCCACTTGGGCAGGTTGAACAGCTCCAGCCCCATAGGAGCAGAACGTTCTTGAGACACATCAGAGACAGCAGGAGCTGTTCCTGGGGATCTGCAGGGTCGCTGGGGAGGAGGGCAGGCCAGAGCTGGGCATGGGAACTGCCCTTCCTGTTGTCTTGAGCCTTGCTGGCTCCCAAATGAAACCTCCAACGCCCTAGGACGCCAGGACCTTTCCCCGAGTGATGGAGAAACCTAGCCAGAGGTGACATGCAGGCGAGGATGGCTTTAAGGCCCCAGATTTCGTCTTTTTAAAGCGGAGAGCACCTGACGATGGTGTATCCTAATTTCAGTGATGTTCTCATTGGTAGTAAGTCTCGCAGAACTGCCCTCACAGGACTGTCCTCAGAGACACTGTTTACAGCCATGAGCCACAGTTCATCCCAAATAAAGTCACCCAACTCATCCCCCAGCCATGTTCCTCATGATTTTGACTATTTCCAAAAATTACGCCTAGACTTAAAAGATTAATACTTGCTGCTGTGGAAATACTCAAAGGCTGTGCCGTACACATCGAAGCCGTGCTGTGAAAGGACTCCGCAAAGTACTGTGAGCGAAGACAGCCACACTCAAAAGAGACAGCGGGTTCTCAGCAGACCTTTCCCGGGGGATGTGTTACATGCGTCCTTGTCATCACAGTCTCACCTCGCTGCACAGACCTGTGGAACCGGCCACCCCGGGGTTGCTGTGAGCCACTGGACTCATCTAAACCACCGGGAGATGCCAAGGCTCAGGCAGGCAACCCAGTGTGCTCAGGAGACTCTCCTGGGGTGGCGACAACTCTGTTTAGTTTTGGAAGACATCCACGCCAGGTGAAGACAAGGGGAGGAGAAAACTGATGGAGAAGCACATAGAAGGGCCAGATGTGTGCGAGAGGCCCGTGGTGGAAAGCACAAGGTGATTCGAGACGCCCAGGGTAGAGGGTGAATCAAGAATTGCGACGTGTGCCATAACAGTTCTTGATTTCTCTAACCTGATTCCCTATCTGCCCTGGCCATTCTTAGAATAAAAGTTGATGACAATAAGATATAAAATAAAATAATTTAAAATAGTAAAATAAAATAAAAGGAACTGTTACTCAAATCTGAGAAGCGTGGGCTGCTATGGGAAGGTCGTTAGCAGGCGTGATGGGACCCATCTTCCCCTGCAATGAGCAGCCTCAGGGAGGAGGGTGGGAGCCAGGGCAGCCCCGCAGAGGCCTCCTGCAGAGGAGCCTGCTCACCTGCACAGGTGGGAACACCCGGGGGCTGACAGTGGTGGAGGGTGGTGGGTGGACAAATTCTTCAGGAAACTCCTCGACCTTCTGTGACCTGCCCTGCCCACCTCCCCTTCCCTGTATCAGAGGCACTTTTCAATACTTGGGAATCTGTGGCACTTCACCCCTCTTCCTGTCACCAGCATGGCTCTTCTAGGAGAGAGCCAGCTTTCTTCCCCAGGTGACCTGCCTCAGCCGGAGGGCCCAGGCCCTGCCAGGCAGAAAAGAGGCAGTGTCTGGAGAAAGGAGGAGAAACAGAAAGCACAAAAGCACAGAATGCATGCAGCACTGCCTTCACAGGCTCCACCAAGACCCCTCCAGCCTGTGGCCGGCTCCTTGCTCTGCACCAAGACACCCTCCAGCCCACGGCCGGCTCCTTGCTCTGGAAACAAGCACCACATTATGAGACCGACTCCTGCCACTGGAGTGCCCTGACATGCCAGGGTTGGAGCTCAGAGGATGAAATACTTCCACCATGGCCAGACGATTGGCTCAAAGCGTCTAGTAATGTGACCATCCTTGGATTCTTTTAGAGCAAATGCCCACACAGCACCTTGTTTTCTGAGTTGACTGAAATGTCGGTGTCCCCGTTGGTGGCGTTTGCACGTGAAGACACAGAAACAGAAGAATCTCCAGCTCATCTGCTCCACTTCATGCCAATCAGCCACCTTCAATAACACAGATAAGGCCTGGTTTGGGGGGCTAAATCCCATAAGGCATTCAATTAACGTGATGTCAGCATCAACAGGACGTTAGTGCCATGGAACCAAAGCTTTACTGGATTTCCAGGCTTCTCCCATCCAGGCATGAGCAGCAACACCCAGGAAGATGAGAGTCCAAGGAAAGGGACAGAGTCAGAGCAGCTGCCATTCATACTTCAGGATTCAGGAGCAAATGTTGCTTTTAGAGCCAGAAGGTGGGAAGACAGTGGTTACAGAGAAACTTGCTTTCCTAAACAGCTTTAGAAGCAGACGCAAACCTCACGTGCACATGCTCAGCCTCAGCGCTCCCTGTTCCCTGCTGACCACATGTTTCCCTTAGAGGGAAAGCCTGCACAGCCTCCTGAAGACCCACACCCAGAGCGCCCAGTGCTCTTCCCCTTTCCCAGTGTTTATGCATCTGGTTGTTGATGGAGTCATTACGTTCTTCTGCCTTAGCAAGGGCAAGACCTAAAGTCTGGCTCATTCAGTCCCCCTAAATGTGTCTGACTTTAAGAGAAAATCACTCATCGTGAAGATGGGTGAACTTTCTGGAGGTGAAAAACGATGCAGCTTCTTCTGTCTCCCCACCCCCTCACCACTCCAGATATCCAGCAGAAACACCCGAAAGCCAGTCCTAATTGAGCCATTTTCTGAATGCTAGCCTTGGAGAGGCTGGGTGAGAAGCAGGCCAAGTGGAATGTGAACTGTGTCATTAGTGGGAATGACAGCCTCCTGGAAGGCGTGATGGAGATGCGCTGAGTGTGCAGCTGAAGACGTGTCATTTGCTGCGGGTCTACATTATGCTTGGCCTTTAGACTATTGGATAGTAAGTTGAGATTGACAGGAGTTAAAATACAAGGGAAGGCTAACATAGAAATAGCCATCATTTAAATACAGACTCTGGAACATTTTAAAGGAACTATCACAGTGGACCTGACCTTCAGATTTAAAATCACCTTTAAAAAAATGCAGGTATTGGCTATAAAAGAATAAGGTAAGGTGATTTTCTCTCTCTCCCTTTTTACCTGCTTTCTACATATCACCATCAATGAAAGCTTACTGAATATCTAAAACTCCCAATAGAGACAGGTGAAGTCACTGGGTTATAAAGAAATGATTTGCACACATGGCAGTTGCATGGAACTTTGCAGGGGTTGCAGGAAGCTTTGTAAAGAAATAAGTTTCACGGGACCCAAGGTCTGCTTGGTTTTAAGACATGTGAAGCCTTTGGCATGAGGGGCACTCCTGTTTTCACTTCTTTGCCTATGAGGTGGTATGTGAGGTGGCTTTTTAAATTCCCTTTTACAGCCGTGGGAACTAAGGCCCAAGGTCACACTATTAGAACAGATAATGTCAGTCCTGGAAATAAACCCTCTCAGTTTGGGTTGAGCATTCTGTCGGCCACGTGACCTGCCACACATAAACATGCATCATGGTTTAAGAAATGGCTTGTGAAGTTGGTTATGACATTTTTCTTCTAAGAAGTTTCCCACTGCAAAAACTAAGCTTACTTTGAGACAGAGGACATTAAATTCCCTGTCTTTTTTGTGCCAAGTAGTTACAATTTCATCTTAACTGACTCCAGGTCATATTTGATTACAAAACTAGGAAGCACTAACAAATCACCATATAGGAGGGGAATCAAGATTTGACAAATGTGTGATATTAATGTTATTTAAACTGTTTCAGGACATAGAAAACTCATTTTATGAAAACAGCATGACTTTTAATACAAAAACCTATTAATGATAAAAACAATATAAAAATAGACTAATCTCACTTTAAAATATGTGCCAAAATTATAAACATAATATTAGCACTATCTTAAGAAAATAACACACCATGACCAAGCAGAATGCAAGACTATATCAACATAAAAAAGGCAAACAATATACCATTACCTCAACAAATTAGTCACATCAATAGATACTTAAAAGGTATTTGAAAAATACAGCCATAATTTCTAATGAAAACTTTATGTAAGATACAAAAAAAGGAAAAAACATAAATATCAATTATTTAACAGAAACCAAAAGCAAATGTTACAATACTAAATGTTGAACAACAAAATATTGAAGTAATTGAAATTGAAATCCAGAGCTAGAAGATTTGTGCATAATAGCATTACACTTTAACATTATCTTAGAGGTTTTTAGTGAATTCATTATGACAAGAAAGTGAATTAACTTGTATAGACATTGGGAAAATTAGAAATGAAGTCATATCTGGTTGCTGAATTTGCTGAAGATTGATTGTATACTGGAATCCCGAAGAAGTTGAATTGAAAAAAACTACTAGAATTAATTTGAAAGCTTGGTAAGTTGGCATACATATGTTAATCATACAAAGAGAAAAGTTCTATAGTTTTTTGGAGGGAGCAGTGGGGATGATATGGCAGCATATATTAAAATTAAAAATACATTTACTCTTTGACCCAGAGATTCTTCCTTGAGAACCTCTCACAGAAGAAAGACTTTGTCATGTCAGGACATATATTCTAGAATGTTTCTTGCAATATTCTTCACAGCAGGAAAAAAATCTAGGAAGAAAGAGAATGTCTGTCAATAGGGAATTGTTGGCTGGGTGCAGTGGCTCACACCTGTAATCCCAGCACTTTGTGAGGCCAAGGTGGGAAGATCATTTGAGACCAGGAGTTGGAGATCAGCCTGGGCAATGTAGTGAGACCCCATCTCTACAAGAATAATGGAGGAATTGTCAAATTAATGATGGTGCCCACCCTATGGAATAGAAAGCAACCATTAAATGTAATAAACCAGAGGTAAGCAGAGTCACTTGGTGAGATCTCCATACAAAGTCACTGAGTGAAGCAGGAAAGTGTCTGACGTAATCCAGTCTTTGCACAACCATGATTGCTTGTCAGATGCAGTCATCAGAGCACAGTGTGAGGGATGGAAGGGAGCCTACCTGGTTGTTACCACGGTTACTGAAGGATAGTGAAGTATGATGAGTAGAGGCAAATAAGGAGGAGTCAAGCTTAAAATGAAAAAGGAAAAGAACCCACTATAAAGAAAAAGAACATACCAGAGAATCATATTTTTGCATTCACAAAATTATTTATTGCATATACGAGCATATGGGTGTGATTCAATAGAAATTAAATTTAGAAGTTAACATTATCTTAAAGAATTTTAGTGAATTCAATAAGACAAGAAAGTGAATTAACTTGTATAGACACTGGGAAAAGTAGAAATGAAGTCATATCTGACAATGACCAACTCCAAATTGATAGTCCATCTCCACTTGGATGTCCAATAGCAAATCTGTTTGAAACAAAACATGTCAAAAATGGAATCGTTTATTTTTTCATGTGAACATGCTCTTCTCAAAGCTGGTACCATCCCAGTAATGGGCAACACCTTCCATCCACTGGCTGAAGCCAGAACTCTAGGAGTCGTTCTTACGTTCACTCTTTCCTTCACACCCCACATCCAGCAACCTTGTGAACTGTCTTGCCAAGACTTACCTATTTTTCTGCTTCTCTCCCTTTTTATTGCTGCAACCACCCTGGTCTTCCTGTGCTGTTACAGTAGCTTCCTAAATGGTTTTCAGCTTCTAAATATCCCCTGTGATAAGCCACTCTCCACACAGGATTCAGAATAGCCTTTTAAAACTGTAAATAGGATTGTGTTTTTCATTTACTTTACCATTGGATTTGTTCACACTATACAGGTTTTTCGGTTGTTTCAGATAATTTTATTGAAGTATCACATACATACCTAAAATGCACACATTTCAATTGTACAGCTCAGCAATTTTTTGCCAAGCTATTACATCTGTGTAACCCAGGTCTAGATGTAGGCTGTTACAACATCCCTCTTTCAAGATGCAATCCCACTGTCTTCCCGGTTCCATCATTTCCATTAAAACATCAGTGATTTCTAATCTTATTGCTTGTTTGATAGCAATACTTATTTTCTCTGCCTTCTATTAAGAGTTATTTTTGTCCCAATTTTTCAGCACTTTGACTCTGATGTACAGAATGTGACTGTCTTTATTTTTTTCCTGCTAACATTTTTTAGGGCTTCATGAATCTGCGAGTTGTTGCCATCCATCAATTTTGGAAAATTCTTGGCCAATCTCTCTTCAAATACTGCTTATTCCCCTAATCTCTCTTTTTTGTCCTTCTTAGAGTCTAGTTACTCACACATTAGATCTTTTTGTCGCCTCTGTGGCAGCCATGGAGGTGTGCTTCTTGGATCTCCTTTCAAAGGAAGGACTTGCAATTCATCCAAAATGAATGCATTTAGTTGACAGGCCCTAGTTCAATGTCTCCAGGATCCACTTCAGCTTTCAGTCCACCTTCCCAGTCCACTCTTCCTTCCCAGTCCTCTGCAAATGACTGGCCATTTCCACCTAATGCAGGACTTCTCTACAGGGAAATCTTTGCTCTTGTGCTCCCTTTATGGTTGGCCAAGATTTTTCCAGGCCTGCAGCTCTCCCTGTTCAAATCCTTCTTATTCCCACCCCACTTAATTTTATGGGATTCATTTATGCATCCTGGCCCTATTCTGCTTCCTCTATCTTTTGTGTTTCATGGGAATCATCCTCAAAACAATTGTGTGCACTCCCAATTGTGTTTCAGTGTCTGCTTAGCCCTAAGCCTAACCCTAAACCTAAGGATACAATGCTTTGTATTAATAATTGTCAAATTTTCTGAGGAGAAATAGTGGTGGGAAATGTTGGGCTCACCTCAATTTTAGTTTACCTCTTTAAGGCTAGTCAAGTGAAGCTGTGGGAGTGGAGAAGGAACAAATAAATCCGTAGCTGGTTGTGATCAATTAGGTGTAAACACCACTGTACTCAGACCAGCTAAGTGTTCACCTCGATTTTATGTGGATTCTTTAAGGATGTTGGCTCTTTAGCCTTGCCTATCTTAACTATTTCCTGATGCCTGCACACAGATGTTTTGTGTGTGCATATTGTATAGTTGTACTTAGTGGGAGGATAGCCTAAAACCAGCTATTCCACCATAGCTAGAAGTGAAAATCCTTCCCACCAAGGCTTGAGACCTCTTCTTGTTAACTCTGAGTTGGTATTCATCAGCCCATCTTAGGAGCTCCCTCTTAAATTGATGTAGGAATTTTAAAAAGGGATGTCCTTGTAGCCTATGATAGTTGAAGAAATCTTTAAGTAGAAGGTGGAACTTCCTTCCCAAAGGGAAGCCTTGGATCAAATACCTCTATATTAATTTATTTTAGAACTCATATTCCTCTTCCATAAAGTTCTTTTCCCTAAATTCTAAGGATCTGTTTCTCTACTGAACTTTCACTCATTAATTCATTTTATGGTCTGAATAATTTTGTCTCCCCAAAATTCCTAAGTTGACACCTAATCACCAATATGATGGTGTTAGGAGATGGGGCCTTTGAGAGAAGATTAGGTCATGAGGGTGGGGCCCTCATGAATGTGATTAGTGCCTTTATAAAGACTCCATGGAGATTCCTCACCCCTACCGTCATGTAAGGACACAGGGAGAAGGTGCTGTCTATGAGCCAGAAAGCAGGCCCTCACCAGACACCACATCTGCCCTGACCTTGGACATCCAAGCCTCCAGAACTGTGAAAAATAAATTTCTGTTGCTTATAAGCTACACAACTAACAGTATTTTGTTATAGCTGCCCCAATAGACTAAGACACTCTGGAAATATTTACTGAGTATCTACACTGGCTTGGACTCTCCACTGGGAAAGACATAAACCTCATGAGTGAGTCCCTGCCTTGAGTAGCTCACAGTCTAGTGAAGAAAACATAAAGATTGACATCATAACACACAAAGTCCTGGAACAGAGTTGAGATCACCAATGCATTGGCTACTGGTGCAGTGGAATGGAGTTGAGGGATTTGAGGAAACTTTGGACTACTTAACTGCAGTACCAACAGCATGGCTTGGTACTGTTTACCATGAATATTCCAAATATAAGTTGGAGATGACACAAGAAGTGGGAGCATCCTACACTATCTACAGTAAGCCAATCAGCATAGCACAACTCCACTCAACACACGAGTGTCGTGTGTGTCTGAGCCTGAAGTCCTCCATGTCACTCTACACGTGTGACTCCGAGCAGCAGGCTGCCCAGCTGTGGGCTTGCCTCCCTGGGCACTGAGCCCTGGGATGCCCTCCAGCAATGCTGCAGTCCCCAGGGGATGCTGGGCTTTGACAAGGCAACATCAGCAACATCTGAAACTTGATCTTTATAAAACAGACTCTTTTGCTCATAATTCCTCTTTAAAGGAGATGCACCGATAGTTAAACCAGGGAGATCAGCATTCTCTTCTTTTATCCCGGAATTCACTGTTCTTCAGATAAAAAGAAATGGGCCACTGAATATGAGCAGAATTGCTTGCCATAGTACGATTGTGAGCAGTCTAGTCAGACTGCCTGGAGTGGGTTTCAGACTGTACCACTTCCTAGCCCTGTGTCTTCAGGCAATTACTCCCGTACCTCAGTTTCCTTACCTACAACATAGCACTTTTAATAGCACTCACCTCAGAGAGCTGCCATGAAGATTAAATTGTTATAAAGTAGCAGTTAGAACAGTGCCTAGCACATCTGAGCACTGAACGGATGATTGATACTATTAGGACTATTATTAATATTACTAACAAAGAGCATTTATGTGCCTGGAGGCATTAATGCAATAATAACCAATTCTAATTAATATTCACTGCTAAAAACTATCCAGTGATGGAATTTTCTTAAATGCATGTGGCATTTTCTATGAAAAATAAGGGAGTTTGATTTAAGCAATAGGACATCATACAATTCCAAAAAGTCCGTGTAAGATCCCTCTAAATGTCACTGTGCTGAACCACATCCTCCTTCACTCACCCCACTGGCTGTGTCTCCTGCTTCAGCTATCGAGGGCACACGTGCCCAGAACGCAGTATCGGAGATAATGGCCAAATAAAACCTAGCTGTACAAGGATATCATGAAAGAATTTTGGCAAAGTCGTTGTTCATATTCACTGAAAAACACTAGAACTTTCCGAAGTCACTTGGGGGACAGAACACTCAAGAGACTCTTTAGACAAAAGGGGCTCATATCCCACCCTGAGCCCTGGGGGTGGTGGAATTTTCATGCTCAGTCCACCCAAAATCTTGAATGTTGGAGTCATCAGGAAACAGACTCTCTTTAGAGGAAATCTTGTAAGGAATCCCCACATAGGAAGCAGGTAACAGCAGAGACACTCAGGTAGATTTAAGGTAGAATCTTCAGAACCTGTCCCTGTCGTCCACCCACACTTCCAAACTCCAAGACTCTCCTGCCACACCTCTTGGATATTCAGGAGTACGCTTTGAAAACTATGGAGATAAGTATCTAAAAGCCTTCCATCAACCATAAAATGCGACTCCACACGAGGTCTTCCGTGTTATAAATCATCGCAGGTGCACTACCAGTGGTGTTACCTAATGTGACACAATTAGTGGCATAGCCATATTTTTAAACGGCGTAGTTCTGACTATGTTAATTATCAAATGGATGGCCATTGGAAGTCACAACTTACCTTTTGAGCCCCAAGGGAAGAGAGAATTGCTTGGCTTATGCCTCTGATGCCAGTCATCTCCTTCGTCACTCAGCTGCAGCTAGCACCTAGCACCTTTAAGTTGGTGAAAGAATGAATCCAAGTTGTGTGAATATTAGTGTGTCTGGGATGAACAACACAGGAATTGAGACAAGAGTCGGTCCAGTGGATATTTTAGGAAAGTTGAGTGTCCCAGGAAAAAGCCTTAGGGCCAGGAACTTCTCTATTCAGATTTACAGATTAAGTAGCTGGGTAGAGACACGGTCAGGAATTTTGAGGTTTGCCTATAATAAACCAAAAATAAAATCACCCTGTAATCCCAGCGCTTTGGGAGGCCAAGGCAGGTGGATCACTTGAGGTCAGGTGTTCGAGACCAGCCTGACCAACATGGTGAAACCCTGTCTCTATTAAAAATACAAGAATTGGCTGGGCATGGTGGCGGGTGCCTGTAGTCCCAGCTTCTCCAGAGGCTGAGGCAGGAGAATCACTTGAATCTGGGAGACGGAGGTTGCAGTGAGCCAAGATCATGCCACTGCACTCCAGATCTGCACGACAGAGAGAGACTGCATCTCAAATAAATAAATTAATTAATAAAATAAGAATCCCAGAAATGGTATTTCTAATTTTTCAAAAGCAGTTCCAATCATGTATCATAAGACAGGTTCACTAAGAATCAGCCCCCAAAAGTTCTGACCTTCACTACTACAGTGGCCTTGAGGCTACCCCACACATGCATGGCAGCACTCAGCCCTGGCCAGCACCCCTGCTGCCCTGGGTGGCTTATCGATGTGGAGAAAACCATATTCCCACCTGTGATAATTATGCTCTTCTTAGGATGTAGCCGCTGTGCTTGCTCATTTACCATCAAAGCTGGGCAGAGTTCCAACAGATGCCCCAGGGATTCATCTTCAAGCCAACGAGTTCTCCATCAGGTTGATGGCACCAGGATGGACCAGTGGCTGCCATGATCTTGTGCCTCCCGCCGACTTTCTTTGGTGAGATGTGGCTTTCATCCAAGGAGATATGATGGCATGTTTTGTGTTAGCGGATCCAGCCTTATGTCAGCCGGCAGGTAAGGAAGACAATCTTGTCCTATCCCTGCAATGTGTGTCCATCCCAGTCCAGGTAAATCACTGCCCATCTCCTCTAGAAGGAATCCAGTGCAGTCAACTTGCCACTGAGTGGCTGGTAAGTGTCCTCAAGATATGGAGCCTTTTTGAGGGTGAAGCATGCGTTTCTGTTGCTGATGTGGCGTGTTGGCCGTACAAGAAGCCTGGGACCCATGCATGACTCCCACCCTCACCAACAGCGTTACCCTTTTCAGGTGTCATTGGGCCAGCATTGTGGTTTTGTGTCTTCTTTAGGTTTTAGTGCCTCTTCCTGATGGGTGTTAATTGTCAAATATTAATGTTCCACACAAAGATAGTTGCACTTCGTGCCCACTCCATATGTCCAGCCACAAGCCAAGATTTCCTTGTCCCCAGTATTCCAGCTTTTCCCCTTCCAAGCCCCTGACTAGCCAGCCAGACTGTTTGCCATTGCCCAGGTGTCTTTTCATTTTCTCAAAATTTATTCTCACTTTGAGCCACTTCTTGTTCCACATCAAGTGGATGGCCATGGACTCCCCACAGCCTCGCCCACTGGGAGGGCATTCCCGGCCAGGTCATGCAACATCACTCAGGCAGAAGATCCAAGTGCAGTGCTCGGATACTTTTGGGTGGCACCTATATGTCGGGATCAAAGCAACTCATTCATAAAGCGAGTGCTCAGGCCTTTTCTCCCCACCAGCTGGTTGTACGTGCCCCTCCACGTGGCGCTAAGCATGGGATGAGGGGGTGGTGGTGTTGAAACAGTTGCGAAAGTCTGGGGACCCGGGTTTCCTGCCTGTGCAGCCTGCTTGTGCCCTGTGGTTCTTCACATGCACGATCCACATGATGGATTACTGGGCTCATGCGAATCTTTGATGTGGTGGGTCTGTGGCAGGTAGTTGTCTCTGTGTGGTCACTCTGTGTCTAATGGCCAGGTGCTCTGTTTCCACTGGAACCCAGTAGAACACCAGGAGCTGTTTGTCAACAGGCATGTAATTCTCTGCTGCAGAGGGCATGGCCTTCTGGGAATCCTAGGGGATTGCCTGAGATTCTCTCGTTGCATCTTCTCCCAGCAATGACATCTCTAATGCCATGGGATCTGCCAAGTGGCAGGGTTGCTTGTACCGCAGCGTGGACATGCAAAATAGCTGATTCCTGCTCCGGGCTCCACAGAAAACTGGTAGTGGGAGCACCGTTCACAAGTACAGTCTATGCTGCCTGTGGAACCCAAGGAGGCCTACTACGCACTGCACCTGCTTCCTTGTGGCAGGATGGAGTGTTTTTTCTGTACTTTAAATGGGACACTCAGCATGTCGTTGGCTATTGAACCGCCTAACATTTTACGCTGCAGCAAGCATGGAAATTTTTGCACACTTTATCTTGTCATGATACTGCCTCCAGCCCAGGAACTGCAATAGGGCCACTACTCAGCCACGCCTGTGGTCTTGGTTGAGTCATCTACTGTGACCTGTGCCCTGTGGTTCTTCACATGCGCGATCCACATGATGGATTACTGGGCTCATGCGAATCTTTGATGTGGTGACTCTGTGACAGGTAGTTGTCTCTGTGTGGTCACTCTGTGTCTAATGGCCAGGTGCTCTGTTTCCACTGGAACCCAGTAGAACACCAGGAGCTGTTTGTCAACAGGCATGTAATTCTCTGCTGCAGAGGGCATGGCCTCCTGGGAATCCTAGGGGATTGCCTGAGATTCTCCCATTGCAGCATCTGTCTGGTTTTGCAGGGAAGGGACTGGGGAATTAAATGGAGGTAGGATGGGGCCACCATGCTCGCTTCCTTTCCGTCTTTACGAGTGGCACTGATTTTCACCATCTCCGCTGGGAAACGATATTGTTTTTATTTACTGCATGGCGGGGGTCAGGGAGTCACCAGACATTTTTGAATCTTCCACTTGAAGTTCCTCAGAGGGGAAGTAAAATGGCCACGTGTGCCTGGTCCCCTTGTACATTAGGGCCGGGAATATGCTTTGAGGCAGGCCTGTGGACCTGGGGGTCCAGGTGAGCCAGTCCTCGGCCAGGACGCCACGTGTTGCCTGATCTCCACCCCCTATTCTAGCACAGACGACACTTCAGTCCCTGGGTGCAAAACATGTCCCCTGGCTGCGCCCGCTGGAAGTCGTCACATCCTTGCTATTCCTCCTTCCTCAGGGTGTGACCGCCTGGGCCAATGGCTGCAGAGCCCTGTGGGATGTGTTGGAATCATTGTCAGGAACATCTGCTGGATTACGGGAGGCCTCTTTTAGGGACCCACCCTCTTCTTCTGTCCTTGGGCTCAGGCCCAGAAACGGGGAGAGAAGCTGTGATGCTTGCTTGGAGGACCTGTGCCCAGCCACCCCGGATTTCTTCCGATAGCATAAACTGTGTGGCACCTCCTTGGCTCCCCATTTATTTTCTATTTAAATATTCTCTCTTTTTTTTTTTGAGATGGAGTTTCATTCTTGTTGCCCAGGCTGGAGTGTAGTGGGGCAATCTCAGCTCACTGCAACTTCCACCTCCCAGGTTCAAGCGATTCTCCTGCCTCAGCCTCCTGAGTAGCTGGAATTACAGGTGCCTGCCACCATGCCCAGCTAATTTTTGCATTTTTAGTAGAATCGGGGTTTTACCATGTTGGCAGTCTGGTCTTGGACTCTTGACCTCAGGTGATCCTCCTGTCTCTACCTCCCAAAGTGCTGGGATTTCAGGCGTGAGCCACCACACCCAGCCTTAAATACTACGTTTCTCTGAAAATGTACGTGTTTTTCTAAAACTACTCTCTGTAGTTCAGGTCCTGAGCTACCCCTCCAAATGGGCCGCTAGTAACAAAAAAGCCTGAGCGCTGCCACTTGGCCTCTGTCGCTCCCGGTGCCATTGTTGCTATCAGCACGTCGAGCTCCGTGATGGCTTCTTTCTGCCAGTGCAGATCCACGGAGAACGGCCACCAAGGAGCCTCTCGGAGATTCCTATGTCCACTCCCCAATACATTCTTCATGGGCATTTCTGTTTTTTCAGGGAACTTGCTCCTACCATCTAAGTGTTGTTAAGTTTGTTGGCATAAACCTTTTCATAATATTCCCTCTTTATCCCCTTAATTCCCTAGGATCTGTAGTGATAATCCTTTTATTCCTGATCCTGGGAATTTATTTTTTGATCAGTGCAGGGAGGGGTTTATCGACATGGTTTATCTTTGCCAGCCTCTTCCTTGCCCAACTTCAGGTCCTGAATTTCCCTTTGATCCAGCTCCCAGGGATCCATGTCCACGTCTCCTCTTCCAGCCTCTGTGGCCCTGATGACTCAGCTCTTGGCTTGCTGCTGAGTCATGCGCTTCCTCCCTTCTGAGGCCCAACACCTTCATGGCTGGGATATGCTGAGCCTGGATCCTAGCTACTGGTCCAGGGCCTAGGGACAAAAGGAGGGAGAGTTCCTAGGGGATGCTGTGCAACTGGAGGGAGATGAGACTCTCTCTCTGTATTAGTCTGTTCTCACACTGCTGATAAAGACTGGGTAATTTATAAAGGAAAGAGGTTTAATGGACTCACAGTTCCACATGACTAGGGAGGCCTCACAATCACGGCAGAAGGCTAAGGCAGAGCAAAGGCACATCTTATGTGGAGGCAGGCAAGAGGGTGTGTGTAGGGGAACTGTCCTTTATAAAACCATCAGATCTCGTGAGACTTATTCACTATTACAAGAATGGCACGGGAAAGACCCGCCCCATGATGAAATGACCTCCCACCAGGTCCCACCTGTGACACGTGGGAATTATGGGAGCTACAATTCAAGATGAGATTTCTGTGGGGACACAGCCAAACCATATCACTCTGTGTGCTTCCCAGGAGGCCTTGCAGCACTCACAATGCACCTCCAGGCTTTCGCTGGCTGCCTCCGATACCTCTGTGACTCCCAGCAGAAGCCGTCCAATTCCATGTCCCTTACCGTTACTCCTGCCCCAGCACCTCTCACACACCTGAGATGTGGCACTTACGGTTCCCTTCCACGGTACATCGCCCCGGTTCACCCTGGTGCAGTTTTAGCCACGCCCCCCTGCATGTCAGGGCCGTCAGCACCTCATCCACCACCAATGGTACATTCTCGCTTCCAGCTGGCCAGCAGGAGATCCAATTCCAAAATCCCAGTTTAGAGTCTGTGACCTATGACTGCCCTGCCCATGAATTGTTCAGTCAGGTTCCCTGGGGAACAGACTCTGAGATGGAGATGAGTGTGCAGGGGCGTGTGGGGTGCTCTTGGGAATAGCACCTTTAAGAAGGTAAGAGAAGCAGAACTGGGCCGAGAGAGAAGTTGACCTGCTTCGGAGTTATCCCAAATCCGGGTGGGACGGGGCCTTGATCCCTGTAGCAGTAGGTCAGTGAATGTGGGTGCCCCCGGGGAGAGGCCCTAACGCTGGAAAGGCGGCTCCTTCATTGGGGGACAATTCCTGGAGAAGGGGAGCCCCAGGACCCCGCAGGCTGGAGATGAGGGTCTTTCTTGGAGGATCTGGGTGGGACAGCAGCATCCCTTCCACAGTGACCCAGCGATCTTCTCCAAAGGCTGGAGCTCACATGCAGAGACTGCTAGATGTGCTTCTTCATTTCTTCTCCATACTTACTCTTCTTGGAATAAATGTATCTTACGCAAAAACTAGTCCTCTCACTGACAACTCACGTGATCTTTTTAAATTGCCCCTTCAATTAAATGTGGATAACAACAGAATGGAAACCATAGTGTTTTTTGAGGGAGACAGAGATGATATGTATGAGGCCTTCTGCACACTACCAGTACCTCGGAGGAAGAGTTCGACATAAGCTGCTATTTTGCGCATTTGAAAGTGATTGTGGTCACTGTGCCCTCCTACACCCTTTTTAGAAGTGCAGTTGTACCTTAGAGTCTTGTCACTCAGAAATCCTGTTGGCCTCTTTCTGATATTTTTTCCCTAACCCTGATATCTTCACTGGAGTTTTCCTCTGAAATGAGCGCAGCTGGGCCTCTGCGATGGGGTTACATGTTGAAAAGGAACTGGGGAGCAAAGACGGGCAGGGAGAGACAGGCAGAGCCAGGTCCCATTTGATTACCAGGTTCAGCGTTACCAGTGCAGAGCCGTGGCCAGGTCTCAGGCACCTCCCTGTTGGTCTTCAGGGCTGCCCCTCCTGCCAGCTGCATGAGGCATCTATTTCCTGCCATGTCCCGGGGAGCCACAGAGTGCCACTGCGGGGGTCAGAGCCAGGGCGGGAGTGAGGACGCCAGGCAGCCACGGGTCCAGAGTCCGTTTTTTCCCTTAAGTATAATGGTTCTGAGGACACCATGTAGATCATTCCAAAAAGTCATTTTGCACACTTTGGAGGCTGTTTGCAACTGCTGACACTGCCCTTCGGGGCAAGTTGAAGTCCTTCCGCTTCTCACTGTATGAAGAGAACTGTAGCCTCATCAGAGTATATTCCACAGAACCAATTTATTTTTATTGGTCTTATCACGAGCATATTAGCAAGAAGATGCCACTAGGAATTTCCTAATGGATGGTACATCGCTGTTTGGGGGGTTAGAGAGGTAATTGGGGCAGTTATGTGTGAGCTGTATTCAGAAACCGACAGGGGAGACAAGGAAGCGTGGCTAACGATGCCCAACAACAACGCCAGGGAAACTCAACGGGAAAGAGCCCCTGTTGTTTGAAGCAAAACACAACATTTCTCTCTGTCAGTTATCCTTACAGTAAGATACACCCAGACCTAACAACCCTCCTTTACAGGAGGCTGACAGCTCCGCCTGTCAAAATTGGTTGGATGTCCAAATTAACTTGAAGTTAATCCACCCCTCAAAGGCCTATAAGAATCAGATCACAACATGTCTACATAATAAGTTCTTTGTGCCAGGAAATAGGAATTAAATTGTTTTAAAGCAATAATGTTAGGTAAGTAAAGGAAAAAAGGCTTCCTACTGGGAGATATTTGCTGAACAAAATTAAATATTATAAAACCATATTATTAAACTCTGTCAAAAAGGTATTAATCTTGTTACTTTGGCACGGTACTTTACGACTGTGGATCACGGCAAAGTTAACCTTTTGTGTTATCTTGCAGCCAACATGAACAGAGGATTGGAAAGAGTGAAAGAGTAAATACATCAGGAGTAGATGTTTGCAGCGTGGTGAGTTTGACCAAAACCAAAGCCAAAACTGTCTATTGGACGGGTACAGTTTCTGCTTCAAGGCATTTTGGAAACCACAGTAAGTCAAGCACACACCCTCACACACTCACGCACACAAACACGTGCCCGTTCCACTGCTTCTTTGCTTTTTGTTTTTTCCATCTGAAACCTATTCAAAGTGTGTGACAAGAGAATAGCTCCTTTCCAGGCCGGAATGTGCACCGTGTCTCCTTATGTCTGATGGTCTATACTCCTTGGTGCTGGAGTGAGTCCACCTTCTGCAAGGATCTTCTTTGCAAAAATCTCCCAGCACGGTCAAATGTCATCATAGCTCTGGTTTTTTTTTTGTTTCTTTGTTTATTTTTAAGTAATAGCCAACGTTTTCCACTGACTTACCATGTGCCAGTCACACCACTAAGTGCTGTTCATCCTCAGAGCAAGACTATGAGAACATAGTACACTGTCACTAGATCCATTTTATAGAGGAGGAAACTGAGTCCAGTGTTGGTCTGAGGTTTCGGTCATGCTCCAAAGGCCACACTCACCGTCATGACACGGTGTGGCCTCGGCCAGTGCGGGGAACCATGGCCTGCATCAGCAAATGCTCAGAGGACAAGCAAGCTTTCCTCCCACTTGTTGCACACCAAGGCCCTTCATTTTCAGGTTCTCTCCCATCTCTCTTTGTTTCCTCTTTCTTTCTCCTGCTCCTTTCTTCTTGTTTTCATTTCTTTCTTAGCTTCTCTTTCTTTCTCTTCTAAATGGTTCTGAAGGCAACATGACCACCCGAGCTAAAATAAAATCCACCTATACTTTCCAATCATGGCCGCAAATCTAAGCATCTACCCATTTTCCCAGCCAGGGAAGGTGGCGTGATTTACAAGAAACCACAGAAACACTGGGGTCACTGTATTGTAAAATAAAACATCTTCATATGATTCACTCTTTTAAAACGGACGGCATATTCCCTTCCTGCGGCTGCTGTAACGAATTACGTTTCGTGGCTTAGGACCACACAAGCCTCTTATCCTACAGTTCCGGAGGCCGGAGGTCCAGTATGGGCTGCAGGATTGGTCCTGGGGGTTCCGGGGCAGAAGTCTCCTTACCCCTCCCAGCTTCTCGAGGCCACCTGCCTTCTCTGGCTTGCGGCCTCCTCCTGGCATCACTGAGCTCTGCTTCTAGCTGTAAGCTGGTCATCTCTGACCAGTGCTCCCTGTGCTACAATCATTAACAACATTGGGAATGTCCTGTGCAAATGGATTTGAAACAAGGCAACTCAGCTCTCAGTAGTTACGCCTGGGCATCGGCACTGCATACCCACTCCTTAGAAGGTGCTAAACTTGATAGGAGTTGAAACGTGAAGCATCTCCCCTCTTGGACTCAGGACATAGCTTAGGATACAGGACACCTTTGTAAAGAAGAAATAATAATAATAATAATAATACAAGTTTGCAAATGCCAAGTGCCGTCAGGGTTGTGAGTTAAGTTACTTACAAGCTGTCTCCTGTAGGAACTTGACTTTGACCCAAGCCTACTGTGGTCCCAGGAATGCCCTGTCTCACCAACAACTCCTGGAGGTTGAATTTGCAATCTCTAAGTAGGAAGGTAGCAGAGAGTTGTGGGGGACACCGTGCCACGCATGATGGCATCTGTCTCGGCCCTAGTGGGAAAGAATTGTGTGATGAGGAAGTCCCTTAAGCTCCAGTGCCTGCGTTTCCCTATCCGTAGAATAAACGTATCAGTGAGAACGACTCTATCTTCATCCCTAGGATGCTCTCAGTTTGGGGAAAACTATAAAAAGTAGAAGCAGCTGTGATGGCTTGGGCCCTGAGACCCCTCTCCAGGTGTTCCTCCAGCAGTCCTGCCGTGGGAGCTCTGCACAGGCCACGGGATCACGTGTGGGGCCATCTCCACCTCCATCCCTGGGCCCAGGTGCAGTCTCTCTGTGCCAAAGCCTCTGGATTTCCAGCCCCTGGAACAGTGCCTACATCACAGTAAGGGCTCCAGTGCCGTGTTGACCGAATGCCGGAACAGAATAAAGTGACCCTGGAGGACACTAGGGGTGTGCCTCAGGCATACGCCCTGAGAAAAGTCAGAACGAGAGGGATTCTTTCCCAGCACAAGTCACTGCCCTTTAATCTGCTTTGAGTCTGCATTTTCTTTCTCGGCATGCCTGTGATTAACACATTCTCAGCCTCCCCGAAAGTGCCCATCAGGGCTCCCCTCTGCTTCATGAGATACACATATGCTTCGTTTGATTATTTCTGTCAATGACTCAAGCTGGACTTACCATAAGGTGACTCACTAAACACAGGTGCCATGCGATTGCCCGGGACCACAAGGAGCCAAAGGGGAGCTGCTCCCAGGTGTCCTTAGTTCACCCGCTCCACACAGTGGGCCTTGCCCGGGTTACCCCAAGTCCTGTGCCAGTTCGGGGGAGCAGGTATTCTTGGCTTATTCTTAAACGGAGCAGGCTTTAGATTTCCTAATATAGAATTTAAGTCTGGATTTTAATGAGCATATGCCCTGTACTCGAGAAAACAGGACCCTACGAGACAAACAAACAAATCATTACACTGTGGCATTGTATGATCAGTGATAAGGAATTTACATTACACTGTGGCATTGTATGATCAGTGATAAGGAATTTACACATCACTCATAGCTCGAGGAAACCATAGGAGAGATAAGGATGTTTATTTGCAGCCATCAAGAGAAGAAGATGGTACAAAGAGGAACTGTGAACAAAAGGTAAGGGGTTAATTTTAAATTAAGAAAATGTGAGTCTAGAAAACTAGAGAGAAAAGAAGAAAGAAGCTGAAGAGAAGGAAGGAAGGGAAGAGGAGGGAGAGTGAGACACAGGGGAAGGCAGACAGGCCCAGTGGGGAGAACACCCGGCAGAGGCAGGGCCTCCACATGCAGGCCCACTGAGAGTACCGCCCCCATACCCCTGCCCCGGGGTGAAGGGCTGTGTCCCCAGCCATGGGAGTCCCTGCCCCGGGGTGAAGGGCTGTGTCCCCAGCCATGGGAGTCCCTGTCCCGGGGTGAAGGGCTGTGTCCCCAGCCATGGCAGTCCCTGCTCCCTGAGTCCTCACGGTCAACTCTGGGAATTATCTCAGGTGAAGAACAGAACTGCCTTACTCAGGGCCACAGCTCCAGGAGCTACCCACATCCTAGATCAGTCCATGTGGGGTGTTCGTACCACCCAGCCCTTGCTCCGTGGCTCTGGATACCCTGGAAGGGGCCCCCAGCTTTAGTTTCCCTGCGGGCCCATGAGGCCGCTCACCTTCTCCCTCTGCCTCGCCTGCAGGTGTGGACCCTCTCCCAGCCACCAGGCTCCCTTCCAGAGCTGGTTCCTGGGGAGCCTCCCCTGTGGCATCTCCCTGCGGCATCCCCCTGCGGCATCCCCCTGCGGCATCCCCCTGCAGCATCCCATTCAGATCCCTGTGTTTGAGCTGGGTTTCTCAAAGGGTGGTCTCCAAACTCACCGAGAGCCCCACAGCGGTGAAGAGTTCTGTGCCACCCAGACCTTTAGAGTCAGCTTCTTTGATGATGTGTCCTGAGTATCTACACTTTTAACAAGCTCTTCAGGTAATTTGTTGCAAACTAAATTCAAGACACACTGTTTCAGAAAGTGCGGGGCCGGCCGGGCGCGGTGGCTCAAGCCTGTAATCCCAGCACTTTGGGAGGCCAAGACGGGCGGATCACAAGGTCAGGAGATCGAGACCATCCTGGTTAACACGGTGAAGCCCTGTCTCTACTAAAAAAAAAAAAAATACAAAAAACTAGCCAGGCGAGGTGGCGGGCGCCTGTAGTCCCAGCTACTCGGGAGGCTGAGGCAGGAGAATGGCGTGAACCCGGGAGGCGGAGCTTGCAGTGAGCTGAGATCCGGCCACTGCACTCCAGCATGGGTGACAGAGCTAGACTCCGTCTCAAAAAAAAAAAAAAAAGAAAAAAAGAAAAAGAAAGAAAGAAAGTGCGGGGCCAAAAAGACCAGACGAAGGAATGTTACAGGACTTTAATTTCTATCTATGGCACCTGTAAAAGATACTAGGTCCTTTATAAAATGTTGGCTCCTAATAACATCAGGTGAGTGCTCCTCCCATTTCATGAAGGAGGTCCCTAAGTCTTCACCTGGACGCCCTAATTTGTTATGGACAAATTCAACACATTTCATTCTCAAGGAGCATCTGTGTCTCGCTCCCTCTTCGCCGCAGTGAACTATCAGACAGCTGTCACTCTCCTCGTCCTTCCTGCTACTGCTTGGGGGATGGCAGGGAATTGATGTCATTTCAGAGTCTGTCTTAATCTATTTTGGCAGCATGAGGATGGCATACTGTATCCTATAAAGAATGCCAAGTGACTTATCAAACTGAGTGATGTCGTGTGGCCAATAAATTGTCCCGGGCCACAGCAATATGATTCCACTCAGGTCTCCACATCCGAGCCATAGTTCAGGTGACTCCTGGCTGCGGGTGACATGTCCCCAATCCTTTCCTTTCCTGCAGCTAATCCTCTTGAATCCGTAGTTGCTGCCCTAGGCTCTTCTCCAGGGGCCAGGGCTGCTGTTCCTGTACTTTACCCTCCTTTGTTGGGGAAAGAGGATCACAGAGAACTGCAGGTGCGTCCTTGGATTTCTTCTTCTCTGAAGCCGCGTATTAGAGCTTGCTTGTGGGTGAGTGAGTCGCCCTCGATTTGATGACTTTTGGCCTTTGCACCTCGGTGTTGACAGCGGGTTCCATCGCCTTGCCCAGGAGTGCCACTCTCCAGGTCATTGCAGTGTCAAAGGAGCAGCACCCGCCCTGAGGACCATCTCTCTGGTCTGGGGGGAACCCCTTGCTCTGCCTCAGATCACTGCAGGCCACAAACACCTCATTTTGATCCCACTTCAGGACTTGTGCTGAGTGACCTCACGTGTTCCGTGGCCTCATGTATTAATCTTCCTATGGAGAATACATCAAAAGGTTTCCTTAAAGACAAGGTAGAGTGCAGCCACCCCTCTCCACGCAGCTTGTTGGAGAAGAGCAGGGCAGTGGGGAGCGTGGCAAGTCGGGTCAGGGAGCAGCACAAGGTTGGGGTCCTGCGGTTTCCCGGCTAGCTAAGCAACGCAAGCGGGGACTGGGGTTTGAGTCTTGATGGCCGAGTGGCTCTGTTCTGGTGCCAGCAACTGGCCCCATGGTGACATGTATCTGTCCAGGCCTATTTTGATATGTTGGTGAGCTGAGGAGTTAGAAATCAAAAATAGTGGATTTTCCTTTAGCCAACCCCAAATTGTGACAAGGAGAATCAAAAACAAGACAGCAAGTCTCTGGGGACCAAGATCGACTCAGAAAGCTTTTGTCTGGTGGGAAGTCAGTCCAGAGTATTACACAGAAGGAGTAGTAAAGCACAGAAGATCCACGTGTGGCTCATTTTCCAATTCTTCGGAAGAAAAATACTGTGGGCCAGTGAATTGCACCCTATAGCTTAGATCCAAGTACTGTGTCTATTTGAAATATCCAGATAATTTAGGGAGAAGGTTCAGAATTATTTGGCTTTAATTAACTGGATCTAACTAGAGAATGTTAAGTAACCCTAAGAATTTCCCAAGCATATATGGGAAAACTACATCTATTCGTCCTTGAGTGCCACCTGATTCTAAAACAAACAGTATTCTAAATCCTTTCCTATTGGTTTGTCTCTAGAAAATATTTGTTATGCATTTAAGGCCAAAGAGCAAAAACAAACATGGACACATTAATTCACAGAGGGAATGTAGGACTTCTGACAGGCAAAAGATGAAAGGCTTCACTTTTTTCCTCACCTTTTATCCTGAAGTTAACACCTTCAGGAAGCTGGCTTAAAGAGATGCTGAGATTTAAGAAATAAACTGGAGGGCTGTTATTACACAACTTGTTTTTACACGGAGGTTGCATAGATCAGACCACGCCCTTCGGAGCATCCCAGCGACCCCCTGTTAGAGTCCATAGAGGCAGGCTTCGTTTGACCTGAGCTCTGAACTCCACCCTGACTCTGTCACTGAGAGTCGCAGTGCTGTGCTGGTGAGAGGCCTCTCGAGGGGAGAAAGCCCCCTGGTTTGTAGCACATGCTGATTCCTGTGGTGTAAACATTCCTGAGTGTATTTTCCCCCTGGGTGTCAGGAGCCAGTCCAAGGTGGCTCCGCACACCACTGCCTGCTGCAGGATGATGAAGAGAGCATGTCACTCAGGTCGTCCACAAACATTTGTTAATAATTCGTCCCATACCTCTACTCAGCAGACCCAGCCTCACCTCTGGCGAGACCAAAGGGAGTCTCCGGAACCCCCCAAGGAACTGCACCTGGTTTCTGACTGTACTTTGGGCTCTGGATAGTGCAGGCCACTGAGCACACATGAGATGCCAGACTCCAGGCTCCCAGTGTGTCCCAAACGACAGGGATGTCTGCTTTTCGCAAGCTGAGATCTGGCAAGCCTTAAATCTTGTTGGAATCTTCAACTGCAGATTTCAATAAGAACTTTTAGGGCCTTATCAACCAGAAAGTGGAAAGAGTAAGAGGGAAGCATTACCATCATGGGAATAAAAACTCACTGGGTCAAAACGCTGATGAATTTATGAAATGTCGGCTCCACTCCAGGAGAGACACGGCTGTAAGGTTCTCCATCCTCTCAATGACCCCAAAATAAGATCCACTGGCTGGCAGGTTACTGCAATGAGCATTTTGTTACAAGTAGCTTCTAATGGTCTAAAATGTCACTTAAAAGAGTCAAAGTACAAACAAGTAAAACAGCGTATGTGGCTACTGTAGAGGTCTGAGCCACACCTGCCAGGCCCACATCTGCGAGGAGGTGACGGGGAGAGCTCCCACACCTGCAGGGGCTGCAGGCTCCAGCCCAATCCTCTCCTTACTGACCCTCGGCACGCTCCCGCGAATGAGATGGTGCTAAGTGCAAGGGAAAAATGTACGGCCATTAGTTAGTCATCAGCAACTTAGCTCCAAACTGCAAGTCAGGTTCCAGCCTGAGGAAGGGGGTTTCTAGGGGACGGAAACCCAGGATCTGGCTTTTGATGGGAAGGGTCACTTCGGCAGGGCTAACAAAAAAAGAAAAGACAAACATCAACAATGAGAAGAAAGAAGAGGCAGACGTCATCTTAAATCGAAAAGAAAGGAATTCTTGTGTGTCCTCCATGGGCACAGTGCTTTGTCCATAAGAAAAGGTTAGGGGGATGTATTCTAATCATGTTCTACAGAAATCCGAGGCAGTCCCCCAGCCCCCATAGGCCCATCTGCACCCAGCACAGCCCTGACCATCTCTGACCACAGTTGGGTGCTCATGACACAAGATTATCCCCCTTGACAGCCCCTCCCTTCTAGAACATTCTGCCATCTTCTGAGTTTCAGTGTCATCAGATCTCTGAGGTCTGCGGAACCCAGGACCTTCTAAGATGAAAGTGGTGCTGTGGCTGGCGTGGTCCTGTTGGTCCCGCCTGCGGGGTGGGTTACCTTTAAAGAAGAGTCAGGTGTCCCCGAGGCCCAGGTTTGCTTCTCTGAGTCTACTTTCCCCACCCCCAGCCCCACAGAATTTACTTAATTAATGTTTTTCATGGGAGTGTCTCACCATTCCCATATATTTACTGAACTATTTGCTGCTGCAAAGGAAAATGATTGTTTTTATTTATTTGAACTTCTGAATATCTCCCATTGTCTGTTTTACTATTCAAAATTCCAGCACTTTAATAGTCTTAGGAGAGGTGAGTTGGAAATCTTTGTATATTCGTAATTCTATGAAATAATTGTTTACCGGGATTATTTCAGTCTGTAATCGTGTCTTTGTTTTCCCCTGTGAAACATACCGTGCTCAAATGCCTTTGTTCAATTCTCAGGAAGGGAAGAGCATGACACCAGTTCTCCCCGAGAGATCAAAGGGAGATTCCGACGCAGGTCTCCAGGCCGCTCGGTAACGCGTCGCCTAACTCGCCCTCCATTGATCCCCAGGATGTAAAGCTCTACTTGGCGTCTGGGACAGTGAGACTGGCTGTGGGAAGCTTCCCTTCCGCCGTCTGGTGCTTGGAGGCCAGGCACATAGAGACGTCTCTCTGAGTTCTTGACCTTCGTGGGTCTGGAATAACAGGCAGGAAGATGCCCCTGAAGGGAGCATTTGGAGAGAGAAGCAGGACCCCGGAGGCATCAATGTCCTCGCTGTGGCACCATCATGTCTCTGCTCCATGGAGAAGAAAGGAAAACGGGAGCCTCTTTGCTGCAAAACCGAAGAGGCCAAGCTCCCAAAGCGAGAAGCAAAACATAGGCGAGGAGCAGCATCGCACACCCCGGTAGGATGCCCGCCCTGTTGCAGGGTCTGGGTTTGCTCACAATATGTCTGCTTGGGGTGGACGACAGCTGGAGACTGGTGAGAAACCCTCCCTGCCTTAGTCATGGCCCAGGCCCATCGAGCCATCTTGCCCATGGACACACAAGGCAATTTCCAGAGGCCTGCAGAGCCCATTGCTCTCACTCCTAGGAAAGGGGAGGCCGGGAAGCCTGGGCTGCTCAGGGGAGGCCTGTCCCCCAGTGAGGGAGGGGCTTCGGGAGCAGACCCAGGTCTTTTCTGTGGAAATCCTTACACCTTATGTAAAGATCCCATTGAGTGAAAGGCTCTTGAATTCACTGTTGACCTGCGGTCACATAATCAAATTCATTTCAGCCCTTACTGCATCCTATAAGCTTTCCTAACTCAAACCCATATTCATCCCCTATCCATCTCAAAACAATGGGATTTTGTGAACGGAACCCATGGTAATTTTTTCAAACACTCCATCTATAGAGATCTGTGGACCTGAAGAAGCAGTAGAACCACAGGGAGTTTGATAGGGCAAGATAACTCCAAAGTTAGTTAAGAGTGAAATCAGGGCTGCCAAAGATTAAGTCAGCCCAAGACAGACTGACCACGCCCAACCGGTACATGATGACCTTGTGCGTCTGAGCACAGGGCCCTTCACCATCACCCCTCCGTCTCAGTGCCTGAGCCCTCCATCACCTGAACACGGTGCTTCTAACCATTATTGCACCCCCAGACCCCAGTCTGCCTTCAACCTGGCATTAAACAAAGAGCACTACATCTTTTCCCAATGGCCAACCACACGCATCCACCCTGGCACATGCACACCTGAAAGGTAAGGCCCCTGAGTCAGTGCTGAATAAGCTCTTATTTCCCTGATGCGACTTGACCTCAGAAGTCCTTTTCACCAATGCAGCTTAATTTTTTTGTAAATAGTTCCCAGTCCATGTGGAATTCAACGCTGAGTGGTTCTCCTGTTAGAATGTGTCATGTATGTTCACTGCCTGGCCTGTCAGTTCTCATTACTCTCTGCTCGCCATGCGTCTCTCCCTGCATTTCTAAGCAGAGTCTGTTGTATTGTCAGGAAGATCCCCTAATAGCCTCTGCCTTGGTTCCCAAGCCCTTTCTTTTCTTTTCTTCTTTTTTTTTTTTTTTTTTTTTTTTTTTGACGGAGTTTCGCTCTTATTGCCCAGGCTGGAGGGCAATGGCGCAATCTTGGCTCACAGTTCCCTCCGCCCCCAGGTTCAAGTGATTCTCCTGCCTCAGCTTCCTAAGTAGCTGGAATTACAGGCATGTGCCACTACGCCCGGCTAATTTTGTATTTTTAGTAGAGACAGCGTTTCCCCATGTTGGTCAGGCTGGTCTCAAACTCCCGACCTCAGGTGATCCGCCCCCCTCGGCCTCCCAAAATGCTGGAGTTACAGGTGTGAGCCACCGCACCCAGCTTTCTCAGCCCTTTCTCCCAGGGGATCCCTGATTTCATATTTTCCTACTCTGTCAATTCCAGCAGACCTAGAACGTATTTCAAATTGCTTCAAAGTTTCAGAATACTGCACAAATTAAAACTAATAAAAAGCCACAGAAATCCTAGAAGGAATAAGGAGGCAGTAGAAAAGTGGTTTCCTGGGCTCTGAAAAAGGGCTCAAATTATTTATGGGAATCAAAGTAAGTAGGGAACCAGTTTGGTTCGGGTTCTAGCTCAGGGGACAATGAAGTTCCACTTAAACAGATTTCCAAAGGCCGTTAATGGCAGCTTCTTTCTACCACGTGGAACCTGAAACAGCAAGTGCCTTCTGGTCTGGTCCTCTGTGGTACTGGACCCGCTCAGTTCTGTATGAGCAGAGAGAAGGGTTATCTGGGAGGACATTGTCTGGCGGCTCAGACCATTCCAGCTGTTCAGTCCCAATAATTCAGTTCCAAATTTACTTTTTTTCCTTAACGAAAGAGTCTTCATTGCTCCAGTGCTCCATTTTAATGTGCCTTATATACAGTATTGATTTTTTTTTTTTACTCTGCATCTTATTTATTTATTTATTTATTTATTTATTTGAGACAGAGGCTGGCTCTGTGGCCCAGACTGGAGTGCAGTGGTATGATCTCAGCTCACTTTAACTTCCGCCTCCTGGGTTCAAGCAATTCTCCTGCCTCAGCCTCCTGAGTAATTGGTATTACAGGCTCCTGCCACCACGCTCAGCTAATTTGTTTGCATTTTTAGTAGAGATGGGGCTTCGTCTCTGTGGCCAGGCTGGATTTGAACTCCTGATCTCAAGTGATCTGCCCAACTCAGCCTCCCAAAGTGCTAAGATTACAGGTGTGAGTCACTGCGCCCAGCCTGCATTTATTTCCTAAGTACAAGGCAATGGTTTGAATGCAGGCGTGTGCTGTGAGTGCAAAGATGGTCACCGTCATGTGGCCATAGACATCTGTGATTTCTGTGATGACCGGCAGGACAATATTCAGGAGCAAGGCTGTTTTGAGAGAAGTGCCCTGCACTGTTGAGGAAGGATGAAACGTACTCTCCCCACTCACCTCTTCAGACGTACACCTCACTCCCCGCCCCTACACCGTCTAATCGCAGTGCAGTGTGGATCTCGGGTTAATATCATAACAACAGCAAAAACAGCAACACAGATGGAGCTGAGAAGCCCCAGCCAGAGTCAGACAGAAGCAAAATAGTGGCTGCCTGCGTAATCCAGCTTCTCCCCCACCTCTAAATTCTAAATTCTCTTCCTGCCAGGTCAATGGCATTTGAAATTTCTTTAGCTAGAAACAGGTGCTTTTGTTTTGTTTTGTTTTTTCCATAATTGAAGAAGGCTTTAAAGAGGAAACATTCCGAGTGAGACGGAACATATTGGTAACCATTTCTCCTCCAAGTGGTGAGAAGTTGGCATCAAATTCCTCCTTTCCTGAAGGTTACCATTAAAGGAAAGAGAAGGTCACTAAACAGAGGGGCTGCCACCCCAGTGAAAGACTCCCCAGTGTTCTGGTGTTACTCCCCTCTAGCCTTGTTTTGGTCACAAGTCGCGTTGGTGGAAGAGGCAATGGTTGTCTCATGGCTAAATACTCAAAAAACTCTCAGGGTTGTGCCCCCGGCCCTGGAATTATGAGCTCTCGTTTCCAGACGGCTTGGTGTTCAACAGAGAGATTATCTTCCAGGGTACGCGATTCTTTCTCTACACTGAATTGGGAGCTCAGTCTGCCGCTAGACGATGCATGTGGGCAAAGTTAACCAGGGTGATTTCATTCCTGATCAAACAAAGCGACATACAATTTCTGAATCAAAATCGATGGGAAGCGTATGGTGAAATATGGCGACCCTTGCAGGTCTCCCCTTAGAGTATCTTGTTCAGTGATCACAGCAGTGGAAAAGCACCATAGCCCTCTTGAGGAAGAACGGCCAAGACCCAGCCCCTGTAGAAATAAATGCTGCCTCCCCCTGCCAAGCAAAGTGGCCCAGTCCACAGAAGAAGGAAAGAGAGAGAGCCGAGGAGGACGGATGCACTTGATACTGGCTGTAGCCTAAGCCAACTGTCATCGCTAGGCTTCCTGATTTTGCTTTACCTTCCTTTAATTTAAAAAGTACTCCTTTTCTTCTTTCTGCTTACCATCTAAAAATATATATGTATTGGGCTGGGTGCAGTAGCTCACACCTGTAATCCCAGCACTTTGGGAGGCCAAGGCAGGCAGATCATTGGAGGTCAGGAGTTGGAGACAAGCCTGGCCAATATGGTGAAACCCTGTCTCTACCAAAAATACAAAAATTAGCTGGGCGTGGTGGTGTACGCCTGTAATCCCAGCTACTCGGGAGGCTGAGGCAAGAGAATTGCTTGAACCTGGGAGACGGAGGCTGCAGCAAACCAAGATGGTGCCACTGCATTCTAGCTTGGGCAACAGAGCAAGACTGTCTCTCTCTCTCTCTCTATATATACACACACACACACACACACACACACACACACAAAATTTATATACATCTTGTGTGTGTGTATATATATAATTTACATACATCGTGTGTGTATATATAATTTACATACATCTTGTGTGTATATAATTTACATACATCGTGTGTGTATATATAATTTACATACATCGTGTGTGTATATAATTTACATACATCGTGTGTGTATATATAATTTACATACATCGTGTGTGTATAATTTACATACATCGTGTGTGTGTTTATATATAATTTACATACATCTTGTGTGTGTTTATATATAATTTACATACATCTTGTGTGTATATAATTTACATACATCGTGTGTGTATATATAATTTACATACATCGTGTGTGTATATAATTTACATACATCGTGTGTGTGTATATAATTTACATACATCGTGTGTATATATAATTTACATACGTGTGTATATATAATTTATATACATCGTGTGTGTATATATAATTTACATACATCGTGTGTGTATATATAATTTATATACATCGTGTGTGTATATATAATTTACATACATCCTGTGTGTATATATAATTTACATACATCGTGTGTGTATATAATTTACATACATCTTGTGTGTGTTTATATATAATTTATATACATCGTGTGTGTATATATAATTTACATACATCGTGTGTGTATATATAATTTACATACATCGTGTGTGTATATATAATTTATATACATCGTGTGTGTATATATAATTTACATACGTGTGTATATACATAATTTACATACATCGTGTGTGTATATATAATTTACATACATCGTGTGTGTATATATAATTTACATACGTGTATATATATAATTTACATACATCGTGTGTGTATATATATATAATTTACATACATCTTGTGTGTGTTTATATATAATTTACATACATCTTGTGTGTATATAATTTACATACATCTTGTGTGTATATATAATTTACATACATCGTGTGTGTATATAATTTACATACATCGTGTGTGTATATATAATTTATATACATCGTGTGTGTATATATAATTTACATACGTGTGTATATATAATTTATATACATCGTGTGTGTATATATATAATTTACATACATCGTGTGTGTATATATAATTTACATACATCGTGTGTGTGTATATATATAATTTACATATATCTTGTGTGTGTTTATATATAATTTACATACATCGTGTGTGTATATAATTTACATACATCGTGTGTGTATATATAATTTACATACATCGTGTGTGTATATAATTTACATACATCCTGTGTGTATATATAATTTACATACGTGTGTATATATAATTTACATACATCGTGTGTGTATATATAATTTACATACATCGTGTGTGTGTATATAATTTACATACATCTTGTGTGTATTTATATATAATTTATATACATCGTGTGTGTATATATAATTTACATACATCGTGTGTGTATATAATTTACATACATCGTGTGTGTATATATAATTTATATACATCGTGTGTGTATATATAATTTACATACATCGTGTGTGTATATATAATTTACATACGTGTGTATATATAATTTACATACATCGTGTGTGTATATATAATTTACATACATCGTGTGTGTGTATATAATTTACATACATCTTGTGTGTGTTTATATATAATTTATATACATCGTGTGTGTATATATAATTTACATACATCGTGTGTGTATATATAATTTACATACGTGTGTATATACATAATTTACATACATCGTGTGTATATATAATTTACATACATCGTGTGTGTATATATAATTTACATACGTGTGTGTATATATATAATTTACATACATCGTGTGTGTATATATAATTTACATACATCGTGTGTGTATATAATTTACATACATCGTGTGTGTATATATATAATTTACATACATCTTGTGTGTGTTTATATATAATTTACATACATCTTGTGTGTATATAATTTACATACATCGTGTGTGTGTATATAATTTACATACATCGTGTGTGTATATAATTTACATACATCGTGTGTGTATATATAATTTATATACATCGTGTGTGTATATATAATTTACATACGTGTGTATATATAATTTATATACATCGTGTGTGTGTATATATAATTTACATACATCGTGTGTGTATATAATTTACATACATCGTGTGTGTATATATAATTTACATACATCGTGTGTGTGTATATAATTTACATACATCTTGTGTGTGTTTATATATAATTTATATACATCGTGTGTGTATATATAATTTACATACATCGTGTGTGTATATATAATTTACATACATCGTGTGTGTATATAATTTACATACATCGTGTGTGTATATATAATTTATATACATCGTGTGTGTATATATAATTTACATACGTGTGTATATACATAATTTACATACATCGTGTGTGTATATATAATTTACATACATCGTGTGTGTATATATAATTTACATACGTGTGTGTATATATATAATTTACATACATCGTGTGTGTATATATAATTTACATACATCGTGTGTATATATAATTTACATACATCGTGTGTGTATATATAATTTACATACATCGTGTGTTTATATATAATTTACATACGTGTGTGTATATATAATTTATATACATCATGTGTGTATATAATTTACATACATCGTGTGTGTATATATAATTTACATACGTGTGTGTATATATATAATTTATATACATCGTGTGTGTATATAATTTACATACATCGTGTGTGTATATATATAATTTATATACATCTTGTGTGTGTATATATATAATTTATATACGCCGTGTGTGTGTGCACGTGTGTGTGTATATATATAATTTATATACATCGTGTGTATATATATAATTTATATACACCGTGTGTGTGTGCACGTGTGTGTGTGTGGATATATATATAATGCATTGATGTTGGCAAAATGTGTCATGTATTCCACAGGCAGGATCCTGCTAGGATCGCCATGGGATGGGCATCAGTCGAGACCGTCCACCTGGAGAGCCAGGACTCCACAGCACCAACTGTGGGTGAGAGGGTTCTGTATACCTTGGGTTTTCCTCCCGCGGGTGAGAAAGTGAGCACATTTGCAGTTGGAGCAGCAGGACTCCATTATGTTGAGGGCGGAGGTGGGGGTGACGTGGACATCAGCACAAAGAAGAGAGTGTGATATGCGCTCAGTGGCCAAGCTGTGGACCATACCATGGCTGTGTCTTTAGTCTTCCTAGCAACCCCTCCTGACCCTGTTCAGGTAGCAAGTCCTATCTCTTGGCCACAGGGAAGGCATGTGAAACACCCTGGGTTGATCATAGCATCTTACCTCCCCAATCAGGTGGCAGACCCACTGGGTGAGCACCAGAGGAAATGAAGCAATGGAATTCTGTAATGGGACTTATACGTTGAGTGCAAATAAACAGAAGACAGTGAGTGCCAATGCATCTGATGGTGGCACTTAGTGGGAAGTCCACAGGATTCCCCTGCAGAGATTCCTGGAGCTACCCTAATCCCTCCCTTTCCTGAGCATTGATTTTTCTGATTTTCTCAATTTTTTAATAAGTTAGAATTCTTTCCTGTGGCTTGCAGAACAGAACCTAAACTAACACTGAGTACCACCCTCTGGAAGAGAAGCAGTGGCCCTAAGATTCTTCAGAAAGAGAGAGAGTTCCTGAGGAATGGATCTTTAACCCCTGATCTAGATTGGCGAATATGGACTGTTCATGGTGACCTTAATTCTTGATTGTGGCAGGAAGCACCAGTAAGGTATGCCACTCATGAAGACCTGACCGGGTTCCAGTGAAGAAGCATTTTAATCCAGTCACACGCCGAGGCTCTTTATCTGATGTCAGTGAAGCTTTTCTTTTTGGTTGACCATGAAAAGAACCCCAGTGGGATCAACATCTTCCCAGGTCCCAAAAATATAAACAGGGGACTCCCAGCCTTCAAATTCACCCTTTCGGACATGGGTGTTTTCACGTCTCCGTATCGGTGGCTGAGGGAATGAGCCCTGAACTGGAAGTTACCAGACAGGATTGTCTCCAGCTTGGCCAGTTGTTCAGTGAGAATTGCTCTTGGGAAACTTCTCTTCCTTGCCTTTGGAGAAAGGCCAAGGTTGGAGGCGAAAACAAAGTCTGATGCAGATTGCTATCTCCATTTTCTTGGAACCAACCTTCTTGTTTTCCAAGGCTGGAAAAGAGGAAGAGAACATCGCTGGAGGAGAGAGACAGAAAAGAGAAGTGGAGCTCAGCCCCCTCGCCAACCTGGCTATGCTGAGTTCCCGGAGCATCACAGGACTCTGCTAGTGCTAGTGGGTTTCTGATCCTCTTGCCCATGTTTTGGGGAAATTTTCTATACTTTTAGCCAGACTCCAGATCTATTTGGCATCACCCAGGATCCCAGATCGGAAGTCCCAATCCCTGCGCCTCTCTCGTCTGCCTCAGCTCTTCCCCAGCCACGGGCTATGCAGGGGATGAGCGTCTTAGATCCAACCTGTCTGGGACTCTGACACCCATCAGCCCTTTTCAGATTCCTTTTATGCTCTCCCTATTTGTGCTTCCAGGAACTAAATTCTTGACCATGGCCACTTCTTACCTAGACCCTTCCTACCGTATTGAGTGCTCTGGTCTAAATGATCCTACAGTTCCCAGGGTCCCGGATCCACTCCAGACCTGACATCAGTATCTGCAGGAGACTTTTTCCTGCAGAAAAGCTTTTGGAGAGTTGAGACACTGTAAATATTGTGGAATAAATGAAAGACTGAATGAATGAATTGTAGACCACGTTTAATGGATACATTAAAAATTCGTGTTTTCTTATTTTAATATTTTAAAAATTCATCCCTCTCACGTGTCAGACTACACATGCAGTATGAGATAGCTGAGAAAAATACAATTTCTCAAATAAAGGTTTTGCTTTAGTTAACGACAGAGTGAGAGTTGGAGAACAACGCCGGAGAGAGAGTACGTGCTTGGTAAACATTCATCGTATTTGCAAGTGAAAAAAAACCTCAGACACAGGCAGAAAAGATGATGGGGGAGGTTCATGTAGACCTGGTGGGTCTGTGATGTTTGGGGGCGTCCACGGGGCTCAGGAAGGGAGTTTATTTCTCGCAGCATTCACAATGGAGAAGTGGGGGCCGAGGGAAAATGGCCTGTTTCACAGCCGTGGTGACAAGCTTCCATCTGATGGTGATGGATATTGATTTTTTCCTCCTCTTCTTGGCCTGTAATGTCCTAAATCACTTCCTTTGTGCAATTGCCCAAACTCTTACCCCAGCTCCCACAGTGAGGGACCTGAAGGTTAGGGCTCCAAGGGGTGGGGCATCCGCATTAGGAGCAGCAGCGAGAATCCAGCCAAGGCGAGCAGATGGCGCTGAGACAGAACCCCCATCCTGGGCAGCTTTCTCCATAATGGAATCCACATTAAAAATGATATTATCTTCACTTTTAAAGGCCCTAATGGACGATATTTATGTCTGTGAAATATGTCCCTGACTGAGCCCTACACGGTGGAGGAAGAACAAGCCATTGGGAGAAGGCTGCTTCCGAGGGAAGGAAACAGTGATGGATAAATTTCTTTTCCAACCAGCCAATCAGTAAAATAGGTTTTAATACATGACAAAAAGTATAGTTTGTCCGTTTTCCCCACAGAGCATGGCGAGTAGTCGAGCTTTAATGTGACTTGACAGCCTTGTGATCCTTTCTGCCATCCTTGTTCTTAGCAAAGTGCTCTAAAAACACACCTATAATTTATTTATGGGACCTGTCAGTTAACTCATGAATAACCAGAATGTTCCAGAGGGCACTGAGACTCGACACTTCTTCCTTTCTCTGGGAAACACTGCCGTCTGGATCCCGGGGAAGTTAAGTGACGACTTACCCCTTTGTGCCAGAGATTGAGATGGGAGAAGACACGGCCAAATTCCCCGCATTCACTAGAGCATCTCAGGAATTATTAGGGTTAGGTTGAATAAATTAGGGAAATTTATTTAAAGTCTCTGAAGCTCCAGATTCTTTTCATTAATGACCGAATATTTATAAAGAAGAAAAATTTTCAACCGGAGACTGAATTCATAGCATTCGGCATTAGAAAATCTCTAATATCCAAAAGGCAAGCCAAAAACAAAAAACAAAAACAAGAATCACACTCTCAGAATTTGAACATTGGACTCCACAGTTGAACTCTTGGTAACACAGGCCTGAACCAAGCATAACACAATCGCTTCACCAAATGTAGTATTTTACCCAGTATGATCAAGAAATCTTAACAGAACCACAAACTATTTTTATTTTCAAGGATCAAAAGAAAATGTCATATAACTGCTTTATTTTGGCATAGGTCTCTCTATATTCACCAAAGAAAGAAGGCAAGGAGCTGTTCTTCAATGGTTCTGGCCATTGTCAATAACCCAACCAGACCATTACAGCTGGATGAAAGTTATTGTCAACCTGCACCTCCCAGAGTCCCAAGACAGCTCCCCCGGCCACCCCATTGTTTGGGAGCAGATCAGGGCTCAAGGCTTTCAGTATGGGCTGGACACCTGCATGCTGTTTTCACAGTTAGGGATCTAACATTGCACGTTTGCTCAAACTTCAGGCCTGTTGCTTTAAACACGATATGCATACGCACAACAGTGGATATCCTGAGTAATCCTTCAATGTTTAGAAAGTTTGCGTCGTAATTCCCAGCTAAGACAATGGTGATCACAGACACGATACATAAAGGCCGTGAAGCTAAGGTGTACCTCATATGCACCCTTGATTCATAGACGCCAAACATTTTATTGATTCTCTGCCAAAAAGAACATTCAATATTCCAGGAAAAAAATTCCTAACAGGTGACGTAGAGGATATGGCATTTAACTGAACAACAAAAAATAAGGTACAGAAAGATTCAGACTTTTACTACTTTTACTACGAATCTTTGAATTTTAGTATGAATCTGTACCACTCCAAAACGTCTCATTGGTTCACTCTAGAGGTACACACTAGCCCTAAGTGTATTGAAGATGATGGTTACAAATCATTAATAGAGCAGCATTTGCTAATCTTCACACAATGATGGATTTCAGCCTTGGTGGAATTAGGCTGCTGCCACACTGCGAATAGTAGGCAGTTTTAGGAAGCCCAGCCCCGGCTGGCCAAGGTACCCTGAAGATGCTGATGACAATGGTGATGACAGCCAGGGACTGTGGGGTTACCTGTGCCACCTGCTTCAATCCTTACAACAATCCAGGTGAGGCATTCTCAGGGCCCTCACTTACAAATGCGGAAACGGACGCTGAGAGAGGCCACTGACTTGTCCGAGCCCAGTCCTCAGTTTGTAAGTGATGGACAAAGGATGTGACTCCAGGAAGTTTGCATCTGAACCTGCTCTCTTTTCTTTATGAACCTGCTCTCCTAACAGCTGGATTGTGGTCTCCGATCCCCAATTAGCAGTGCTTGTAACTGACGGTTGAGAGAGAAAATTCACACACAAATGGTATGCAGATTTTCATGGGGGTAGGGCAGGGCCCGTTATAAAGAAAAAATGCCACACTGAAGACAGAATTTTTGGCAAGTATTATCATGAGACTGCACAGGTGAGACAACTGAGCTACAAGCTTCCATCAGAAGTGATCGGTCAGCGTACACACTGAAAATGCTTAAACGACACCTGCAAAGCCTGAGCATATTGCAGAGCCTGCAGTGACTCTTTTAGACTGCAGTAACTTAACTCATGATGCTTACTCCCTTTTCAAAAACTCTTCTCCAGTTCCTGACTTTCTATAGCAAGAAGTCTCCCCAGTCAGACGTCAGGGCCTCTCCACAGCCAGGTCACCTGATTTTCCAACTTGCTTTCTTTTCCCACAAGTGCTTTGGCAAATCTGTCTGCTAGACACTTTCAATCTCGGTCGTGTCATTCACGTTGCTCTCTCCCATTCATTCTGCCAGTCTGCATTCTGGTTTTCTATCAGTGCCTGCCTGAAGAATTAATGAAATGTGCAAAACATGATGGAACCCTTACAGCCCCTTATGGGGTGGATTCTGTTGCTATCTGCCAGAGGATAATCTGCCAAGACCATGAGAAAAGACCTAGGATTTGAACCCTGGTCGACACGGGCCCAGAGCCAGTGTTTATCTACTGCTGCACAAGTCCCAGAGCCCACGTCTCCCATGAGGGGTTCTGAGACCCCCTGGCTTTGGTTTGCTTCTTTCTCTAAACTCATAGCCTTGACGAAAAGCTAAACTGCGCATCTCTCTTCTCAGTGTTTCTCTGTCTCTGGGTTAGGAGCTTCGTGACAGGAATTGTCAGGTGTCCTCCACAAAGCACCTGGGAGACACCTGCTGACTCAGAAGGTAGGCAGAGGCCATGTATATGAGGTCTTGCCCAAGCACAGACTTCAGTTTACAAATTCACCCTTCCTTCCTTCCCTCGCTCCCTCCCTCCCTCCCTCCGTCCCTCCCTCCCTCCTCCCTCCCTCCCTCCCTCCCTCCCTCCCTCCCTCCCTCCTTCCTTCCTTCCTTCCTTCCTTCCTTCCTTCCTTCCTTCTTTCCTTCTTTCTTTTTGATGGAGTCTCTGTTGACCAGGCTGGAGTGCAGTGGTGCGATCTCAGCTCACTGCAACCTCCGCTTCCCAGGCTTAAGTGATTCTCCTGCCTCAGCCTCCCGAGTAACTGGGATTACAGGTGAGCACCACCACGCCTGGCTGATTTTTGTATTTTTAGTAGAGATGGGGTTTCTCCAGGTTGGCCAGGCTGACCCTGAACTCCTGACCTCAAATGATCCACCCGCCTCAGCCTCCCAAAGTGCTGAGATTACAGGGGTGAGCCACCTCGCCCAGCCACAAGTTAACTTTTTCATAGTGAAAAAAATAATTTGCAACTTTCAAAGATTTACTCTGAAAGCCGGCGTTGCAAGTTTTCAGTTTTCTGCCTAACGCACCGAGGTCGGGCTGCCTCTGAAACCCAGGTTTGTGGTGTCGGGGCCTTGGATAACAGGCAGAACTCATGAGGGACTGGCCCGAGGCCCGTGTGCAGTGATGCTGGGACTGATGTGCATTTCTGTGGGTGAAAGGGGAGGTCCTGGGCCTGTGTTGGAGGGATGTGCCCCGCTTCTCCCTGCTGCAGGGCTTGAATTGTGCCATGGGGCCAGAAGCTGAGTCGATGAGGGGTCGGTAGAGACCCTGAGTGAGGGCCTCGTTCCAGCTGCTGGGTGCTGCTCGTGGACCTGCAGGAGGGGTGGGAAATGTTGGATCTAAAACGGCCTGTGAGATCTGGATGCCCAGTCTGCAGCTTAGATCACCAGCATAGACACTCTCCTCCTTGAAGAGCAGACAGAAAGTATTGTGTCTGGGAAGTAAAAGAGGTTTTCTGATTAAAATTCAAGTGAAACTCCTCTTGAGAATGACTTATTTAGCCCTGTTGGGAGCTGGGGGTGGGGTGAGGCAGAATTAGGAAAAGGATCGGGAAATAGAAAACCTGACATCTGTGCTTGATTGGAACTAATGCGTTGTGTGATCTTAGACAAGTCATTTAACCTTTCTGTCTCATGTCCTTATCTGCAAATGATGATAATAAATAACCACTCTGTCCCTTTCATAGAGATGTGAGGATGTCCAATGATCTAATAGCCGTGTAATGCCTTAAAAGTAAAGATCTGTGGAAATGTGAAGTGGGGTTGGCATGGCCCTTGCCATCGCTGGTGTGTGTTCACCCATTTCCTTCATGAGCATGTCATCAGTATTGACCAGAGGTCCAGGATTCGGAGTCCTTGCTGACACAAATTCAGCCAGCGTATTCGTTTTAGATGCTGTGTATGGGAAGGCTGTGCTACTTCAGATACTATGTATGCCTCAGGGATGGCTCCCCGTTTGGGCAATGCCTCCTTAAACTTGAGATTCAGGGCTGGGCACTATGGCTCACGCCTGCAATCCCAGCACTTTGTGAGGCCAAGGCGGGGGGATCACTTGAGGCCAGGAGTTCAAGACCACCCTGGCCAACATGATGAAACCGTGCCTCTATTAAAAATACAAAAATCAACTGGTTGTGGTGGCACACACCTGTAATCCCAACTCCTTGGGATCTGGGGCAGGAGAATCACTTGAATTCGGGAGGCGGAGGTTGCAGTGAGCCAAGATCGTGCCACTGCACTCCAGCCTGGGTGACAGAGCGAGACTCTGTCTCAAAACAAACAAAAAACCTTAAGATTTAAAGAGGTCACAGTGGTGTGTGAGGCTGACTGGAGACAGCTGAGTGTGAAATGTGCAAGAATTTGCCAAGCCAGTTTAAGTGACACTGGTCCTGGCGGGAGTATTTAGTGTGGAAACCAGCAAACACTACAGATGAAGGCCCCACCCTCCTGCCCTCAGCTACCCCAGCCCCTGGAGCTCTGTGAGAAATATGCCCCCTGGCATGTTTCTAAGGGCAGAGGAGGAACGCCTAGTGACCAGCCACCCAGGACCAGATACGTGCTTCCTGGACGGATGGTCCTCCTTTCCCAGTTCCTGTTCTTGGAATTGCCAGGACAGTTGGGGCCTGAAGTCTAGGAAGACCCTTCTGAGAGGTGAGACATCAGGGTCTGACACACAGCCCCTCTAGATCTTTCATCTCTCTCTCTTTTTAAAATGGGGAATTCTTGTTGATTTGTAACCTCGTATTTCAGTTCTCTCCTATTTTGTTTTATTCCTAGGGGACATGGAGTCACCAGTTTCTAGTCCCAGTTAGAAAGCCCTCTGTGTTAAAATCCGCCCTTGGCCTTTCTGTCCCAGCTCAGTGGATCATTCATTTCAGAAATGTTTGTTGATAACTCGCGATATAACTCAGCATTGAATGCTAAGCCCCACGGAAGTGTCAGAGATGAAGAAACATTTTCATCGTACAGGAGCTCAGGACTTGTTGAACAGCTGAAACAAACAGACGAAGTGCTTTCCTCAAGGCGCAGTTGTGCTGGTGGCTCTTCTCTGTGACTTTCCAGGGTTCCCCCGAGTGCCCACTGCAGTGAGAGTTACGGACCCATCTTAGTCAATACGACCCCAAGAGGTGGGTGTGGCAGAGAACTCACCGGAGTCAGAGACAGAAGACCTGGGTTGGAACACAAGTTCCACCACGAGCTGCATAAATATGAACAGGCCACAGGATCCTCTTATCTCAAGGTCCTCAAATGCAACATGCAGGCCAGTTCACAACCCTACACCCTGAAGCCCAAGCTCGACACCCTAAGCACGGAACATTCTCACTCATTTGGTGAATCCTGTTCTGAACTGACATGGGACTATTTTTAGTCTTTATTTGTTCCACTTAATGTGAAGATTCAGGTTTCTTTGCAGAAGAATTCATGTGCTTGATTCGGGGGCACTCCAGATTCTCTGGGTTTGTTGCATAATCTTCACTGTGTGCACCTTACCACCTTTCTAAAACCGGAGTCACTCTGAATTCTGAAACACATCTGGTCCCAAGGATTTCAAATGTAGAAGGAAGAGTGAACCCCATTGGAAATAGCTTTTGTCTTCCATCAACAGAACAGGTTTCCTTCACCCGAGGCCCTGTCTGTCTCTGAGTCTCTTCAGCCCCGCCTGAAGGTGAAATAAATGGTCCTGATTCCCCCATGTTCAGCATCTGAGCTCCTTCCATTGTGAACCTGCAGACAGAACAAGGAAACATTGGAGGATTAAAACGTTCGCTCATGAACTTAACGCTTAAAATATGTAGCCTCCATTCTTCTGTCCATGAGGTCAAAGTCTCCCCTGGCCAGTGAGTCAGCGATGGTCTGAGGTTGCAAACATCCAAGAACACAGGGCAAATGCAATAGGAGTCAGTTCCAAGGAGAAGCTGAGAGCGCGACACAACATGGCAGATTCCAAGTCAGTGAAAGGGACGTAGAACTCTCCATGTTCTAAGCAAATGGACACAGCTCACAAATGAGGAGATGGCAGAGTTTGAACTATGAACAACAGGAGAGAAGACATTTACAAGACAGTTATAAAATATGCACTCAGAAGAGACTGATTTAAGAAGTTTTAAGAGAACCTCATGGTAAAATTGATGCTACTCTTGATTTTGCTGTTGTGTGTTAAAAAAAGATTCTCTTTTGATGATGTCAGGAAATTCAAATGGGAAGTACGGGATACTATATAATGCTACCTTGCAACTGTATCCAGAATATTATGACATAGCTAGTCAACACTTGGTTCGTTTATTACTTTAAAAATTGGCACATAATCACAATGATAGCATGTTTTGTTGACTAGAAGAGAGGAATATATCTTCATATTGTTAGCTTCCTATTTTTCCTAAATTTCCAATTGACTCTTTTTTTTTTTAATATTTACTAAAACATATTGGCTATGTTTTAACTGAATTCTTTCTGAGCGACCTTTTCCCAGTGCTTAGTGACCTTGGATGATAAAGACCTTCTGTCTATGTTCTAGAACCCCTTTGCCTTTCTGAGCAGCTCTCTGCTCTTATAACTGCTTCTACCCAACCCGGCTGCCACCCATCAGGCCTGGAAGCTGGGGAGCAAGCGTGTCAGCATCACTCACCCTGGCCATTTGCTGTAGTCAAGGGGATGGAGGGTTGAGACACTAGTTGATGTGGCACAGGGACTAGGGAAGGCTAAACCTGAAAAATACTCCCACGCCTCCTGGAGAGGAACCCAAGGCCTCTGGGCTCCTGCTGCCCCACCCTCCCTGGTGATCCCTGCTGAGGAAGCCAGCATCATGCTCAGCAAACTCCCCTCCACACGGCTTTCCATCCTTGGTTCTGGGGGCTTCCAGCTTAAGACAGGCAGGAGAAGCCTGGCGAAGGCCCTTCTAGCCCTTGAAGACACCTTTCCCATCTCTCTGTGTCTTCTCTTCCAGGGCATCTTTCAACTATCTCTGTGGCACGGGTCCCAGGAACCCTACCTGGCTTCTCCACCTCCTCAGGCTCCTTATCAATGCTTCTCCTACAACTCTATTGCCAGAAATGATGTGATTCTTGAGATATGTTATGAACTGCCTTGGTCATCAAAAATGAAGAGTAGATAATAGACTTTAAGAAATATTCCTTGGGGAGGTCCTTCACATTCCTTGTAAGTTGGATTCCTAGGTATTTTATTCTCTTTGAAGCAATTGTGAATGGGAGTTCATTCATGATTTGGCTCTCTGTTTGTCTGTTATTGGTGTATAAGAATGCTTGTGAGTTTTGCACATCGATTTTGTATCCTGAGACTTTGCTGAAGTTGCTTATCAGCCTAAGGAGATTTTGGGCTGTGACAATGATACAAACCACTGCTCAGTGAAATAAAAGAGGACACAAACAAATGGAAGAACATACCATGCTCACGGATAGGAAGAATCAATATCGTGAAAATGGCCATACTACCCAAGGTAATTTATAGATTCAATGCCATCCCCATTAAGCTACCAATGACTTTCTTCACAGAATTGGAAAAAACTGCTTTAAAATTCATATGGAACCAAAAAAGAGCCCACATTGCCAAGACAATCCTAAGCCAAAAGAACAAAGGGGGAGGCATCACCCTACCTGACTTCAAACTATACTACAAGGCTACAGTAACAAAAACAACATGGTACTGGTACCAAAACAGAGATATAGATCAATGGAACAGAACAGAGCCCTCAGAAATAATACCACACATCTACAGCCATCTTATCTTTGACAAACCTGACAAAAACAAGAAATGGGGAAAGGATTCCCTATTTAATAAATGGTGCTGGGAAAATTGGCTAGCCATAAGTAGAAAGCTGAAACTGGATCCTTTCCTTACTCCTTATATGAAAATTAATTCAAGATGGATTAGTGATGTAAATGTTAAACCTAAAACCATAAAAACCCTAGAAGACAACCTAGGTAATACCATTCAGGACATAGGCATGGGCAAGGACTTCATATCTAAAACACCAAAAGCAATGGCAACAAAAGCCAAAATTGACAAATGGGATCTAATTAAACTAAAGAGCTACTGCACTGCAAAATAAACTACCATCAGAGTGAACAGGCATCCTACAGAATGGGAGAAAATTTTTGCAATCTACTCATCTGACAAAGGGCTAATATCCAGAACCTACAAAGAACTCAAACAAATTTACAAGAAAAAACAAACACCCCCATCAAAAAGTGGGCAAAGGATATGAACAGACAATTCTCTAAAGAAGACATGCATACAGCCAACAGACACATGAAAAAATGCTCATCATCACTGGCCATCAGAGAAATGCAAATCAAAACCACAATGAGATACCATCTCACACCAGTTAGAATGGTAATCATTAAAAACTCAGGAAACAACAGGTGCTGGAGAGGATGTGGAGAAATAGGAACACTTTTACACTGTTGGTGGGACTGTAAACTAGTTCAACCATTGTAGAAAACAGTGTGGTGATTCCTCAAGGATCTAGAACTAGAAATACCATTTGACTCAGCCATCTCATTACTGGGTATATACCCAAAGGATTATAAATCATGCTGCTATAAAGACACATGCACACGTATGTTTATTGCGGCACTATTCACAATAGCAAAGACTTGGAATCAACCCAAATGTCCATCAGTGACAGACTGGATTAAGAAAATGTGGCACATATACACCATGGAATACTATGCAGTCATATTAAAGGATGAGTTTGTGTCCTTTGTAGGGACATGGATGCAGCTGGAAACCATCAGGTAGGGACATGGATGCAGCTGGAAACTATCACAAGAACAGAAAACCAAACACTGCATGTTCTCACTCATAGGTGGGAATTGAACAATGAGACCACTTGGACACGGGAAGGGGAACATCACACACCGGGGCCTCTTGTGGCATGGGGGTAGGGGGGAGGGATAGCATTAGGAGATATACATAATGTAAATGACGAGTTAATGGGTGCAGCACACCAACATGGCACATGTATACATATGTAACAAACCTGCACGTTGTGCACATGTACCCTAGAACTTAAAGTACAATAAAAATAAATAAATAAATAAATAAATAAATAAATAAATAAATAAATGAAAAAAAGAAAAAAGAAAGGAAATATTCCTTGGGAACTTACGTCTCATTGACCACTCCTATCGAGGTTAGTGAAAACAAAATCTCTCACAAAATGACATTTTATTTATTTATTTTTTTAACCAGAGTTCTTTTCCTTTAATTGTAGTACATAAAATAATAATCCTCTGACAATTAACACCAAGTTAGAATGGATGAAATATAGAATGGAAGCAAAGTCTGAAGAAAAACAACAAAACCCAAGAGGACATTCATTATGAAGAACCCAAGGAAGTACATGATATTTTATCAATGCATAGTAATAGTACTCTCAGAAGAGCTTATGGAAATACATATTGCTAATGGTCTGAGGCGTATAAGTAATTTTCTTTTCTTAATGTCTGTTTTTTTTTTAATTATCCAACACATAGATGTAATTTTATGTAATAAGATGTTAATCATTTCTGGTTTTGATTTGGCTTTGGTCTTTTTAAAATATTGTTTTCATTGTTTGCTTGGCCATCTGTAACAGACACACCCTACTCTTGACCCCCCAGTGATCCATGTTCTCGTAATCATCTCCAGTCCTTGGATAAGTGGGACATGCAACTTTCTTCTAGCCAACAGAATATGGCAAAAGTGATGGGATGGGATGTCACTCTTGTGACTATTTCATTTTATAAAACTCCATCTTAGCTGATTTAGCAGCAGGATACTCTCCTGCTGGCACTGAAGAAGCAAACAGACATGCCAGAACTGCCTATGGAGATGGCCATGTGACAAGGAATTGCAGGTGGCCTCTGAGACGCAAGGATGGCCTCCAGCTAACAGCCAGTAAGAAGCCAGGGCCATCAGGCAGGCAGTCCCAAGGAAGTTAATTCTTCCAACAACAATGAAAGCTTGGAAAAGGAACCTGAGCTCCAGAAGGAAATTCAGTCCTGCCAACACCTTGATTGTAGCTTTAGAAGATCCTGAGCAGGGGATTCAGCTAAGCTGTGCCCAGATTCAACCCATGGAAACAGAAAATAAGTGTATGACAAAATGACATTTTAAAGTGTTTTTCTCTTATTTTTTAAACAGAGTTAACTTTTTGGACCCAACTACAGAAGACAGTATGAACTCATCTTCCATTTCTTCTTGTCACAGCTTAGTCATTTTTATAGACTTCTGAGTTATTTTAATAGTCTTCCTTTATTTCTAAGAGGAATTTTAGAAAGAGAGAACAGTATAATCAAGGAAATAAAAATGATCCAAACTCTTATTGTTGGATATAGGTTGTTTCAAATCTTTGCATAGTGTTAATCAATCTGCAATGAACACTCTCATAAATCATTTTGTGCACTTCTGATTATTTTCTTACTGTAAATGGCTTTAAGTGAAATTCATGCATAAAGATCTGGCAATCTTTAAAGCTCTTGCAATCTTGTTGAAACTAGATTAAATATGCAACATGTTAATTGTGTACATTTACATATTTGATAAATATCCTTCAACTTTTAGCTAAGTGTTCAAAGGCACAGTCTTGTGGCAGAGTAGTTTCTGCTTTTTTTTTTTATCTGAACCTTTTTTTCCTCTGTTATCCTAAAAGGTAGGTACTGTAGATTGAGCAAACGTTGTGTATTAGACTATCCCTAACGTTCACTTGCTTCATCTGGCTTAGTCCTTGATGGGAGTCTTAGTCCACACTCCCATCTGGCATGGGAATCCTCCCCCCTCCCCCTATGCCACAAGAGGCCCCGGTGTGTGATGTTCCCCTTCCTGTGTCCAAGCAGCTCTGAGTGGCAGCGTCATTCTTTCTGCTTTTTAGAGGAAAAGCTGAACCTGGTAGACTTTGCTCAAGGTCACATAACTGGAGATCAACAGAAGCAGCCTGCAGACTGGGGCTGGTCTCACTCTGAAGGCTTAACTCTTGCATGCCCTCAGGAAGACATCTGCCTAAGTGTCTGAGAAGTGAGCTCTCTTTCTGACGAGTTGCTGGCTGTTTTTCAGGTTCCTTTGGGTGCCACTTTCATTGGCACATGTGTCAGCAGATGGGCAGTTGTCAAGGGGGGTGCTGTATCCTGGCTGAGGCCCCACAGAAGGAGCACTGCCCCACTGTCCCCTCAGTCTGCAGGGAGCACAGAGCAGGAGGAGGTCCTCAGTCTGCAGGGAGCATGGAGCAGGAGGAAGTCCTCAATCTGCAGGGAGCATGGAGCAGGAGGAGGTCCTCAGTTTGCAGGGAGCACAGAGCAGGAGGAGGTCCTCAGTCTGCAGGGAGCACGGAGCAGGAGGAGGTCCTCAGTCTGCAGGGAGCACGGAGCAGGAGGAGGTCCTCAGTCTGCAGGGAACATGGAGTAGGAGGAGGTCCTCCGCAGCAGGAGGTCTCAGGGCTGCAACCTCGGAGCCTGTGATTCCTCCTACCCCACAGTGACGCATGGGCCCTGCCGCTTCCTCTCCAGGGTCCCCGCCTGTCCCATGGGACCAGGACTTCCAACTCTCCTGCTTCTCCTTGGTCTCCTTTGTTCAGACATCCGATCCAATGCAGACTTCGATGTCCTCCGCTTAAGGTCCTTTTATTTTGGTCTTCACTATTTATTCCATTCTGTGCGCTCTTTCCAGTGGGTCCCAGGGGATCCTGGAGGCTTTCGCCTTTCCTTTAAGCATCAGGCTGACTTACACCCATGAGTCCAGCTTGGACGACAGCAGCACCTACCTCACGAGCTTCAGACGGCACACTCCTCCTCAGAGAAGCTGGGCTGGAGGTACTGTTGTTGTTGAACAATTTCCTCATAAACTGTGACCAATCTGGTAGACAATTTGATTTTCCCACACCTGTCCCTCTGGGTCTCTGAGGATGCTTCCTGTAACCTGTATGGCTACTGCCTGCCCCCTCCTTGCCGGGGTGCAGCCAGGCTGAGCCGCAGAAGCAGACACTGCTCCTGACCCAGTGCTCCAGCAAAGGCCACAGAAAACCCAGGGAAAAGAGAGGAGTTGCCTTCACATATGCCTAGGATTTCTTCCTGCTCCTTTTTGTCTAGTAAGCTTGAGGATTAAGAGGCACACAGGAGAGGGAATTCAGGAAAATCCAAGGAGAAAAGGTTCCTAATAGAGTGACCCCGCAGGCTGTGTGCTGTCTCCAGAGCGTGTGAACACGGTGAGCCGCAGGCTGTGTGCTGTCTCCAGGGCGTGTGAACACGGTGAGCCGCAGGCTGTGTGCTGTTTCCAGGGCGTGTGAACATGGTGAGCTGCAGGCTGTGTGCTGTCTCCAGAGCATGTGAACGTGGCGAGCCGCAGGCTGTGTGCTGTCTCCAGAGCGTGTGAACATGGTGAGCAAGCATTTGGGGTGAGCACTCTGGGGTGTTGTGAAGACAGCCCTGTACCAGGGGCACTGGTGACTCCATGACAACTTGACTTTTCCAAGAAAGGCACAAGTGCAAATGCATCTCCGAAGAGCAGGATGGTGGCTCTCGAATGTCCTGCTGCCTTCTGGTTTGGGTGAATACTTGGCACATCTGTCCTGTCCCCAGCTTTCATCTTCTTTCTTGAGCACTCCCCTCCCGGACTCCTCTTGTCTCCCTGCTCTTCTCACAGAGCCCCTCTTCCCTGCTCCTCTCAAACGCCCAAATGCTGAGAGGACATTGGGGTGCAGGGTCCTTGGTAACGAGGCAGAGGCACCAGACTTTTCTCCACCCCATGCTGCAGGCCCCAGCTCCTCCAGCTCCAGCACGAGCTTCATGGACGTTACCACGACAGTAACAATATTAGGATAGGTGACGCTTCCCCGGGAGCCACACATTAACATTTTCATATACTGGGGCTATTAGCTGCAAAGAATGGGACAGAATTGAGACACGTTCCTTTCTGTGATGCCTTCCATTAATCACTCTTAACAGCCAAAGACTGTCAAAACAGACAGGTGATGTGCACCGTGAGAACCCACTCGTCAGCTCGGAGCTTTGACACTTTAATCTCCGTCATCTCAACTGCTGGAGAAATGAGGCCGAGATAACCTGGAATTCATAGACACACACGCACACATGGCATAGATGACGCCACACACACTGTGTGTGTGATGACACGTGTGCATAGCACAAATACACACACACACAACACGTGCACCCATGGTATACAAAGCAATCATGCTCATAAAACAATTCTGAAGGTTAGAACGGGGCGAAGAGACTGGTAGGAAGAATAGGGCTGGGGCCACTGCCACACTGACCACTTCTACCCCTCGGGGACTGGCCTGTGGCTTCTGAAAACACATGTGTTTTCTGTACATTTCAGAGCCATGTAATCTCTCACAGCTATTAGCACACACATACTTTTAAAATACTTTTTAAAATGCAAGGGGGTTCCAGCACAGGCAGAAGGCAGCTGAGTTCATGGAAGCAAGGATTTGACTCGTCGAGTTCTTATCAGCCAGGTCTCTGCACGGGGCACAAGCCCGTGGTTTAAGCGTCCTCTAAACAACTTTGAAAAGCAGGGCCCTCCCTGCTGAGATCGTCCTGCTAAAGGAAACACCTGGATTGATCATGTTCCCCTCTTTAATGTTGGTATTGACTTTGGCCTAAAAATGACAGGTTTCAAGACTGTCATTAGTCTAAATTACAAACAGATTATATGTTGATATAATAAATGTTTTACCTTTAATTTTTGTTTTAGTATCTTCTTATAAACGGGTATCAAACTATGCTGAACCTATTTATTAAGGCTTTCCTCTGAAAGATGATTTGGTTGCAAAAGAAAACCTTTCTTTATCGGAGGCTGCAGCAAGGTCCCGGTTCTGCTGGAGTGGGCTTTGGGCTCTGGACAGGGCAGCCCCCGGTGCACACTGAGTACCGTCCGCCCTGCTGCCTCTGCTCCTGTTATCTGTTGCTCCACAAACACTACTTCTTTTTCCCTGCCTGTAAAAACCTCCTCATCTTAAAAAAAGCCTGGCATTACGGCAGAATTCTATCCCACCCTATCCCCAGATCCATATGCTGGAGTCCTGAATCCCAGTGCCACAGAATGTGACTGTATCTGGAGATGAGGACGTTGAAGAGGTTATTAAGGTGAAATGAGCTCATTAGGGTGGCCCCAATCCAATATGACTGGTGTTCTTCTAAGAAGAGGAGACGAGGACACAGACACATTAGAGAGGACACCAGGAGAAGACGGCATCTGCAGGCCCAGGAGAGCGGCTTCAGGAGAAACCAACCCTGCTGACACCCTGATCTGGGACTTCTGCCCTCCAGGATGGTGAGAGAAGGAATCCCAGTTGTCCAAGCCCCACAGTCTGCAGGACTCGGTTGCGGCAATCCTGGCAGGTTCGTGCACCTGAATGGGGACACTGGCCCTGTGCTAGTTCCAGAGAAGAGCCTGCCCCAGACATAACGATGAGTAGCATCTTCCCATTACATAGGATTTCCTCCATTTCTAAGATCTGCTTGAGGGCAGAGACTTATTTTCTTTGGCCACAAAGCTTCGTGCCTTGCACATAACTAGTGCTCAATACACTCCGGGTGACTGGGGATAACTAGACTCAAATCTCGTTTCCATTTGAAAACCAGCTTCCCCTCCCCTTCCCTGGACCCACACCATGGGTACTACCTAGAAGCTACCCGGTAGCCTCTATGTTCAGGCCTCATCCTGAATTGCAGTAGGCCAAGCTGTGGTTAGTGAACAGGGAGGAGAAGCACAACGGGTTTTTACAGAAGCTGCTCTGTACATGGCTTTCCTCTGCTTGTAGAAAGGGTCAAATGCTCAGGACCTGGGGGTGCTTGAGGCAAGAAGAAAGGCAGATTCCCTCCAGCTTCCAACTTAGTGGATGGTGCTGAGGCCGAATCATTCACTCCTCCTACGAGAAGGCAACAATGACCAAGCGAACCCACGAGACACAGGCTGTGCAGGAAGCACGAGAGGCCCAACCATGGGGACAGGCCTAACTGCAGGGAAGGGCATTTCAGCTGATTGTATTAACATGACTCCTCTGAGCCAAAATTAAGATTCTGAGCAAAAACTCAGCAGAAGCTTCATTAAAAATGTCATCACAACTTAAGTCTGCAAATCAACAACTCCGCTGATCAACCACAAAGCAATAAGGAGTAACTGCCTAGGAAGTTATGTTATTGAACCAGTGGGCAAATGTCTATCAGAATGTAATGTGTTGATTTGTCACACTTACGTGAAACCTTTAGTGTTTCTTGACTTTCATGTACTAAGAGGCCCCATTTAGGATAATAGCTATGAGTAAAAAAATAGGCTGTTCTCCAGAAGAATCATAGGCAGACACCTTTGCTTCTGATTCTTGGTGCATTTCTTTCATTGTAACAGCGATACATTCAATTGTGTTACAATTGCCCTTTAATTTGGAGCAATGCCAACTGTAGCCAGCTACTCACAGGAGGGGCTGCACCACCCCGGGGCTGTTTTCAGGAGCATTGGCTCACCCTTTATCAGTGTCAGTGATAATGCTGGGATAAAACGCCACAGGTTGGCAACAACCATCTTATTTTGTATTCTCACTTGCTCTCCTCTTTTCTCTCCTTCTCCTCTCCTCCCCCTCTCCTCTGTCTCTGCATCTCTCTCTGTCTGTTTTTCTTATCTCTGTATCCGTGTCTTTGCGTCTTTTTCTCTCTGACTCTGTCTCTCTCGGACTCTGTCTCTTTCTGTCTCTGCTCTCTCTGTCTTTAAGCCTTTCCATGTCTGCCTCTTTCTGTCTTTGTCTCTGATTCTGTCTCTCTCTCTCTGATTCTGTCTCTCTCTCTCTGATTCTGTCTCTCCATCTCTATCTCTCTCTACATCTTCCATCTTTCTCTATATCTGAATATCTCTCTCTCCTCTCTCTCTCTCACTGTCTGTTATACACACACACATGCACACACACACACTCACAATTGTTTCCATTGGTTGAGAAGTAGGCTAAGCTTTTCACAGGTGAAGGCTCAATCCCAAAGTCTAAAGCAAAGCCATTATCAGTGAAAAGTTTGCTCAAGGGTTTTCTGGGTTGTGGGGAACAGGGCAACTCCCTGGCAAGCCCCCGTGCCCTGGCCTCTGCTTGCTGGTGTGTGCTGTGGCAACAATGCATCCCCCTCCCACTGGGCTATTAGTGGAGCAGTGACAATGTCAGCCTGGAGCCCCAGAGGTCTCACAGTCTTTCCCAGGGGAGACCAGCCCATGGAGTCACACAGGGGTGCTCAACCTGCGTGCAGCAGGGGTAAGATGCCAGGGGCTTCAGAAGCAGGAGGTTCCCAGCCTTTTGGAAGATTAGGACGCAGACTCTCTAGCCGGCATGAGCACTCAGGCAACTCTCTAGCCAATGATTTCCACTGGCAAATGAGCAGGTTTCCATGGAAAGTCATTAATTATCTCCTATTTAATCATCCACTTTAAGAGTTTCTGTGGGTTGTCTAATTAAAGACACAGGACTTTATGGGGATTACTGGGGTACATAAAATCCCCAGCCCTGTGCCAAGGCTATAGCGTTTGTCTCAAACACTGAGAACCTGTTCTGATGGTGACGAGGCATTCCTGGGCTTGCTTTGAACCAGTGGGGCTACTGGACTCACACTTCCTTAGCTTCTTGCTCCCTCCCAACCCACTCCTGGACTGAGGGAGGCAGGAAGGAAAAGCCCAAAGTGTCTGTTCTCATGACAGAGTTCCAAGGCATTGAGGAGCAGGCTGCCCTGCCTTGCCAGGACCAGATGAAAACTGCTAAAGAACAAGAAACTGGGGTGAAATGCAGGCAGACCTTGCTGTGGCAGATGTCTTTCCAAGATGGCCTTCAGTAACTCAAGACCCCTTCTCTTCACGTCTCTGTGATATATCCCCTTATTTTAAGTGTGATCCTCACCTAAAGACTTCCTTTTAACAAGAAAAATA